>NC_080597.1:47372486-47702486 GCF_027887145.1 Ammospiza caudacuta
CAATGTGGTGGGCATACAGGGGCCACCACAGTCACATGCAACTCACTTCTTTATTGCATTCTTGAAGGCAGCTGGCAAGGCATCAGAAAACATGCTGTGTCTCCACCATGTATTTTTTTACAGTTTACGAGGTATAAAGCTTCCATTTCCTTTGTGCTTTTTCACATGTCAAGGGAAAGAAAAATGCTTGCCAGATACAAGTATGAAGAGACATTCTGAATATCAATAAACTCAGTTTCTACCTTCTATAGGGGAATGAAATGAAAACAGCTACCTACAGATGTAAAGCTGAAGATGAGTTGAGGAAAAGAAATCAACAGATCTCTTGAAAATGAAGGAAAATTAGGAGCTGATTTTATGTTTGACTGGGCATGATCAGCAAGGAGCAAAAATTATAAAATAGATTATGCACACAAATTTGTCTTCTGTGCCTTACACTATTACAGATGATTTGAGAAAATTTACTCAGGATTTGAGTTGTTGCTCGCCTCTTTCGTCTTCACACACCTATTGCTGGATTGCTCCCAGAGAACTCGAGGTCTGTGATCCAAGTCTTCAGTCAGTGATGGACTTTTCCTATGAGTGAGTACAAGACAAGGTACAGCCTCAAAAGTGGGTCAAGTTGAACTTCCAGAATCCTTTTCACTCACAATCATAAAGCAAATACAGATTTTCTCCTCAGCAAAAGGGATATATAAGCCTGTCATTCTGATTAATTGTATAAGATGATTTCTTCACTGCTGGCATTCCCGTATCTTCTTTGACCTTAAAGGATACATAAATTCCCTAATACCCTTGAATTTGCAAGAGTGTAATGGTTAAGATGAGGAATGTGAGTCTTTTTTTTACTTGAAAGATGGTGTTGGGAGTGCTCTGTGCAGTTTTGGGTACCTTCAAGTTTATATTCACCATAATTGTATTTTAAATAATATTAATCTTATCATTTTAACCAGTAGGCACTTTCTATTTTGTTATTTTTTCTGAATCACTCTTTTTCTCATACAATGCAGGATCATATTTTTGTCATGCTGTTTTAGTAGAAGCCATTTGTACTTGTACTTCCCATTAAATCTTAAAGTTGTGAATTGCATTTCTTGTATCAGTGAAGCTTTCGGAAGTCTTCCTCTTCATTTCTAGTAGCTGCGTCAGGAACAGCAAAAACCATATAATGTGGTTGCTTAAAGCTTTTTTCCCCACACTTACTAGAAAATTCAGTTTTACCACTCAATTTGTTGCTTGATGAATTAAACATTCATAGATTCTTTGCAAACTATATGATGTAATCCACGGATTGAACCAAGTGCATCATTTTTTGTCTGTGGTTTCTGCAGGGATTTTCACTTCTTTTTTTCCTCCAGTTTCCTACATCTTCTTAATAGATTGATCTTGCAACCATGCATGAAGGATTGTTTCTCATGATGAAAGCACGTGGGCATTGTTGACTTCTGTGCCAGGTTGAAGCCAATCTGTTGTCTGGGTTCTGACATATTTCATCTGTACACAGTTTATATATATATGGTGATGAAGGTTCCACTTGCTATTAGCAACAGCAGTCATCATCATTAAGAGTCTAGTCAGTCTGTCAGCAGCAGTCTGTACATGACTTTGTTTTGCAAATAAAGTACACTCAGACTCTTAATACATTGTTTGAGTGTTTCTGTAAACTGATAGTGCTTTAAGTGTTTCAGATTCATCCTCAGAAACTTTCGTGCTTTCATTTAAAAATTTGTAATCACCAACTGCTTTGGGAGAAAGTTATTCTGCAGGAGCCTCCACATCAGTTATTCCTTTTTCTAGGTAGCTAATAAGAACTATGAAATCATCAAACTGAGTGTGAGTTTTATCTCCTACTGGATGTCATAAAATTTCATCTTTTTCTCAATAGTTAGATTAATAACAGTTACATAGTGTGGTAGGCTTCAGTCATGGAAAATTCTGTCCTTTCCTGAGCTATCAAAGATTTATTTTTGCTCATAACGGTCAGACTGGAGCTTTTGCAGCCATACATTTTCCTCAACACTTCTAAATTAAAATCTCATCACAGTTGTTGCTTTCTTTCCCTTCACAGTAAATAAGATTTGAGGGAACAACATGTTGTCAGTGGGATTTAAGAATCCTTTATGGTGCTAAGCTGAGATATGAAGTGTGCTCGCTGTTGTACTTTATGGAGGCACACAGCACCTTTCCTTTTACCTGCTAATGAAAGTCATTATTGCATTGTAAATTCACTCTCAAACTCACTGCATCCTAACTTCCCTATCAAGATGGTCTCTGGACAGACACATTTACTGCTACTTTAGGGCATCCCTAGCTACATATTTGAGACTGTGACTGAAAACTGAATGCTTTTGTTAAATGACAAATGTTAAAATATGCATGGAAGGCAAAATCATTTGAATTCAGGACATGAAAAATGTCAGTGCACATTTTCATGATTTCATCTCACAGCAAACAAACTGGAGGTTTTCCGTTTATTTTTTGGGGGTTTTGGCCTGCAGTGCTCCTTTCTTCCCATAAGTGTGAAGGATTCAATTCCCTGGTCTGAACCTGTCAGAAGGTGCCTTGCCAGCACCACAATTTCTACTCAGGCTGTATGGACACTGAGGAGCCTGCATCCTGCTAGTGGTGACAGGACAGGGAGCAGCACACAGGACACATCCCTTACACCTCAGGGATGTGAGGGTGACTTGGCAGGAGCATTTGCACTACTGACAGATTGCTGAGAGCACTGGGGCCTACTCAGCCCCAGAACATCCAGACTTCCCCAAGGGGGATGTGTAAGGCTGGAACCCACACTCCTGGGGTGGGATGTGCATGCAATCATCATTGCTGGGAGGACAAATGTGACTATTGGTATTAGAACAGAATCACAGAATCAGTCACAGAATCGCAGGATGGGCAAGGCTGAAAGTGAGCAGAGGGGACCATGTGGTCCAACCTCCCTGCTCAAGCAGGGTCATCCCAGAACATACTGCAAAGGTTTGTGTCCTGTCAGGTCTTGAATATCTCCACGGAGGGAGACTCCACAACCTCGCTGGGCAATCTGCTCCCGTGCTTGATCACCCGCACAGTAAGAATTTCTTCCTCATATTCAGGTAGAACCCCCATGCATCACTTTCTGCCCATTGCCTCTGTCCTTTTGCTTCGAACCACCGAGCAGAGCCGGGCTCCATCCTTTTGACACCTTCCCTTCAGATACTGATAGACATTGGTGAGGTCAGCCCTCAGTCATCTCTTCTCCAGACTGAACAGGCACAGCCCCCTCAGCCTTTCCTCATAAGACATGCTCCTTTCCCCTGATCATCTTTGTCACCCTCTGTGGGACCCACTCCAGGAGCTCCATGTCTCTGTTGCCCTGAGGAGCCCAGAACTGGGCACAGCGCTCCAGATGTGCCTCAGCAGGGCTGAGTGGAGGGGCAGGATCACCTCCCTGGACCTGCTGGCAGCGCTCTTCCTAAGGCAGCCCAGGATTCCATTGGCCTTCTGGCCACAAGGGCACTGCTGGCTCATGGGCAGCTTGTTGTCCTCTGGGATCCACGGGTCCTTCTCCACAGAGCAAACAGAACATTTCAGGAAGAATTACATTTGGATAGAAATACATAGGTGCATATTAACCTTTATAAGCATCTAATACTGTATTTTACCTCTTGTATTGTGCTTTATCTGTTGCAAATGTTGATCTTGCTGTCATTGTTCACTGATTGTAGGTTAATTACATGTTGTTAATAAATCAATACACCACTTTGATTCTGATTTAGTGAAACTGTGGACTGAGAAGTTCTTGTCTTTTGCCATCTGGTGTAGGAGGTACAACTGCATCCTGTTCCTTATTTTAAAGAAACAAAGGGTTCCTAACTAGGGCAGGAGCTAGACTCTCCCTAGCCCCAATACAGCTTTCTGCTCTGTTCTTACTTTAACTCTGCATAACAGCAAGAGTTTTTAATACTGCTAACTCATTAGTAATCAATGTAAATTTATTTTTACCCTTCTATACGCTGAGGAGAAATGAGTTAAGCCCAAGTACAGCCTAAGAAGCTGATGAACCTAATTTCTTGAGTCATTACATGCTTTAAAATGGAGGGCTACACTTACTGGAAAGTAATGAGGTCAGATCAAGTCATATTCTGATATATTGTGTGAAACATATATGTGTATTTAACTTCAAGGTAACATTTCTGTGTTAATTCAGACAAAGTTTTCTTCCCTTTACAGTGTAGTTGGTTATTGTTCAATGAATAAGTGTTTTCATTAATGTAATTCATATACATATACTTCTGGGCTATATTGTAGTCTGCTGAATGTCATGAGTAATAGTGTTTACTGTCAGATTAAAAGTACTTATTAAGTACTTAATAGAACACGCCTTTGATATGGTATTTCCAATAGGGTGATTCCTCAGGTAGGCAGGAACTTTTTCCTCCCTGATCCTCTATCCAGACCATCCTGACCTTAACAAAATCAAATGAGGCCCTAGCCAGGAGGACCATTTTCCATTCTTTTGGGCGATATCTGTCCTGAATGACAGATTTAACCCAATTAATATATTAATCAAGTTTTACCTGTCATTTTCAGTATTCCCATTCATCATGAAATCATTTTATTTGTTCATAGTTTTTAGAAGAACGCTTGCTGGGGAAGGCCAGGTCTGGACAAGGTCCCAAGCCTGCAGCCCTGCTGATGTAATTGCAAGTCCCTGCTGGGTACCCAGGCATTGTGGCCAAGAAAAGTGCTGGTCTGACAGCAGAGAGAGAAAAAAGAGAAGTCAAAGTAGAGAGACTGGAGGGACTGGAGAGAGAATTGGAGGAGGGAAAGAAATGGAGCCTAGGCATTGACAGGCAACTGATCAGGCTGGAAGAACAGGAGTCTGGAATGGGGATTTTTTTTTAAGATGGGAACTGGGAACAGAAAGTGGGACAAAAATAGAGCAAGAAACACAGAGGTAATGGGGGATGACAGTCACTGTGTGACTAAAGCTCTGACTTGGCAGAAAGCTATGAGCATTAACTGCATGCAAGTGAAGAACTCAAGACAGCAACACAGAAAATAAAGAAAAGTAAGAGTGTTTAATCTTCTTGTCAAGTCATTTGCTGTATGTCATATAGGAGCCCTGTAGCAGCCAGGTAAAACACCCAGGTCTTCAAGGTAATACATATCTGCCCTCCTCTGGCTACTCTTTTCAAAACTCTTGCTTTATTATTTATGCTTGCCTTTAAGTTATTCCAAAAGAGGAAACAAGAATGTTTTAGAGAATTACTACATAATCCTCAGAGCTCTAGCCATCTTGTGCTAGAGCACTAGTTAAAGGAGCAGCTGTGCAAAAAAAAAAAAAAAGGGATTATGTAACCAAACTCTACATCATGAAGTATATAATCTGCTGAGAAAATGAATCTGAATGAGGAGTTTTGGATCTTTTGAATCCTTCACTTTGCAACCTCAATAATTTATTTTCCTACTAGGAAGTTTCTCGTCTGAAGTTAGGTATATGCGTTACCCCAGAAGCCCCAAAGTGTTCATGACATAAAAGGACAACTGCTGGTACAAGGATGAAGTCGTGTACTGCATCACAAAACTAGAAACCAAGCATATACTGATCTGCTTTTGTCACCACTTTGGAGGACTGGCCAGCTGGCAGCTGTCAGGGCAGCCTGACAGGGCAATGGATGTCTTACCAGGGTTACTGCTGACCATGGAAAAAGGAGGCAGCAGATGATTCCTCAGAGAGACAAATATCTAAATGGAAAGGCATAAGGCAGGCAAAAAGTAAAAGGAACTAAATCCTAAAACGTTTGCAACAGGACTTGCAGTGAGAACAAGGGCTTTGACCTTGACGTGGTGGAACAGAAAAAGCAAGCACCTAATCACCCATGCAGCATCTTCAACAGCTGTTCTGGTGTAGATATTCATGTAGATCTTCATATCCTGTAGATATTCATACAGTCTGAAAATTTGCTTGGCCTTTCAATTAATAAAACATTTTATGAGGAATCAGTTGTATCTCTAAGATCTCACCTTTTATGTTGGTTTTAATTAGTTATTAAACAGCCTTGCTTGGACTATACATGATGAAAAATAATATGGCCCTTCTGAAATGAATAATCAAAAATAACTTTGCACAGAATTTCCCATCAGGCAGAAGCACAGGAACAGCCCCTGCCGCAATGAAGTGTTAATATGCTAGGCTAGGGTAAATTTTTATTTTCCAAAGGTTTCTAGTTTTCCCAAGATACCTTTCCTTAAACTTTCCTTCAAAATTGCTTCTGACATAAAAGAAGAAAATTTTCTTCAAGAATTATCCAGCTATAGTATTTCCTAGAATTAGAGAGAGTTCCTTATCCACTGATGCTACTCTTCTGTTGTGCAGAAGTTAAGCACAGTGACAAGTCTCTCTCAGCCCTCAGGTAAGGAGATTGGCATGGTACTCCCACTAATCTCCAAGAATCCTCCACCAAGGCTCTACCTACACCAACAGCTGCACAAAAAATGAATGCTTGAGATCAGCCAAAATGAGTGGTCACAAAGGTTCCAAATGCAACATTACCCACCTCCTGTCCCTTGGTCTGCCAAATCACCCTTTGATCCCAGGAATATGTCACACTAAACCCCAAAAGGTCATTGGAAATTAATTTTAAATGGCTAGGCATTCATGAAACTTCGAGGCAGAAGTGGTGTTTAGAAAATTCAATGCGAAAGAAACATTGGGTCTCCAATTATTTTGATAAATAAAAGTGTGGGGAAAACACATGAAATTGAGGCCAATATTTAATGAAATGTGTTCATACATTTTGTATAGCATTTTAATTCTCATGTTACTTTTGTGCCTAGAATATGTAAGTTAACTATAGCTGATGCTGAATAGAAGTATGATAAAATGTCATTTTTACATCTTTTTATTTTGGATTCAGAATCCACATTCATCAAGAAACACTGTTATAATCAAAGAGAATATATTTGATATATCTTTGATAAATCTTTCTCTGGAAAAATATTGATAGTCTGATTTTTCTAGTGCTTGTTGTTCAAGAAAAAAAATTCCAAGAATTCAGGGCTGTGCTATTCAGATAATGTTTATCAATAGTATTGCAATAAAATATGTGAGGTTGGAGTTAAAGACTTTTTAATAGGCTGAAAACAAATACACCATTGGTCTGGAAATGTAAAATTAATCCCTAAGAGTACAGAAAATGATCACCTGTGATGCTAAACTAATACTGGAAAGTGTTGGGGAAATGAGGAACAGTAATGCAGCTTTAATATTTTTCTATGCTGTTATCTCATTTAGTAAGTCTAGATAAGCATTTTGTACCTGCTTTATTGTGATCAATCCAGTTTTCACAGTGACTCTGCACCACAGCAATCCTCCACTGCAAACTTCCAGAGCATGATTTATTTGTTTCATAAATATTAACAGACACAATATAACTTTTTAAGAAATAATCTGATTAGATTTGTTTGCTGTAAATCACAGCCATAACCTCAAGAGTACATTTTCTTAATGACAAACACATAGAAATCCAGGAACAGCTTATTATTTTGTACAATATATTGAGCAAAACTTTCCTTCCAGCTCAATAAAAATGATGTCTACAAATATCTTACCTTGTAATTAAACCAAAGAGAGAAACATAATTGTATAAATCTTGTAAACCCACATTACTGGTTTTCTCAGCTGCTTTATTTTTCTGTTTATTTCCCTGTTGAGTTGTTTCCTTAATGATTAGATTTGAATTGATGATCATTTCTCATTAATATGTTATGCAAAATTATATTATGAGTATATCAATGTTTTTTTCACACTATTTAATTCCTGAAAAAATATATTAAATTTTTTATGCAAAGACAGCTGAAAATTCCGATGAATGCTAGAATGGGTGAATAATGTTCAACATCTATATTAATTAAAGTTCACGTCTTAGTTTATACATTGCCTGTAGCAGGCTGCAAAACATATGCAAATGTATGTAAAACATATATTTATTTTTAACTCTATAACCAGTTTCTCCAAATGATTTTTGCTTCTGATTCATTCATAAACAGCTTATTAAAAATATAAAATAGGAAATATATTTTTGTTACATCCACAGGGTGAATTTCTATTTGATTAATTTCACTTCTGCATTTGGTTTTCCAGTACAAATGCACATTTTCCAGTAAAAAATTATTTTCTATAAATAATTTTTACTAAAATAAAAATCAAGTTTAGTCAAACAGTGTCTATATAAGCACATAAGGATGCATTTAGCATCATTGTGCCATGGAATATCTATGAGCACGTTATATTTTCTAAATCTCATTAGTTATTAAAAAAAATTTTGACAACTTTTAAATCTACAGGTTTCTTGTAAAGGTTTCTCTGTGATTATATAAAGAGTAAGAAGAAAAATGTGTGCCTACTGACCAGCAAAGTGGATATGCTTTCCAGCACACCGAGTAGTCCTGTTTTAATTATACCCTGCTTTATCCTCACAAGTCCCTTTCATGCTGAAGCCAAGGTACAGAAGAGAAGGCACAGTGTGTGCCCCAGCGTGGGCTCAGGGCTGGGCTGAGAACTCAAGAGTCAGAAGACTCTGATGGGCAAGATGTGATCTCTCCTGCCTAGCTGTCATTGCTCAAGGTAGCACTGTGTTTTTTTTGTTTTCTTGCCTAAGCATGCAATATTTCTGGGTGTAAATACTCATCTCTTAAAAACTCTGTGCAACTTATAAATGTAAAGTTAAATTTACACAAGTACTTGCAGGAAAGTTCAATATTGTACTATCAAATAGTCAAATAGTAAAATGCTCACGGCAATCAAATAAGGCAAAACATGAGTAAACATAAGCCAAATAATTTTTTAAAGTTTATTGCTAATGTTTGCTGTTTATTGTTGCATAATAGTGCCTGTGAATCTTAGGAAATCCTCTAATATCACATAAGCATTTTTATATCTACTGGGAAGGCAATTTCCTTGCAAAGTTTGTTCCCTTATAATATTGTCAGCATGTTTGGGACACTGTTGCAGATTTAAGAATAGTCCTCAAAGTCAGCTGTGTCCTGTTGTTGTGTGTCTATCTGTCTTAAAAGAATACACCAAATCTTGGAAAAATAAGCAAGTATCATTTTAAGATTTGCATCATGCAGGTGTTGTGAGCAGACAGACTTTTTTTACTCAGATTTTATGCTGGAATTCGTTTGCTGCCCTGAACGCACTCAGAGATACTGACAGATATTCAGGATCTGGGTATGAGCACATCCAAACACAGAGATGCCAAGCTGAGTGCTGCTTCTCAGCTGGGAATTGGCATAAGGACCAATGGATACACTGAGACATGATGGAAAGGTGGCAGGAGTTTCTGGCAGGAAAAATCACCTGTTTATCAGTGTGTTGATTGCAGGATTTGCCTTCTTAATGACTGGATATGGATAACTACCCTGGTGACATGCTATCCAAGTATGCTGCTACAAACTGATAGCATTATGTGTCTTTTTTTCACTTCTCCAAATATTGCCTGGATTTGTGAATTACAATTAATATTTCAGCTGGAAGTACTTGCTTTGTCATCTTTGATGAGGAAGGCTACATATTTGTAAGCTTGGCTTATTGTGTCAGATCATGCACTGCACAGAAAACTGCAGAGAGGTACTCATGAGACAGAGGAATGCTATGACCCTCTTAAAAGAGCTTATTAACATAATTTCATTGGTTATGCAGTTTTTCCATTTCTTTGACAGTCTGCCTGTTAGCATTGCAGTTGGTATTGCCAGACACCCCTCAGAACTGCCAGCCCACACTCTGAACCTGTTGTTCTGCCAGCTCTAGCAAGGAGTATTCCCCAGTAGAAAATAACTTCCTTGTTTAATCTAGACAAGAGGTAAAAATGTTATACAATCTTAGGTCTCAGGAGCTCTTGGATTTTAGTTCTACTTTGCTCAGATAACAGAGCAATCTTGTTTTCAAGATCAAAAATGCAGAGCCTGATTTCAAAGTAAATTTTATGTTCCCTTTTACTAATGTCTAAATTTTGTCCTATCAAAAATTAAAGAAATCTACTTGCTCTTGTAATTTTTTTACCATTTTGTTGCAATATACCACCCAAGATCCAGCCACTATGTCTTCATCTATTTAATCTGACAAGCCACATATAAAGATTCAGTTCAGTGTTTATCACAGTATGAAAGTTATAAAGCTCTGAAAAATGTGGTTTCAAACATAATAGAAATGGTGACATACCCTAACCTATTGTGGCAGCAACAACATTGCTATAATATAAAAGGTTACTAAGACATATTGGCAGTCAAGGCTGCTTGCACTGCTATGATTGCTCTTTTTATAGGTATGGTAATGCAGCTCAGTTCCCAAGTATCACATGTTGGCAAATGAGGTTATAGTAGTCAGGAAATATTCTTCCACATGAAAAGACTTTTTTTTTATTTGTGTCTTAAAGCACTGGTGATGACATTTTCTGAGCTGCAAGGCCAAGTCTAGGATAAGCTACCAGTCCAATCAGTGTAAGCTGTATCTCTCATTCTAGGAAGAAAAATGCTGTTGAGGAGAAATGTTTAATGTTGTTTAGCAAAAGGCTAAAGATAATTAAGGGTGAAGAGTGAGAAGTTTTGAGGTATGATAATGTCTTTCCTCCAGAAACAGAGAAAGAACTTTTAGAATATGTGATGCTGGTATGCAAAGTACTGCCAGCGTACAAAGGGGAAAGTGATAAAGAGGATACTATATTTAAAATGTCAGCATTATGTTCACTGGGAATAGAGTAAGAAATATGTAGGTGGAAAAAGGAGGAATATAAAAATCTGTTCTTATATATATTGCCAGAGAAATGGAATTTTCAAGGATGCTTGCTCCTAAAGATTACCTAGGGCTGCATAAATAAGCATCTAACGAGTGAAGTAATACAGTAGTGGAATTACCAAGGTGCCAGCAAGCAAGAGAAGATAAGAAAGAAATCTGCCAAAGAGTTGGGCATTTCAATAAACATTTTGGCATAGACATAGAGAAAGTCTCCCAGACCACTCACCCACAGCTAAATAAAAGAGCTCAAAAAAAGCTACAGTCATTCTGCACTGTGCTGAGTCCTAGGTGTCCTCCAAGTCCATGCAAATAGAACCTTGCACCTCAGAAACCTGGTTCTCATTCTTGCTGTTTCCTTAAGCTAAAAGTTCTGAAATATTTTAATGGTTAATTTACAGCCTTCACAGTGGCATGTTAGCAGTGTGAAACTGATAGTCCTTGTTTTTGAGGTGTGTTGTGTTTTATTCCCCTAAACTAGTGATTAAGAGATTATTGTTTGAGAAACTCCTGGAACAGATTTGGAGGCCTGTTCTGAGAGAAGAGAAGCGAAACCTCCTTCAGCCTCACGCATATTGATTTTGGAAATGGTCCCTGTTGCACAAAATCTCCCAACTCTTGCCCAGCCATCCCTCAAAAAGTGCTAATTGACCCAAGTCATTATCGTGCCAGCTGTATGCCATTTATTTTGCACTGGCAAAAGCTTTCATCTGTCTTCTTACAATATCTTGCCTTCTAGAAAAACTGACCACATTTCTCACCCAAAGTCTCGTTTTGTTATTATCTGCCATTTGAGCTGTGGTTTCAAGGTTCTGATCATCTTTATCTTTCAAGACTGTAATGAATGTTTATTGGTATTAGAAAGCTGCATTAGTTTTTGTGTGCCAGTAACTGAGAGCAGTGCCATCAACAATGACATTATGCCCTCCAGCAAACTTGCAAACTATGAAAAGTAGGAGGTCCTGTGTGACAAGGCTTCAGCTGTGTCATTCCTATGATTACAGATGGGTCTGAAACTTTTTTTAATTTCTAAGCTTCCTTACAACAAGCAATAATCATTATTTCCACAGCGAGAGCACAATAGCAAGATATACAGTTTGTTAATTATTCAAGTAATTTTTTCATCCACGGAACAACAAATATCCTGAAAAATAAGTCGACAGTGTAACACATCAGAGGAGCAGTGCTTACAAGTTGTTAACATGGGGCCATCAGTCCTTCTTCCAGCATTTACCAAGTTCCTACTGAAACAAATCTATGGAATGAAAAGATATTCCCTCTCCACAGCTCTAAAGCTCTGTCAGTGCACCCCAAAGATGGTGCTAGCTCATTTTTTGTGTATCGCAAATACCTGTGAATTCCTGAATTTATGGTAATGAATTGTAATTAGAATTAAACAGAATGATATTGGCAGCACACAACGCATCTAAAATAATCTTTGATGTCTCTTATACTTTCCCCTTTTTCTCTCTGTTTCCTCCTTAGGGACAAAGCTCTACCAGAAAAACTTATTGAGGGGTTTTCCACAAGCCACCTAACCAAAAGCAAACATAGCCAGAATCAGGTGACCTGTGAAAACAAATTTGAAGGCGAAGTATACAGACTATTACTAATTGCACTCATAAGGAATTTATGTCTTTACCCAAGGTCTATCTTTCAGAGAAAATAGTATGTATAAACCTGTGTTGTGTGACAGACCAGAAAAAAAAAAAAAAAAAAAAAAAAAAAAAAAAAAAAAAAACACAAAGAAAACTAGCTTTTTAAAGAGCAGGACTGGAAAAACCAAAAAACATTTTCACCATTCACCAGGACTGGTGAAAAGAGAGAACAGGAGAGGCAATATTTGTACCATAAGAGTTGACAGAAAAAAAATTGGATGTACTACTTTGCTGTCTTCTATCATTTTACATGTTGATTTATTCCAAATATATACAGAGGACATTGTTAAAAATTTCCCAAGCACTGGGATTATGGAAGAATGGAATAAAGGAATAAATTGTGAAACCCCTGAAGAAGCATCTGCTGATGACAAGGGAGAAGGCACCAAGAGAAGAACAGCTCCTGCCAAGTGTGCACAGCAAAGCTCTCAAACAGCTGCACATCCCTGATGACCAGCAGGCTCCTGTGCAAAACCTGATTATGGCATGAGAAATGGTCTGTGACCTTTAAAAAAAAACTAAAGAAGACGTTCTCAAGTACTTCCGAGGTCACAAAACTGGAATTGACTTTCAAAAGATTTAGACTGAAAAATTCTTCATTATCACTTTTCAATAAATTGAGCTGCTACTTTTCATTCTCAATCCCCCAAGGAAAAATGGCCTTTCTCACAAGAGGAACACCAGTCTCATTTTCAAAAGGTGAACTGACTGAACTTCATTTGTACCTTCTTGTTCAGATGAAGCAAAACCATAAAGAATTGAGATCTGAAAGATTTTTTTTCCTATTTAGATTCACTGATGCGCTTTCTTAACTTCAATACATAAATGTATGATGTGGCTACAAACATACACAAGCACATGTGTGCCTATTTCTATATGCACACAGACATGCACATATGCACAGCTGTTATGCTAAGGGAGATAAAAGGAATGGTTTCAACATATGATACAATTTACCTTTGTTTCCTCTTCTATATATGCACTGAGGTCCTCAAATTAGATTTTACATACTTTCAAGATACACATCTTTTCCAAGCTTTCTTCTTTTGCCTTCTTTTTATTTGCAATTAGCACCAACATAGCCTGCAGAATGAATTTGTCTTAGCAATGCAATTATGTGGCATGTACTTATAATGAAATTAAGTACTCCTACAATTTATTGTTGAGTCCTTTGACCATTCCTGTGTAAGGCTGGTAACAGTGAAGTCAAAAGATCTTCGATAAAAGAAAATAGGTCCTGTTATGTTCTGTTACAGATTTAAATCAAGTAGTTCTTTTGAAGTGAAGGATTTATATTGACATAAAATCAATATAAGAATCAAAATCCAAGCCTATAAAATGTAAACTCTGTCCAAAATTGACACGAGTTATTTAACTCCATCGATTTCTTGGAAGACAATCTCTGAGGTGTGAATGGGAAGAACATTTTCTTTCAACATATTCTTAAAATGCTGCCTGCTGGTCTTGGCTTTCTGGTTTTTTTTCACTTTGGCAGCCAGTGAAAAATGGTTAATATTGAGCTTATCATGAACTAAGGCCAAATTACCGCATACCAGAACATTAACTCATCTTATTACTCAATTAAAGTTTTAGTCCTGAGAGAGGCTCAGCACTCTCAGATTTCTCACCTGCTTGCCAGGTGAAGGAGCCTACTGGTGTAAAACGATATCACTCAACTCCTGTACCACACCTGTTCTGAAGCTCCCTGCAGTACCTCAGCCATTGCAGTTGGTGAGTGCTGAATTATGGGCACACTCTTGGCTCATTTAGGAAAGGTACAGGATTAGACTTTTCAGTGGGCTCATCCTACTTCATGGGATGGTGGATGCAAGTCAGGCACCACCCTTTCAAAGTGGTTAAGCTGGACCTGCAACTGCCTTCTCCATGGTAATTATGAACTGTAGAAGAGGCTCTAGGCATTACAAACCTGTGTGATGTGAGAGAGCTCTGAGTGGGTTGGATCTATATTTAATCACATAGAAGTTACTTTTAAGGCATCTACAAGGCTTTACTTGTTAGGAAGAATAGTAAATATTTCCAGCTTCATTTGGTTGCCCACGCACATGTCTTTGATACTGCTCTAGATGTCTCAGGCTGTCTTAACTGGAAAGCCAGAAGTGCGAATAACTTTTGGGTTTGGAGTTGTCTGCCAGCCTTATGTGGATGTCTCTCAGATACAACAAGATACTAACCTCAAAAGTTATTAATGCTAATTTTTAAATGAATAGATCAGACCTTTCCAGTATGGAATTCATGCCATGTCTTTGTCTATCCATAATAGGATAAGTAAATCACAGTGACTACTTGCTATTGTCTGCAGGTGCTTCACTTTTTCTAGGTGACATTTAGACAGCAAAGAAAGAGAATGTGATTCCTCTCAATGTTTTCAGGATGAAGTTTGTGAAAACCTGATTTTTTTTTCTAAATATTTAAATTATGCTCTTGGAACTTGGGGGAAAGTTCATAAACTATGATGCTCATGATGCAATCCATCTTCCTCACCCTTTCTCAGTTTCTCTAGTAACAGTTCCTCTGCTAGTAAAATGAGGAACCAACAACCCTCCCTTTATGATTTATAAATAGAAGATATATGTAGGAGGTAAGGGTTAGTATCCATACAGACTTTCTCTAGACTCATAGTATTTACTTATTACAAACAGTAACTCATTAAACCACACTAAAACAGGATGCAATCATCATTCTCTGTTCAAAGAAATTGACCTGGTATAAATATTTTGACACAGTTTCTTGGGCAAATACTGCACTCCATGCTACAATGCCTTTTTGCCTCAAATAAGGTGACTGCAACACCCTATTTGAGGGATTCTTGGCAGGTCCAAACTGAAGGGAAATGAGGAGCAAAGGTACTCCTGCATCAGCATTAGATGGATAAGGGCATATTTCTGAGTCATGTGACATGGATACAGGCCATATCTATATAATTCCTTCTTTCAGTCATTCATATGAAGCTGATTTTCCATTCAGGGGTAGAAGATAACAATATACAATCCTCTAAATATTGGTTCTGAATATTTGTCTGTGTAACATTGTCATGGAGTAACAAATGAGTTCTGAATCCAATATTTTCCAATTAAAAATAATTCTCAAATTACAAGTAATTCTAAGGTAAAGGTGTATAGGAGTCTTGACTAACACCATATTTTGGTATTTAACTTTCCCAGGAAAAACAACTGGCACAATTTCTAAGTATTATGAGTGAAAGACATAAGCTCCCATAGTCCCTGGCATCCAGGTCTGCTAAGCACAATGGCTGTTATGACATGTTTCTGGCTGTCTTTAGGAATAATACTGAGCATGAATTTAGGAAGAGGGAAAGCAATGAAAAATGTATAAACACATTCTTTAAAAAAGAAGTTAATCTCTGCTGGAAGGCTGGTTCATATGAAGACAAAAATATGAGAATACAAGGAACTTCTTACGCTATTAAGCCCCAACTCATTTTATCATTGGTAATCAGTTTATAAGACCTGATACACAATTCCACCAATTACTGTCTTAAATGTAGACAGGAAATACTTACCTGAACATTAACATGCTAAAGCTTCAAGAGGAGTGGTGATATATATTTACCTTATGAGAGAACTGACTATTTGACACTTGCAAAAGCACAGGAAAAAATAATCAGTGTTCAAGTACTTCAACATCAGGTTCATTTATCATTCATTTATCAGTTTTGGGGCTACAGACACTGGTATGAAGGTATAGACTAAAACAGATCTATTCATAATTCAGTTGTGACAGAAACTCGGTGCTAAGGGAAATAGGTAACCACAGAATAATATGCTTTTATAAACTGTGTAAGCAACTGGAGATGAAGGAAACTTTTGCTTCTTTACCTCAGCAGTTGGGATCTGACCTTTTGGCTGCAGCTGGTAAAAAATTCTTTGTTCTGCTTTGCATATCAGGAATGAACATTTTTCTAAACTCCCTGATCTCAAGCTTAGTAGATTGCAAAGAGTTTTTCAATGTCACATTTCTATAAGACTGTTATAGAAGAGAACTAATTGCTGCCTGTAGTGGATGCAATTCCATTCACAGCAAGATAAATTGGATTTCTAAACTGTGGTTTCCATTGTGTTACCTCAATGTATCATAAGAGTTACGTTGATGGGCACAGCAGTGACCCTACTTACCTATACACTGCTTTATGCGCAAAGCATCATCTTGTTTTGCTCAGCAATAGAAAAGAAAAAAGGAACCCCAAAGTATAGCTGTGGACTGCCACCTGTTGGAAAGGGTTTAAACAGAGTTACAGAATTGCTTAGGCTGGCACAAAGACCTCAAAGACCATAGAATGCAAACATTAATCCTACACTGCCATGATCATCACTAAACCATACACCCAAGTGCCACACCTACACTTCCCTGGGCAGCTTGACCCTCAACATCTGGCCTTTTCTTTCAGTGAAGAACTTTTTCCTAATATCTAACCTAAACCTCCTCTGAAATAACTTGAGGCCATTTCCCCCAGTCCAGTAATTTGCTACCTGGGAAAAGAGACTGATACTGACCTCCTACAACCTCCTTTCAGGCAGTTGATGCATACTGTCCTCTTATCAGACCCTTCCTGGAGGGGTAGAAAGGATGACTTTTACTCATGGGTTTAATAATCATTCCATTTCAATGCTGGAGCTGTATTTTGACTACTAGGACTAATAAATGATTTTACTTCTTTTTCTTTGATTCTTTGGATGGAAAAAAAAAGTTTTTCTCACAAAGAATTGTAACTCAACATTAAAAAGATGTATGAGGCAATTTTTTAGTTTTGATATTTCACAAGTTTATAGTATAATTGAAAGAAAGGAAGAAGCAGGAGGAAACATGCAGTCCTCACTGTTCTAAAATGTCCAGGGAGAAAATTAAAAAAAAATCTTTTGTCTTGGCAGGCTCAGATGTTTGGAAATAGAGGCACACTTTTGAGCTGGAAGCCAAACATTAATGGTGTGATCTCAATAGTAGGAACAATATTTATAAATTTATTCATTAACAATCTGTACAATGGAACCAAGAAAATCCTCATTGATTTTTTAAATGATGCCAGACTGGGAGAAGCTGCTGATATACCCAAGGGTCATGCTGCTGCTCAGAGGTATCTTGACAGGCTGGAGAAATGGGCAGAGAGACCCCATCAGGTTAAGCAAAGGGAAATGCTGACTCCTGCCCCTGGGGAAGACCAACCTCAGATACCAGCACTGGCTAGCTCCAGCCAGCTGGAAAACTGAAAAATCCTTGCTGATCTTGGTAGGCACCAGGCTGTACATGAGCCAGCATTGTACCCTTTCAGCAACCAAGGCAGACAGCCACCACAGCTCCAAGAGCCTTGGAGCCTTGGAGCAAGAGCCTTTCCAGTGGGTGGAGGGGTGATCCTTCACCTCTAGTCAGCACTGGTAAGACACCCTTGGAGTGAGGGATCCAGTTCTGGGCTCCCGTACAAGAAAGGCAGAGGCATCCTGGAGCAATGTGCTGTGCTCCAGTGAAGAGTCACAAAGATTGACAACAGGATGGGAGTATCTGTCACATGGAAAAAGGCTGAGAGAGCTGGGACTGTTCAGTTTGGGGAAGTGAGGTTCCAGAGGGATCTTATCAATGCATATCAATACCTAGTGGAATGGATTAAAGAAGATAGAGTCCAACCCTCTCTGTAGAGACCACTGAAAGGACACGAGACAATGGACGCAAATTAAAAGCCATGAAATTTTATCTGAACATAAGAAACTGTGAGATAAGTCAAATATTGGAACAGTTTGTCCAGAGAGGCCATGAAGTCCCCATATATTGCATACACAAAACCTCATTTGACACACCCCTCAGCAACCTGTTCTATCTGCCCCAGCTCTGAGCACAGGGTTGGACTAGGGATGTCCAGATGTCCCTTCCATCCTCAGCAATTCTGCCATGCTTAAAAGACGGCTCAATTGAAAATCCAAATGATGGTGGCTTTTTTATTAGAAGCAAGTGTTGTTTTGAAAGATTAAGGTTGCAATACAGCAATTCCACAAGGAAGTTACTAGTTTTACACAAATATTTAAAAATCACTGCATCTGATTATCTGTAATAAGATACATCTCAGGGATTTAAATTCAAAAAAAAAAAAGTCCTCTCTATCCTTTGTGGGCCAGATTATGAAAGAAAGTACAGGTCTCTCAGATTAGCTTTTTGGTGCAAAGGTCCTTTGATCAATTTCTAGTTATAACAGACTAGACATATATAAAAGAAGTTTTCTTTTAATACTTTTTGGTTTAAATAATCTTCTCCATGCTTTTTTGACTGTGTTAGAAAATAAAATTTTGTTTCATTTTTGCCAGAATAGTCTTATAATTAGCTCTTAATTACAATTGTGGGTGAAGTGACAATAATATAGGAAATTCTTATTTTCTGCTGTAAAGAGTTGTAGAGCAAATAGACTTTTTAGACTGTTTTCTTTTTTATGTTTGGGGCAGTTTTTACTCATTTTGTTTTTTCTATTTAAATTTTCAATAAAATAAATTTATGTAGGCTGTTTCAAAATCACATAGATGAACAAGATTATTAATGACATTATTTTAGGGAGTTGGACTTTTTTTAAATAAGTCTTGTTTTGTTATCCTGGCCTGTATCAGCAATAGTGCAGCTAATCTCCATGATCTTACAGATCTTTTTCATCCTAAATGATTCTATGATTTTGTAACATCTATACACTTGTCCCCATAAGAAAAGCAATACAAATATATGATAGTAAAATATTGTTTATGGGCATGTTTATGTACATAGGTGACAGTAGAGAAATACAAATATTGCTTATTTTAGCCAGAGCATTAAATTCCACTCTGTGGGGATATTTCAATGTAAATTCATTTACTTTAATTTGGGTATGAATTTTGTCCAAACTCATAGCAAAGCAAATTTATGACAATTTACGGCTGAGATGTTTTAATAAAACAAAAGATACCTCTATTCCTCTTGAAGTGTTTGGCAAGATGCTGTTGTTATGTTAATTATTTTAAAAAGCCAAAGAATAACATTAGAAACCAAGAAGATTAGAAATTGCAAGAGATAACTTGCTGTTTCTTAACATAAAAGCTAACCACTAAGGCTGTTTCCTTTGTATGTGAGAGTCTTGATCTGCAGGGGTTTCCCATCCCACAAGTTGGTCATAAAAATGTCACAATAGGATTCAGTAACACCAAGCCCACATAGCTTTTATTAAAAACTGCTTTTAAGGTATACACTTGTGAGTATTAAAGCAAGCATATATCTGCATATAAACACATACACAATTGTGTACATATATATGTATTTGCAAGCTACTTTGAATTGCCTCTAGTCAAGAACAAGTTGTTTAATTATTTATACGCATGCCTATATAAATATTTTTTCTTCAAATTATTACCCATACAGTCCATTTAGCTGCCCCCAGGAATGGGGACAAAACAAGTGTGTAGTTAAGTTCATACAGGGGTACTTCTTGGAGAGAAAAGCTCATTTTGGGAAGAAAATGACTTACTTTTATATCCTTAATATGAATACAATAGTGGGAGTAGGACCCCAGTCCTGGTTGCTGAGTCCTGCTTTTTTTAGGAGGTCAGTTTGTAGGTTATAGCAGTTTCTCTGTTCTGCAGGTTATGGCAGGTTCTTTTTTTGTGCTTATCAAGCTGTACCTACCGAGGCCAGCCCGAGCTCCCACTTGTGCTTGTCAGGGATGTTCCAGATTCTCAGGCTACCAGTTCCTAAACTGGCAGAGATTTGGTCTGCCAGTATTTTAGTAGGTGTCTTCTGTCAGTAACATTCCCCATAATAACCAGGTGACCTTTATGGCTGTTTTGACAGAGTATATCTTTTCAGTGATGTTAAGTTGGTAACACACAATGAGGAAAAAACTGGAAACTGAATGGATACTGTTTTGTTTATAAAAGGATTTCATTTCCCTATCATCTTATCACATCTTTGATGCTGAACTTTCCCATTACATCTCTGATTTACAATACCTGAACCTTTAGTGGGCTCATATTGAAGAAAATAAAATAAAAAATTTACCTTTGTAAACTTACCAACCCACAAACCATTCACACTCCAACACAGATGCCTTCAGAAATAATAAATATAGCTTTCAGCTCCATCTGGTATTCAGGATTTATGGGGAATCAGGCTGAAGAGCTAGTTTTGTGGTAAATTAAAGTAATGTGCCACATAAAGCTTTTAAAAAGAGTGGTGTCACTGAATAGTGTTAGCAGCTCCTACTGAGAGTCAGAAGCACTCTAATCTCCCCAGCACTTGTTTTATCACATATGTTTATTTTAATACAAGTCTGAGACTGAAATTGTGATTTGTCTCCAGTGGGTCAGACTCTGCAGAAACATATACAAAAACTGCAATGCATGCCTATAGTCAAAACCTTCCATCATCTAAAGCCCCCCAAAACAGACACAAAGGTTTCAGAAAGCCTCATGGCATCCAGGCCAAGTTAGTGTGATAATAACTCTTGTATATCATGTTACTTTAGTATCCTAATATTTGGGCTGGGATTTTAATTAATTAAAAAATAATTCTGTCATTTCTTTGTGACCTTTATGGACTAACTGCTGTTCAACAGAGAAGACATCAAGTTTATTTCCACTATAGCAGAAAGGTTCAGATTTTCCTAAGATATGATATTTGCTTCATGCAAGGAAAAATAAAAGTGATTGCAATAAAATAAAGGAATAGATATAAAAGCATGATAGTAAGAATCTGTGTGGGACTGAAAAAAAAGGGAAAAGAGGAAATCTTTTATCTTATACATTTTATGAAAAGGAAACTTTAGTTTAAACAAGTTTAAAACAAAGAAAAAGAAACAAAACTTTTGTATAAGTTGTAATAAGAAGGGAAAATGAACTTTTTTTTATCTGCCTAAATGGAAACTGGAATAAAAGCCTAACTGTGATTTTTATTTTCCAATTTGCAAAATCTCATTCAGCAAATTAGTTTCAAATTAATTGAATAGTTTATATGCTACTAACAATAATGTCCTGTGGTTACACAGCCAAATATATCCTTAAAATATTAGACAGATTTTATATTAGAGCCATAGCCATAACAAATTTCAGCAGATGGAGAATCCTATTTTTAATCAACAAAGCACTTAACAAGGAAAATGAAATCAAAGTCTGAGCACTTATGCTGTAGCAATTTATGTACATTTTACACTTCCTGTGATGCACCCAAATGACACAATCCAAGACTATAACTTAATTTCTTCAGTAAATTGTAGATGAGTAAATGCAAAAAGATCCACAAGCCATTAATTGTTTAACTTGTAGGATCTAACATGACAAACAACACAGAGTTGATGAAGTGGAGACACAAAATCCAAGCAAACACCAGCTGTGCCAAAAGGTAAAGTCTGGACACAATAGCCATAACAGTATATTGCATTTTGCACAAAAACACACAGAAAATTCCATAGAAGTTACGTAGAAGCATTACCAATGTGACAAATCCTTGTCAAAACAGTACCAGAACTCTTTAAAGTTCACAAAAGCAAAGCAGATATAGATCATCACAGTGGAGCAAAACATATCATGGCCTAGGGCAAAATGACAACTTTTCTGACAGCTGGATGTTCCAGAGGAAGAAGTCCTTTCAAGGATGTGAAGGCACACTTGCCTAATGGAATTTAATATCCTGCTCCTACTGTGAACTAGCTGGAAACTAGAAATTCTGCTTGACCGTAATTCCTGATTACTTTTCTTTTAAATTATTCTTGAAATGTAAACAAAAATATTTTCTGTCCCTTTCCTCTGTGGTAGGAGTATTTTCATTTTTCTTCAGGAAAAAAAAAAACTTTATTCAAATTTTCTTTTTTAGTAACTTTAAAACCATAGTGGACTAAAAAAATAGGAGTTTAGGAGTCTGGGGTTTTTCTAAAATTAGAAGGAAAAGGAGGTTTTGTGGACTGTGGATCTGTGCACTTTACTGCAGAACACTCTGAAACTGGTTAAATCCAGAAGTCCTTCTTCAGGGAGCACAGCAGTTAGGGATTTGAGAACAGCAGTCTGACTGAATAGTGCCTTCTGGGGTGAAAAAAAAATTGATTTATTTATTTCAATGGACAGAAAAAAAATTGATTTATTTATTTCAATGGACAGAAAATGAAATTTTCAATAACAAGTCAGTTTTGATCATGATCTCTGTTCATGATTTATCTCAAAAGCTTAGTTTCAGCTCCTTCTTTGAGAATTTAGGATGATGACAGTGTTCTTTTCCTAACAAGACACATTTCTCATTGGATAAACTAACCCTTATTCTGTCTTTTAGGCAGCCTGTGAGAGTTTAAAAATATTTTTCTCACTGCAGTCAAGGTAGATAGGCCCTGCTACGAAAATATATATCTTAAAATTTCCAATCCAAATTTAAAATACATAGCCACCAGAATCTTTGCTGAGATCTAACACAGCTTCAGAAATAAATGTGAATATAAGTTCTAGTTGCTGAGTGCATTGGAACAGCAGTCAGAGGATTTCAGCATTACATTGTGCTTTCAGTTACTAAGAGAGTAAGGAAATTTTATATTCCTTAAATCACCTTGATATTCAGCAGTTATGTTGAATCCCTGTATCTTCCAATATTTTTTTTTTTCACAGTAAACCCTAAACTGTCCACCTCCCAAAATTAACATTACCTCGGGTGATCTCTAGTGGAACTCGTGCTCAGAGTCACATTTCACCTCTGACCAGGTTGCTCTGGGCTTTTCCAGCCGGGTCTTGAAGACTTACAGGGAAAGGGGATGCCCAGCCTCTGCTCTGGGCAGCCTGTCCCTGCCCTGCCTCCCCTTATGGTGATTCTCTCTGGCCCCTGCCCCTCCGTGTCAAGTCAGAATGTCCCATCTCAGTTCATGATCCTTGCTTCTCATCCCTCTTCCCTGTGAAGACATTGCTTGTGTTTTACCAAAAAGAATTCTTAGTTTTTTTGAAAACTCTTTACATTGCTCCCAGATTTCTCTTCTCTGGTTTTCATGTGTCCTCATGTTCAGTAACTCTCCTACAAGATGTTTGACATCAGCTTATCAATAGAAGAGATGAGTTTTTTTTAACTCCATCAGCATGAAATTGAAATATCTGTTTTTCATAAATCTTTCAGCTATTATATTTTTTTCCTGTAAAATATCAGAAATAAGGCAAATCAAACAAGTGTATCTCTAAGCTAGTTTTCATTCCTAAACTTGTAATATAGGATATGCAAAAGAAAGATGAAGTAATATCTGTGTGTTCATTGACATAATCATTGCTTTTTCTTAGTAGAAAGCTAGATCAATTTTAGCATGAAAATATATTTGCTTATTTTTCACTTATACTTCTGCTTCTTCCTTCCATAAGAATAGAGGCTAGGGATGAAATCCTGGTACTTTACATGCTTGTTGGAGTTCTGCTATTGACAAAGAGGAACAGAAGAAATTTCACCTCTTTTGACAAAGGGAAATAACACAATTGACTCCATGCTTTGGTTTTTTTTTTACTCTTGTCTCCCTTTATATATCAGAGGGAATTTTTTTCTACTCTATTTGAAATTTCTGCAGGAAAGTCTACAATTTAAAACATTTTTAATTTAAAAACAAACTGCATAGATAAAGATTAGTTTATAGGTATTGTGTATTTGGCCAGGTAACTTTTCATCATTTGCTTGAGCTGCCCTTTTTTTTCCCAGATGGGGAGCTACCAGGAATTAGGTTTTGTATGTTGGAAATAGCTGCAAAGGTTGATGTGCAAACATTGGTTTTACCAGCAGAAATTCTGGGGAATGGTTCTGCTGAATAACAAAAGAGGCACTGGCTTCAAAACAGGACAGGTGTTTATGCATGTCTTTCATTATTTAATTATCAGATGTATTAAAATGTGCAGCTATGGGGAAAGAAAGCTTAGATGTGTATTTTAAGTGAAATAGGACTGATGTGAAAGCATGATGCTTATCTAATGGAAGATACAGTATGTTGACATATCAAGGAATTATCTTTCCAGATAATCAAAGTGCTACTTAAAAGAAAATCGCCATTTCTTCCTCCCAGATCCTCTTTCAAATGCCTTATTTTCTTAGTCAGTTTTATTCTGTTATTTTTTTCTCCTTCTTTTTATTTTTTTCTTTTTATGAGAGCTGACCGTTTATGAAGAATAATTGATATTTCCCGGGTATCAGCCATAATACAAAGACAACACTGAAACTTTCTTGGCACTTGAAGGGCAGTCATTCCTCTTCTCATTATTGCCTTCCTAGTCAATCTGGCTTGTTTATAGTCCATTCAAGTAATTTGTAAAGATAACAAATTGCAAAAGTCATTTGGAAGCCTACAGACATCCCACATCACAGAGTTTCAAATAGATGTGGTCTTCTCCTGTCAATTAAACTGCTATATATTCCCTATTTCTTTTGCAATTCTTGATTTTATTTAGCCACACACTTACTGTTGAGTCAGTCTGAAGATCTTTGTCAATCAGCCTGTTATTCCATCATTGCTGGTGTTCTGCTCTTCAAATAAGCATTTTCAGGGGGAAAAAAGAAATTGAAAAAGAAAAGTCCGTAAATACATCAGATGACAAAAAGGAGACAGTGAATGGGCAAATTTTAAAATGTGATTAAGAAAAGCCCAGTCTGTGACAGAAATATATTTTCTATGTGAAGGATAGTTTCAGTAGATGACCTAAAACCAAATGCAACAGACTTAATACAATGAACACTTAACATAAATCATTCCAGATCAAGGCTTATAAATGCCTCTGGAAACTGTGTGTGATATCCTTCTGCTTCTCACTAAGGCATCCCTTTATAAACTGCCCACTACCAATACTGCTTGTAAACTGAACACCAGCAAAATGGGCTAAGTCTGAGCAGACTCCTCAAGAGGAGTTTCAATACCTTGGCAAGCTGCAGTGGCTGCTAAGTTGGGGCACCCACAGATGGCTTTGCTGTCTCAGGACTAAGCTGATAACAGGCCAGAGCAAAGCAATAGTGAGTAACCACTGCTCTGCTAACTAGAAGCTGGAATTTAATGCTTTATTCAGACTGTAAATAAGTAAAGAGACGTGCAAAAAAAGCTACCAGCAGCTCTTGTGGTGACACTTGTGCAGATGGTTTGAGCACCGAGGATGGCATATTTATACATATTTATGTGCACATTATATTGATGTGAAGAATAAAATATTTTCTGCCTCTGAGATATTATCTTGCCAGAGGCAAAGAAGAAAATCAGAGGACACTGCTAGAGGAACAGCTGAACAGTGACCTCTCTCTGCAGTCTCCCAGTAAATGATTCAACACAGCAACCAGGTTAGAAGAAGTTACTGTCTTAGCACACAGCTGTAGAGAGGTTCTTTAACATGTTGGTTTGGAAAATGTGGAAAAGGAGCATGAAACTTCAGTTAACTGTTCAAGATAAACCTCTGGCAGACAGAGAAGGAGAGGCTGCAGCTGCACCTGTTATATTTCTTCTCTTGGTCCATGCATGGAGCTAATCTGGACCTAGTGGGGCTGCAGACAGACATTGAGAAGGAAACATTTTACTGTATTAATTACCTAGATGCCATGTTCCACCTGGCTAAGACCAGAAGTTTGGGATATTTTTAATTCCTCATTCCAGTTAATCTGGCACCTATTGGGTTAACAGAAGGGAATGATCCTAGGACCAAGGCTCCTCCAGCAACCAGGGCAGGAAGTGAGATACCCTCCTCATCCCACCAGCACAGCACCTATGGAGCAGGAAGCAACTCTGCATTTAAAGAGCAAGTTCTGGCCTAATGAGTAAATGATACACAAAAATAAGAAGGACTGTGACCTGACAAGTCACCTTGAGGACGCATATGGAAATCTAATTGCCTCTGAAATGCTACAAAAGCTGTCCCACACCATGGCCACAGCCTCAAAAAGCTACTTCTATGTCTCATTCCACTAAATTTCTACACTTCTGGTTGATATGTGACAAGGGCATTCATCTGCAGACTGATAGGTTACTTCCTGAGGACATGGATGATACTAATGGAATTTCAATCAAGAAACTAACACATTTTGATATGTTATGTTTTCCCCTTCTCAAGCTTCAGCATCACACAGCAGGTGTATATTGTATTGTATTGTTAAATATTCAGGGACTGTGTTTTTACAACAGGGGCCAGAACCAGGAATGATGCTGTGCTGCTCTGTTTCAGAAAGAATTCTGGAAAACACAAAAATTTATATTGGCAGGAGAAACTTAAGGTGAGATCAGTAAAGGGCAGCTTATCCACAGGGACAATATACCTTCCCACAGAAAACATGGGGGAAGGTATATTGTCTTTTTTCTATGGGTTACCACAACATTTGTGTAGTTCTCCTGTTCCTAAAGACCATTCTCCTTACTAATTTCCTGCCATCTAGTTACAGAACAACACAGGGCACTGCTCACCAAACTGTTTCATTTCCAGGCTACATCAGAGCTCCTCTACCCTCATTTTCTCTATCCAAAGCAAACATTTAAAATTTTCTTAATAATACCTGGAGCAGAAGGAAGGGAATTTCCAATCAGAACTTAAGTTACAGTCCTGGCTTTTTTACAAACTACTCTAATTAATAATAAGGAAAAATATAGAAGATGGAAATTCTGAAGACAGTGTTGAAAGGGGTTAACTTTAAGGGGTTAACTTAAAGGGGTTTGTTATCCAATTATCACAGAGTTATCTTTACTGCCCAGACAACTGGGCAGAGGAAGAAAGTCACATAGAAGGTCAGACAAAATCTTATTTTTAAAAAAACCTGTATTAAATTGTCATATTAGTGATCTGTCTTTCTCAATAGTTTCTTCAGACTGGTAAGTCTGAGCCAAGGATTTTCCAGATGTTGTATTTTTGAACAGAAGCATTTAGTCATAATATGCCATACTAACTTTGTCTACATTTATATGTGCAGCCAAGTCCTTTGGAAAGGAAGGTTCAGGTTCACAAATCACAGGTCTCCTATTATTTGTAGAAAAGTAGTCATATAACTCCTGCCTGCTGAAAGACACGCAGGTTTAGGTAAGGTCTTATAATGGTCTCTTTATGTGGTCAGGATGGACTGCTATAGTCTGTTTTTAGAAGAGTGAGTGCAGAGAAACATGTAATGTTGACAAAAATCTCCCCAAGTGTGTGCACAATTTGTGTGTGTTTATACAAAATAAATACTAAACCAGTAGATAAGGACTTTATGCTTCATGTTGTAGCTTTTTCTGTCACACCTTAACGGGCAGTCTGAAGTATTTGGACCTTATTTACATCTATTTCAAGTTCTTGTTTCAAAATTATTGCTGGCAACCATCCCCAGCCAGCAAGCTTGCTGGCTTATAAATCTAGTTTGGAGTTCTTTGCACAGCAACCAGCCAAAACATCAGTTTTCAGTTTATAAGTCATTGTTTAATGGACCTAATAGAATTTAAACTCATTTTACAGCACATTTTGTTTTGGTTTTCGAAATATACATTTGCTGGTCACTAGATGATAACAACTGTTTAATGGCACAATTAATTAGGCTTTGATTTGTAAGATATATGACTTGAAGTCATATGATTTCCAGGATTCTAGTAATTATTTTTAATTCAGGCTATAAAATTCCATGCTATATTAACCAGCAAGGCTGGGAAAGAATCCAAAGACACGGTTTAACTTCTTACGATTTAAAAAGAATCTTATTTTCCAAACTGTGCTCAACTCCTGTTTTAGTAGACAATTTGCTCTGCAGATATTTCGGTATTAAAACTGTGAAGTCTAGTCAGCACAAGATTAAAGTGAAATGGAAATTAGTGTCTAGACCAGTTCATTCAAAGACCAGACGCTCTATGGACACAGTATAAGTAGGTGTAAAAGGCTCCATCTTCAACGAAGCAACACAAGGGATTCAGCAGAGCAAGGCATCCTAACCAGGAGTTTAGGGAAGGCAACTTTGAGTTGACAGGATTCAGCAGATACCAACAAACCCCAGATTTGTGGCATTTCATTCAGGCCTTGAAGGCTGTGTCAGAGAACCAACCTTTCTCAGCTAGGGCTCCATTAGATTTATTGCTCACACCTATTTTATCAATGCTTGTTGCTTTTAGTCTTCTTATTGCACCTCAGCTTCAGTTTCCCCCAATTAAATTTAAAAAAAAAATCCAAAACACCAAAATTTTAAAATATTATTACTTAGATGAAGAACACTTGTTTTTAGGGAAATCTTAAAAATCAAGGACTGAACTTCTGTTCATAGTTGGTAGCCCCTCAAGTGTTCCTTCACAATGTACAGATAACAATTTTTTTCCTCAACCCATTCAAAGACAACAGAGAGGCTATTTCTCCTGTACAAAATAATCCTGTTGTATTGAAAGAAGGAATTTTATATCAGCCAATAGTATTCATTTTAAATAACTCAAAGGAACCAATTATTGTAGATCGGGAGCAGAACAAGTCAACGTACTCTGTGACGGTTTCAGTACTCAAAGAATTTAAATTCTTTGTGTGTGGAAAAAGCAAATTTAATAACATATCAATAACATAAACATATTTAATAACAAGATTGCTGGCTTGAAACATGTTGGGGGCGTGTGTGGGGTGAGGAGCAGGTCAGGTTTGCCCTGGTGAGGCAATGCCCTGCCCTGCGCACCCCCCACCCCCTGCCCTCCGTCCCAGCCCTGCAGTGCCCACCAGCCCCTGGCACACTGAGCCAATGCTCCACACCCTCCCTGGAGCCCCAGCCCAGCTCCTGAGGGCACAAATGACCACAGGTCACACCTGGGAGAAGCGCCCAGGAAGGACAAAGGGTACTTAAAGTGAGACACAAGGCAAGCACAGGACTTGATCCTCCTCTTGGAAGTTCTTTCAGCTGGCTGCTGCTGGAACCAGGAATGGTGGTTTTGTGTGTTCTTTTGTATGCCTTTTCTGTTTCTCTTCTTTTAATCCCCTTGGAACTTTGGAGTAACTTAAAATCGACCAGGCTTAGATTTTGCTAAGTTGAATGGAGTAAGCTAATGCTTTGAGAAGTGTTTTATTGTTGAGTGAACACTGTTCAAAACCTTTTGCCAAAGTACTTTGATTTTCTAAAGTTACTAGTAAAGTTTTTTTGTTGTTTTGACCCCTTGAGAGCATCTTGTCAGTGTATCTCCTGTACACCTGATTCAGAGTGCAAGAGCAACTGTAAGCCTCATAAAGGCTCATAAAAGTCTCATAAAGGAAGTTTTTTGGAGCCTTACTAATGATGATGATAAGGCACGCAAATCTCCTTGTGATTTTGCAAGTTAAAGAACAGAACTGATACAAGTTCTTCCTGATGATCAAAAGCTCCTCTTCAGTGTCAGCAACCTGTTTTCTGCATCACATAAGCTGGAAGTTTAGTACATTAAGCACTCCAAAATCTTCCTTCTCTCTGTAACATATATTGGAAAAATCTGCTACATAGACTTTGAACATAGCATTTTTCATTGTATGACTTTTTCTTGCTTCTTTCTGCTCCAGGCAGCCCTGCTGTGTTTAGCTTATCCTATCTTTAATTTTTACAAATATGGCAAAAGTCTCCATGGTTGTAAAAAAAATTTAAATTCTCTCATTTTTTCACAGTTTTAGATAACTGTATATAACTTTATTTCAGTATTTGCTGAGAAGAATTGAACAGAAGTGCTAGAATTTATGCATAAAAATTTTCAAAATACATTTTGTGCTAAAATATGCTAATAAAAATAGTAAAATTATTACTGCACATCAGTTTCATTATGTAGCTTATTTTAAATGGGGCAGAATATTTTAATAGCCCAAGCAAAGACATGTTTTATAACTTACAACTGGAGATATATCTGTAATTTAGTCCACAAAATATGCATGAATGATTTTAAGCTCCATTTAACTAATGTGTTTTGAAAAGTTTTTGCAACAGTAAATGCAACAAATCTCAGGCAAGACAAGCAGTAATGTTTAAGCATGGTTAAGAGTAATTTTTCATTTTGCAGTTCCAATTTTGGATCAGACATTTCCTCAGATAAGTTTCAGTATTATTCTGGAACATGACAGAGTAACAACCAGGTATAAGATTGCAAGCTGTGTCAATAAACAAAAATGCCCAAACATTATAAACTACTCACACTGTATTTGTTAAAGGAAAAATAAGGTTGTGTGTCCTTGGATTGACTGGGAGACCCTCTGGGAATTATGAGGTGCTCCACAGATTGATAGAAAAGACAGTCTTGTCCTGAGACAAGAGGTACTGAACACAGAGTTAAAGACAACTGAGAAGAAGTGGGGATTATTTGGTCCTGCCCAGTGCTGGTGAGTGTGGTCTAAGATCTGTTAAAGTCTCCGAATTCCAAAGACATTTGGACTTGCAAGAGCACATTGTACTCTGCCCATCTCCCATTCATCTGCTATGGAAAGTGTGTCCCACCCTTCCACTCATCTGCTATGGAAAGTGTGTCCCACCCTTCCACTGCTGTAAGCTCGGCTCAGGTCAGCAGTGCTGGGGTCTGGAAGGCAGGTTCCCATGTTTTCTCAAGTCAGTGGGAACAGGCTAGGTTCCTAAAACTGAACAAAGAATAACAAATAACTGATGTGATATATCAAAAAGGACTTAAAATATATTTTAATAATTACTTGCTCAAAACAGGTAAAGTTGTCCCATCAGAAGCAGTTGGCTGAAGCTTCAAAATGGCACAAAAAATCCCTGTACCCAGAGTCATCCCACTTATCTCAGGTATATAATTTACAGGAACCAGCTCAGGAAATGAGCACCTCAGTTGTTTCTTATGATTAATAACTGATCTTATTATGATTAATAGTTAATGAACTCTATGGAGAAATTCAGCACCTAAATAAAGTGATTTTTACAATAGAAAAAAATTAAACCCAGTTCCAGACAGAGGGAACAGAACTGCAGTTCTGCTCCACCTGTACTGAATTTGTAGATAATTTACATAGAAATATGCCCTCGTTCACATATTTCAAGGCCTGTGATTTTTTTCACTTGTGTCTATTCAGAAATTTAGTTTCAAGAGGTAGAATGAATGGGGTTTTTTTTGTTTGGATCCAGTATGTTTTGTTATTAGGACACAATTCTAGGGCTTAATGAAGAATCTAATCCTGGAAACCATTTCCACACACTTTATGGTCCTCAGGGAAACTATGGATGTACATTCTGCATGAGCAGATAGTGAGATGGACTGAAAACTGGCCATCTGAATGGCCTGGTCCAGAGGGTGGTGACCAGCAGAACAAAATCGAGTTGGAGGGCAGTCAGTAGTCAGATATTCCAGGGATCTATACTGGGTCCACTTCTATTGAACATGGTGGGGCAGACTGTACCCTCAGCAAATTTCAAGACACCACCAAACTAGGAGGAGAAGATGATAAGGCAGATCATCCTGACATCCAGAGGGACCTCAGCAGGCTGGAGAAGTGGGCTGACAGAAACCTCCTCAAGTTCAACACAGAGAAGTGCAAAGTCCTTCACCTGGGAAAGAACTACACCGAGTACTAATATATGCTGTGGGCCACCCAGCTGGAAAGCTGCCTCACAAAATTTGTACATCTACAAATATCATCAATATAGATGGGTTTTTTCAATGTGGGAAAAGCTGCCTTGATGTATTCTGTTTTCAGATGTTGTAGCAAAAAATGGAAAAACAGTATGAGAAGTATAACGATGTATTTTACATGATTGGTAGTTTTGAAATGAAAATACAGTTATACACTCATCTTTACTTTAAAGACTTGAACATTGCTATTCATAGAAAGGTGGGATTGAAAATGCAGCAAACAGAAACCTAGATAGTAGTAGAAATATAACCCATGCAATGGCAAATGCATTATTTATTACATGCTAAATTGCCCCATTAACACATTGTTTTTGACCTTGAAATATCACACTGAAGACAAAAGTGTAGTTCTGCCTCAATGCTCTTTGCTCTTTTTTTTTTTTTTCTTGCATTTTGTGCAGAAAATGACAAGATGTCTGGGATATCTGGCCATTATAAGTGTATCTGTTGCTACTCCTTGTCAAGAACATACATCAAGCATAATATTCAGATAAGTAAAGTGTGAAATAAAGGTCAACTAAACAATATTTGAGCAAATATAGACTAGACATTGATCTAACATTCAATTTCCTGGAATGAGAAAAATATTTGGGGATTAAAGGATTATAAATTAGGTGTGCAAGTTATGTGTCACCTCTGCATATAATAGAGGTTTTAAGATCAAAAAGAAAAAGAAAAGTCACCACTACCTGGAATGCAAACTTTGTTTGCTTTCTTGTGTCAGTGGCATATCAGACTGTCATGTAGCATAAGGCCTCTTTTCTTCCAAAAAAACCTCAAAACACACACAGAGACACACATACACAAAACCAAAACCCAACAAACAAAACAAAAAAAACCAAAAAGGGAAACCCCCCAAATACCCACTGACACAACTATTCAGCTATCTATTCCAGTGTAAATAAATCAGGTGACTAAGAATTAAGTCAACAATGTTAAAGACTCTGATAATAAAGGAATAAATGGAATAAAAATATGCAAATATTTTGCAAGCAACAATTCATTGTACTATCGTGGATGATAGGTGTTGGTGGTTGATGATTTCTTTTTTCTCTCCATGAAGAAACAGATCAAACCCAAGAACAGTAGCAGAGCTTTGAGGAGCTTTTGCCTGATTTCCCTGTATTACTCCCCTCTAAAAGCAAAATTAAAATTAAGAATTTAGATATAGTATATGACAACAACTGGAATGGAACCAAGGAAAATGCTCTAGGCATATTGCCTGCATACATTCAGGTTTCAAGGAGGTGGTGTGAGTTTCACTGAGTATTTAGTCAGATTCTTATATTAACAATTTACTCAGCCCAGAGACCCATGTAGCAGACACAGAAACAGTATCCTTTTTTCCGTGCTATTAAAACTATCATCAAAAGCTTCCGTTTCAACACAAAATTTGAAAATTCAAAAGCACTTGCTCACAATTTTGCATCATTAGTATTACAATTTATAACTTCAACTCAACTCCCAGTTCAATGTTTTAAAGATCTTATGTGGACGTGTATATTTATCTATCTGTGGCTGGTAGAATGTGCACGCCCATATGCCTGCATATAAAATAACAGGTGCGTAGGATGTAGTACAGAACACTTTAAAAACTGGTGATATTGTGCTGCTTATTTGACAGCCTGAAATAAAGTCTGGTGTATAAATATCTGTTTGGTATCAGAGGAGTGCCAATATTTTATTCTGGACCAAAAATACCCACAAGACAATACCAGTAGCAAGATGTTTAATTTCAATATATTCCCTCTCTCCCCCAATGAAGTTTGGTTTTTGTTGGTTTGGTTTTGCTTTTTTTTTTTTTTTTTTTGTAACAAAGGAAAATATTTGAGGGTGGTAGTAGTAGAAACACAATTTTCAAATGCTGTTTTGGAAGAGTTTTGCACAGTGAGGGTGAAACACATTAAAGACATTTATTATCCTCAGAATAAGATATGGATTTATAGAGAATATAAAAATCAGTAAGTGTGGCTGTTGGATATGTGTCTTAAATTGCTTCTTTTTTTTGCTGTCTTATGTATTACTCTAATGTATGAGAGCTGTGATTATTTTCTGATGTGAAATTGGTACACTGTTATTATTATTTAAATTTAATAATTGGATTTTGCTAAAGTCCTTGAGAATTTTTATTTCTAACTTGAATAAGGTCATCTCTTCATCTTTTACTTTTCTAAGATACATCTGATCTACAGAGCTATTATGAGTAGTACCCTTTCTTCATATTCTGTTTATATAAACTGGAATCTACAGGTTCTTTACCTGAATATTAAGGAATATTTTGCCATATTACACCAATTATATAAATCCTTAGTTCATTAAATTTTTTTCCAGATAAAGTAACATTGCCAAAGCCACTCTCCAAGAAATCATTGACAAAGGTAAAAATCATGTTTCCTAATTTCATTAATTAAACTGCAGGTTTGGGAAAGAAGACCCACTTTTAGGGGTATGAATTTCTTTTGCTAACAATGAACACTTCCACAGCCTTTTTCATCTACAGCTTCATCTACAACCCATCCACAAGGCAGGGCTGTGCAAGCTGTACAGCCCAAGCTCACATCCTCACCCCTTCACCACTAAAGCATCCTGCCTCCCAAGAACCAACTTTTAGAGGATGAAATATATACTGGTATATAAGAAGATAGCTTTTATTGATTTTTTTACTACATAAGTTTGCTTTAAAAAAAAAAAAAAAAAAAAAGAAACAATTATAATGAGGGAATGGCCAGGAACTCTAAGGTAAGGAAGATCTCAGAAACAGTTCTGAATTTATCCAGTAAACTCAATGAGGTAACACTTATAATGCACTTTTATTAAGAGTATAAAAATGGATGTAAATATTGTGTCAGAAACGGGCTAAGCACAGACTAGAAACAATACAAACTGTGTCTTTATGTGTGTTGAGCTACAGGGTTTGGGATCAAGTAACACAGCTCAAACAAAATTATTCATACTCAAATTATTCATACTCCACCTTAATGTGTCTAAACCCCTGTACAAGGCAGATAATTATTAAAATTATTCATCATTCATGCTAGTTATCTCAATAGTAAATTATTGGCAAATCTTTCGGATAATCTTTAAAAAATATTCTTGAAAGAAGAGATTTTAATATGTCTGAACAAATACACATTTGGTCCTAAGAGTATTTTTTTATTTATAACTTTCTTGATGCCTTGAAGAAATAAAAATTCGTGTGAGTATATAACCTTTGGTGACAGGAAATTTACTGATCCACTTACTAAATCAACAAAATATGATCAGAAGATACTACTGGCAGGGACTAAGTCCTTGCTCATTTATCAAGCTTTTATTTAATTACAACACTGTATACATAAACAACGAAGCTTAAGGGTCTGTAAAGAAGGTAATTAATGTAAAGCAGACAGTGGATGAAGACCTGATTCCTAAGATTTTGTCATGTCATTTAGAATATACAAAACATTTCTCTCCACATTTTCCATTAAACTCTCCTCTCCCTTCATCACAATGCTCAGCTTCTTCATCTTCCAGCAGCAACACTACAGCCCCTGAGACCCACACCTGTCACTCACCCCAACTTAGCCACTTCTGGTATTCTCAGTTCTCTCCCCCTGCTCATTTGAGGAGCATGGGACATGGATAGGATGGATCCATGGACAGTCACATTGGCAGCGTGGACCCGTAAGCCATATTTCCTGAGTGAACCAGCTTGGATGGTGCTTCCTATTCAATATTTTACAGGTATCCCCTAACACAGAACAGATGTTAACAGCTGTACCTCAGAGTTCTCTCAGATCCTGTTCCTCCACCAGCATCCTTAACATCCCTAGGTTCCCAGTTGAGCCACTCCTGAAAACTCAGGGTTCAAAGTTTGGTGTGCACATCTTGCAGGCCTGATGGTGCAACAGTTTTCTCGTCTATGTAGACCCACAAATGTCTTTCAAATAAGCATGCCACAATAAAATCTGGTGTTAATTGCAGTACTCTGTTATTCAACATATTAAAGAGGGAAAAGACTGAAGTAGAAAAAGGGATGAAATAGCATCATATCATTATGGCATGAATTTTTCCACATTTTCTCCTATTTGTTACACGACTTAAAGCTTGAATAAGCAGGGACATCCTGGGAGCTGTGTGGGTGCTCTGTGCAGTTATTCAGGGTATGTCTAAAAAAATCGAGTTAAGGACAGTTTTAGCAGATCCACAATGTGTGAGCAGACAGTCTCTGCAACACGTACACAGTGGTCAACATGTTCAGAAAGCAAATGCCTACCCAAGGGCAGTCGATTGGGCTAATCAAGCATGCAAAATATAGATGACCTGGACACAGACAGCTGTCATTTGTCCTGTTTCTGTTTGAGGGCACTCAAAATTCCCCAAGAAAAGGGCTAATGCTGATAGGAGACCAGGAGGTGAGACATAAAAGCAGTCAGCTACTGCCAAAATCAGCAACGTTAGCAGGTGTGTATTCCCTCATCTGCTTCTGAGGCAACCTGGGTAGGATCGCTGTAAAGTTACAGGCAGGACACTATAAAATTGGATTGCAGTAATTATGTACAGTACAAAGTCCTGTGTCCAGTTATTGTCTCAAGCTACAAAGGGTCTTGCTTTAGATAAAAAATAGATGCCAGAACCATTGATACTATCAATTCTGTTCTGTGGCAAAATTACTGCATAGCATCCAGCTAAAGATCTTCATGCCTGTCTAAGAGAGGAATCTGACCTATTATGTTTTACACAAGTATTTGTCTTACAATCTTCATCCCTATTATCCCTCCTTCTCAGATTGATTTTATCATTTTATGTAGTGTTCACTCTTAGACAGGCCTTAGTAGCAACCACCTGGCACAGTACGGCCATAAAATATTTCTCAGTATTTGCTTTTTTAAGTTAAGCATTAAGATGATTATGATTTTTTTTTTTATCAGGAGCAAAACCTATATGGCAAACTCCAAAACAATGGTATACATGGCATAGGTATTTATGTGCATGTTTGTATGCTCTCCAAACAAGTGACACATATTGAAATGTATTAGAGCACACATAAAATAGCACACTAAAATGATAATATCTATTTTTTAAAGCATGCAAATTGCATGCTTGTCTCAATAGTTTAGAAACAGATGGAGCGTTGTGTTTAGCACATTTCTTTAGAGTTTCTAAATCTGCCTGATGGGAATTCCATTACCTGCACCAGCTGCACAGGTGACCTCTTTGACTTCCACTTGCTAGGCTCTGAATATATATAAGACAGTACTGGCATGTTTTTAACATAAAGTATATGCAAATATGGACATATTTGACATGTTGCTGTAGTGCCTATTTAAAATGTATGCCATCTGGTTTAACCCTTGCACCCATAATCATAAAATGTTTCAAACTCTTTGTGCAATAAAATGTTTCTATGTCTTTCTCTTGATTAATCTACTTTACTTTTTTGCATAATCAGAATCAATTAAGATTCCTTTTCACCTATGAGTCTTTTTTGTTTCTTTTCACTGGGGAATGACACTACTTTATTCCTAAAGGTGAATTTTTCAGGCACTGAATATCTAATTTCCTCTCTAGTTGCAAAAGTTCAGGAAGATCTTGAAAGCCTTCCACATTAGGAATCTTATTCCTACAAGAAATAAGATACATTTCTTGTTTTCATATAAATATAGCACACAAAACATTCCCGCTTGTGTTTCTGTCTCATTTATTTGAAAATGTTAAAGTGAATGTGTCCCCTTTACAGTGTTTCAAAGATATCCTAAGGCTCTAATTGAAGAATTTCCTGCAGTTGTGTTAGTTTGTAGTCATTTTCTAGCTCAGAGCGACCACACACTTGAGATATTTACTCTGTTACACAATAGACAGAATGCTTCTTTCCTAGGAGTATAAATAACCTGAGATGTAATAGGCCTGATTTTAAGAAACCTCAAGTCAGACAATTTCCTTTGAATTCAAGTGTTGACATGAGTATGGTTTTGAAGGAAGATTTATGGCCCCAGTGAAGTTAGGGTTGATTGATAGAGAATAGGTTAATGACAATGTAGTGTTCCACAGCAAACAATCATAGGATCATGGAATGGTTTGGGTTGGAAGAGACCTCAGAGAATACCTAGTTCCAGCCCTCTGGCATAAGCAAGGACACCTTGCATTAGACTAGGTTGCTCAAAGTCCTATCCAACCTGTCATTCAGCACTTCCAGGGATGGGACATGACATCTTCAGGCAATCTGTTCCAGTGACCAGCCCACAGAAAAAACCCTGTCCTTCCACTTGAAGCTGGTCTGTGGACTGGCTTCTGACAGTTTAGCAGACTATAAAACAAGGAGACAAAACCTCTTTACTACCTGTGGTCTTTTTCCATTTCCAGTGATTACTCTTGCTATGTTTCAGAGTTTGTCACCAAGCAAAGGGAAAATACATCTTGTATGAAAGTCATGAATTTGCTCAAAACTACTACAGTGTAATCCAAGAAAAAATTTCCAGTTTAGATCTAATTATTACTTTTTTTTTTTTTTTATATGGGGAAAAGTCTTTGTTGTAACAATAGTAACAAGAAAAATAAAGAATAGTAATCTTGTCATGTGCTTGGTTTCTACCCCTTTTCCTAGTGTTACACACACCCTCTCTTCACTTGTGCAGATCCTGTGGTCGGTGGTTTTGGCCTGGCAGCAGTGATGGGTTATATGATGTTAATATTGGTGGTATCTTCTTTCTCAATAAGTGGTGTACATCACTGAGAACATTTTTATATGTTTGCTGACATGTTTTTACCCTTTCTTTATTCTCCAATGATCTGAAGCTCCACATTACAATGAAATTAACCAGATACAGCGCCTTTTACTTGTATAATGTACTATTTTATCTGTTCTCTTTGTTATCCCTAAAAATGGTGATATCCCTAAAAATGGTGATATCCCTAAAAGCAGTTCCAATTGTTGCTTCCTTTACTTGACCACTGGTGAGTTGTTTACAGCCCTGTGTCATAAGCAGCCTCAGTGTCAGCCTGTGCCCATTTATAATCACATCTGCCCTCCTCTGCTCTGCATTCTGAGTTTCCAATTCTTGATGTCTTTTCTATCTTACCAGGCTGGTATTTCCATATACTACATATTCATGGTAGCCAAAACTATATCATTCTACGTGGAAAAACTGCTTCTTATTGCTATCTTAATAAATCTATGATTTAATACTTTACAAGGTTAAAGGAAAGTAGAATGAATTAGTGACAACCATCTAGTCGATAGAAAACTCAAAAGTGTTAAAGCCAACCCAAGTAAAACAACAACAGTTCAGAGAGGGCAAGCCTGATGCACCTCTGTTCTGGGCCTTGCAAACTCATTTCGAAGTCTGTAGCCAGATATAAACAATGCCAATATTGTATTGCAGGTTTACAAATTCACAAAGTGTATGTTTTGTAACTACATATCTCATGAGAACCCCCCAGAGCTTATTTTCATTTTGTGAGGTGGTGGTTGCTTCTGAGCGCTCTGCATTGTATCAAATTCCCCTATTGAATTATTGTCTGGCAAATTTTCAGAGTCGGGATTTTTACAGAGCTGCTCTGATCAGTGTGCAGAGCACATCCTGACCTAACACACCCAGTTGCTGCCTGGAGCTCTCTCCTGTCTCCAATATGAGCCTGTGAGAGACCTGCCTCGCTGCTGCTGCATCAGCTGGGACTGCAAATTTGCACAGTAAAGGGAAGACACATAATCCAGGCAACCTTGGGAAAGAATTTAAAAAGAAACTGGTGTGAGGCAGAAATAGGACAGAAAATGGAATTAAGCAGGTTTTAGGAATGGGATAGTGGGAAGAACAGGAGGTGTCAAAGAGTCTGAGCTCTCAGGAGAGAAAGAGACATGATCAGCAAGAAAGCTCAGTGTCTATTCCATGTGAGGCAGAGAACTCACAAATGTAAAAGTAGCAGCATGTTCACCTTCAGCTTCACAAACTGCCTCACTGTGAGAAGTATAGTGATAATTCAAATACCAGATGAGTAATAATCTTTATTAAATTGCTAGATGACATTTAAGATATGTCACCTAAACTAAATGCAAAAAGTTCTACAGATCCACCCAACACCTAAAATATGATAAATTTCTTCTGTCTAGCACTAAACCACTCTCTATATTTCTCAGCACTGGTTAAATGTAAAAACATTGTCACCATGGTCACAGGGGTTTGCAGGTGAAGCAAGAGACGAGAATGTTGACTCCATGATCAGAAGGCTTGATTTATTATTTTATGATATATATACTACATTATAACTATACTAAAAGGAATAGAAAGAAAAGTTCTCAGAAGGCTAGCTAAGAATAGAATCAAAAAGAATGCATAACAAAGATCTGTGTCTCAGCAGAGAGCGAGAGCAGCTCTGCTATGAGTGGTCAGTAAATCCAAACATCCACAGGAGACCAATCACGGACCCACCTGTTGCATTCCACAGCAGCAGATAACCATTGTTTACACTTTGTTGCTGAAACTTCTCAGCTTCAGCAGGAAAAACGCTAATGAAAGGATTTTAATGAAAAGATCTCTGCGAAAAAATATATTTACTTTCAATCTTAAAACAGTTGGGCAATTAAAATTCTAATCTAAATTTACACAGATCAAGTAATTACTTATGGAAAGTGTTCTATAGGTGTTGCAAAAAACATTTATGGCTTACAATGGTCCAACAAATGCAAAAAAAGAGGCTATGCTTGCAAAAAAAGCACAAAACTTAAGATTGTTACTACGAATTTGAAATCTTGAAATAAAGCCAATCTTTAACCTAAAATCACCTAGAAAAGTGATTGGAACATTTTTGTTAAAAGTCTACATATAGGAAAAGGTTTCTGAAGTCTGATATCTAAAAATGAAACAACAACTATTTAATTTACTTTGGAAAATATTTTTTTTATTTTCCATCAAAAACCAGTTGAAACACGCAAGAATTTATCTGCCTTCAAAAGTCAATTTGAGCAACAGCAGTAATCCCTTCTTAGATGGAGAACACTGAAGCTACCTGTAAACCGAATTGCATTTTCCACAGATGACAAGGCAGCTCAGTGTAATGGAACCCAGGTGTTAGACTAATTTCTAATTTAACCATAAATGAAGAAAAGAAAAATATAATCCTCAATGCAAGTTGTTGTGATATTACAGAATCCATCATAATGAAGAAATGCCCCCGCTTTGCACAAAGGTTAACTGTACAAATGGCATTGCATCAACGGAAATGTTAATGAGTCTGTGTGGCAGCAGGTAAGCAGGAGCTGGCAGGAGGAAGCTGTTGTGGTAGGCAGATAATTACAATGGAAGTCATGTCTTTGGTAATGACTGGGATTCACATCACATATCTTTTCAGTCACAAGACAATTTCGCTCACTCTGTTTATGGTAATCTATGGGATTATTTGACAGCAAGGTGACACTTTGACTTTGGAACAAATTTCTTTCATAGACAGCACAATTACTAATATTGTGACATTCAATTAGACATATCACTGATGTATAATTTTAATTTTAGAAAATAGACAAACATAAGATATATTTTTTATTAGTACATGAAGTTCTTTTGGTTCTCAATTTGCTTTTCATCATGCTATTGCTTTGATCTTACTAATGTGTAGATGTTGGGAGAAATTTAAAAGCTGTGAGTTTTTAACCATTCAGATGCAGGATCAGTAAAGTAAAAGAAAAAATTATGCAAGCATGCAATTGTCTTAACAAGAAGGAAAACAGATTTCCAGGCAATGTTTATCTGTTTGTTATAAACTCTACCATGTAACAACAAATCTGTAGTGTGCTTTTCAGGAGGGAATTCTTTGTAGCAGTAGCTACACATACTTTATCATATTGCATGCCAAATCCCCAGCTAGCCTATTTACCTCAATCTCAAAAAACAGTTTAAAATAGGAAAATATTCAGGTGAAGAATCAAATCTCTGTGTCCCATTCTTCCCTTTATGGAAGGAATGTGAAATTATAGGGAAAGGACAACATTGCCAACAAATGTGGTGAGTACCTCTTGAAGTCCCACCCTGTCCTTGGTCTATGGCAGTAAGCAGGATGTCACTCTGAGTATTTCCTTGCAAGACCAGAGATTACAGCACACCACAAATACTTGCACCTAAGTGTTCTATAGTCACAAGTGATAAAATATATACTTTGGTAAGCAGAGTTTTCTGTTTGAAATTCTTCAATAAATGGTTTGTGCAAATGAAGTTTGGCTTCTGGGATGCAATGTGTCTAGTCACCTAAAGCACCTTTTATTGCTTCAGTTCTCTGAGCACCTCACCTTATTTTACACAACTCCTCATCTAAAATCTCTCTTGCTCCATAAAATTCTACCTTCACAAATACAGCATTGTAAAGATTAAATTTATGGGGAGAAAGAAAACAAGAAAGGAGGATACAATGAGGAGTATGAATATACCAGAAGCAAAACTTTGGTTAGAAGACAAAAGCATTTCTGTAAATACATTGCCTTACTATAAACATGGCTCTTGCCCTACCAGTGATCTCCCTTCTGCCCTTGATGTAGGTTTTACAATTTAAAGTTACATATCTGCCTTCTTTGTAGCTCTGAATCTGTGTGAAATATTTGTTATTATAAGTTATGGGATCTAAGTATTCATCAAAGAACAGTTATAAGGAACAATAGTCACTCTGCATCATTCTTCTATTGAACTTAGGTGCAAACTTTTATTCAGAATTTGGATTAGAAAAGTTGGCTTAGGTAACTTATTTATAGTCATGATGTGGAAAAAACCAATTTGCCATCAGTATCCTATTATTTCCACTTCTGCTGAGAAATTTGTGACTTGACTGAACAAAACCTAGGGCCTTAAGAGGATGTTGCTAGAATTTTTTAGACTAGCCATGTTTTTCGCTCTCCAAGGAGACAAGTCACAGTCATAATCATCTTACATTTGTAGAGGAGTTTTCGTGCCAAAGAATGCACAAATGCTTCAGAACTTGACTAACTACAAACATGAATCTTACCATTCACCATTAAATACCAGCAGCCTCTGTTGTGAAAGGTTTTTAACAATGCACTGTAAAGTTCACTTTAGTACAAGATATGGCTGCTATAAAGCAGGAGGAGTCTCAGCAGGCAGACAATAACACTTTAAATGGAAATGCAAAGACACGCTGAAGTTAACATACTACTTAGGAAGTGTGTCACATCAATTTAATGACCTTCCTTTTGTGTTTTGAGAGGACCATACATGCAATAGCTCACTGAGCAAGTTCAAGTGCACTTGATGCACTCAGGGAACTGTTCTCCAAGGTGCTGAGTACTGCGGTTCACAAGGCAACAAATAGTAAGTCTGTAAAAATGACAGGATTAAATGTAAGTAAGTTCTTAAGTGCTTTACTGATTAGAACTTCCAGAGCTGCATAAAAGAGTCTGTGTCCCTGAGAGTCTGACATTCACATCTTGAAAATAGGATTCCTGAAGAAGAGAAATAGAGGCAGTGAAAAGGTTTGGGTTTTTTCACTGGCACAGTTTACAAGGCCAGAAATAAGTAATTTAATCCTTTCTCCAGCCCATTCCTTTAGACTTTTCTTTATAAGGCTACAGCTGAAGACGACAAGGGTTCTGTTTAAAAAAAATCAAACGAAATGAAAACAAACAAACAAAACCCTACAAAAACATAAAGAGAACAAACAAACAAAGGAAAATAGCACCAAAACCCCCACTTAAAACATATCAGAAGAAATTTAAACAAAACCTACAGCTCTAAAAGACTTCTACACAGCTGTTAACATAACTATAGAAATGCTGGTTTCCACAGACATCTCCAGTGATGCAACAAAGATTGCACAAGAGGGAGGTTTACTCTAAGCACTACTTTAAGAATTTCTCAGGCAGAAGCAAATATACCTGAAGATGGATAGCTGCCACAATCACTGCTGCAGGAGGGAATGGAGAGAGTCAACAGCAGTTTGATGAGACTCTCAGGAGATAAGGAGCATGTCCAAGAGTCTTGAAGAAGCAAGAAAGAGGGTCATCACAGATAAGGGTGATTTTGAATAGGAAAATGTATTATCCTAGTGTTTTCCTAAAGTTCACCTGTGGAGAGCTTGGTTCAAACATGGCTTAAAGAAAGAGGCCATGAAAATATACAGCTGATGGAAAAGTAAAAGACAGGCATAAAGCAGCAGTTCCCAAGTCTATTTCTGTAAGTAACTCAGTTCTCAGGCACATTTTTATAAACAGCAGGATTCTCAGACCGTCTTCTCATAACAGGTAAACATTCTGTCCTTGGCTGGTCTGGGAACAGACTTGGAAGTTTTGAGAACTTTTCCATATCAGGGTGAGAACACAAATCTTGGTTTTAATAAACAAACCAGAGGTATTGAAAACAAAGGGAGGGGTTAATGTTTTCTCTGTAGCCTATCGTGAGCTCGAATTTTGCAATATGTATGATCTTAATTAACACGGTTATAAAAACGTGCCTTTTGGATCAATAAATCTGGAGTCGATGCTCATCAATTGGATGGTCGTCTCCCTTCACTTCAATATTCACCCATGGTTCTTCAGTCACCCTCAGACAACATGGGATCATCTACTCTCAGACACCCAACCTCTGGCACCAGATCTGTTGCCTTTTATCTCAGCATTTGGATTGGATTTAGATTGCTTACATTAACCACGTCATGAATGGCGACAGTTATGTGTCTCAAAAAGGTCTACAAAGGCCAATGCGCCAAGACAAAAAGTAACTAAACTAATACTAATACTTCATAAACATAATACTTTCTAAGATGAAATCTAATAGAAATGTTAAAGAAAATGTTAAAATTTACTTTTTTTCTCCATGTTAAGACTTTAGCACTGCACATACAGTAGATACCTTACTTCATGGTGATAGAAATTACATGCTCAGCCTTCACTGAATGGGGTTAGCAGATTTCTAAAAAATATCTTCAGAAAAGTACATTTTCTATGAGATAGGCATTTGAAAAGGCCTGTGAACAGTAAGATTTCTAAAAGCCTAACTGCATCAAAGACTCAGCTATCCAAGGTTCATTGACTGAAATCAGGAAGACTTCCTGAGCCCATGTGTGAAACACAGAGCATCTCTTTATTTCTGAGCAGAAGTCTTAAAGGTTTGCCAGCTCTTGGGGAATATTATGTCAGAGTATGAGTATTATAAAGAAAAGGAAGGGGACACCCTTGGTATCTTTTGTTTTCATGGAGTAAGTAGAAATATGCAGGAATCAGAAAAAGTTGGCATATATCCAGTCTACTTCAGTTAGTGGCTGGAGGAAAATTCACTCCACTGGAGTCTCAAGTTTGTTGTTGCTGAAATGGCTCCTGAAATATTAAAGAGTCTTTTTTTCCAGCCCTGTGATCGAAGAAGTAGTCGAGATTCCTCAGTTCTGGTTTTTGGATTTTTTATTTTCTCTTATCTAACACATTGTTTTTCAGACCTGCAGAGGTCTGTCCAGCAGGTCAGGTTGAGGTACACTGACCACCCTTGGGGCGGTGTTATCTTTTTATACTAAAAGTACATGTACTTTACTTACAATCATTTTCCAATACCTATCACCTATGATAGGCAGTCTGTCTTTATGCTAAACCAATCCAGAAGTGCCACCATCACAGCAGAAGATGGAGGACAAGAAGAAAAAGAAGAAAGACAGGACATTCCCAGATTCCTCCATCTTGCCTCTTGAACCCCCATTCTAAAACCCCTAAGATCCTAGGTTTTCACCCTGTGATAAATTCACTATCATTCTATTCAAACCCTTGTGGCTTGTAACTCTTCACACAAAGTTGGTAATTGTTTCCATGGGTTAAAATCGAAGGCACAGGTGTCTTTCACCCCATGCCAAGGTCTCTGAGCCCCCTGCCAGGGTCTTGAGTCCTCCAGGGCAGTCAGAGAAATGTCTTGGGTTCCAACACTGGAGGAATCCAAAGAGCAGGAAAGGATATTAAAGTTGTCCTTTTAAGTCTGCTTTTACTCAGCAGTCAGAAAATGCATCAAGATGGAACTATGTACCTGTGACCTTCTTTTCTTGTATTCCCAGTCCTATAGGTAATTAGTCTCCTACTCCTCATACCAGAAGGTCTAAGGCAGAAGGCGTGAAACCTGAGGGTAATATATATTCTGTGATACCAATGAATGCTCCAGTTCCCATGAATGAATATTCAGCCCTGACAGAAATTCAATTCAGTATCAGCATGAGGTCTGACAGGTAATCCCTATCCCCTGCCATGGTTCCTATGGTAAAGAAACATATTCCCCAATGATTTCCCAAGTGCATTCCAGTAAAGTGTCAAATCAAGAGAGTAAAATGTGGTGAGACACCAGCTGGCACCAACAGTTTGGCATGGATGCAGGAAGTATGAGGGCAGCTGAGGAGCAGAGAAGGACAGTAGGAGGAGCTGGGACACAGGAGGAGTGCAAGAGACACAGAGAAGATGCCTACAGGTATCCAGGTTTATACATGAGCATATGACTGGAGGTGAGAAGGAAGCTGTGTAAAACAGGACCTGGGGAAAGGGATTCAACTACTCACTCACATTCTGATCCTGGGGACTCCCTGGGAACTCCCAGCTGCCTCCCATCAGACCAGATTAAAGATATCAGTGTAAAATCCAGTGCTGTGGCATTAGGAGGTAGAAATTAAAAGAGGACACTTGGAAGAAATACCCCTTGTTCTCACACACATAACAGCAGATTCATTCCCTAAATAAAATTTCATTTATCTTCTTCTTTGTGTACATTGGAGATGCACAGTGGGAGAAGGAAAAGGTAACTAGTTATGAAAGGAAAAGAAGAAAGGCCCTCCTTTACTTGCACATGCAAAGTGTGGCAGTGCATCCCCCCATCTCCAGGCCTCAATATATTCTGAAAAATGCTTGCCAAGCCTCGGCCCTGACCAACAGCACCTGGGCTGGGCAACTGTTGAGCTTATCAGAAATACCATCTGCTCCCAGGAACCTCTGCTGCCTAATGACCTCCTCCCCATATTTTTTAACAACCTTGGAAGCTTTTTTTGCCTGAATAACAACTCAAGGGGAACAATATTTTTATTCTCATTCTTTCAAAGAAAGTTCCCAATCTGAAGTGAGGCCAAGATGAAACATTGCTATGACTAAAGCTGACTGTCTTGTGACCCTGTTTAAAATGAGATCGTTTGAGCTGTCCTGTCACAGCAGGCTGTGACCAGCAACCTCCCTCTGAGCAGAGCACCTCTCAGAGCCAGCAAACTCTCAGGTTTGCTGTACTTGAAGGACTGCCAAATGACAATAGATCTGAGACCCCCCACTCCCCGAGGCTCAACCCTTCACCCATTGACAGGACAAAATGCATCTGAAGAGGGTATTCCACTACCTTCAAGGGTACTTTTTCATAGTTACTTTGTACAGACTCTTTATGTCTGTGTGCATGCAAGCATGCATATCAAATGTGGGAGAAATGCTGCTCTCCTTGATTCTTAAGTACTTTAGATTTGTAAGGAAGTTAGGCCTGTAAGTAAATTACTATTGTGATATAGCAAATCCTATATGAATTCTTTGCCAAATTGTTTAAATTATGAAGTAAAGTAGGTGAAATGTTGTTAAGTTTAAGTACTATCAAATTTAAATGCTGTTAAGTGCTATTGGACCCTTAGGGTTTGGATTGATTGGCTCTGAATTTTTTTTGTTGCTTTTCCTCAGTGTGCCCTAACCATCTAGTAAGTAGTAGATTAAACCTTGCCAACAAATTTTGTCATGCTGCCACTGTTATATTAAACTTGTTCTTACTGATGCCTTTGCTGGCAATTCTTTAATCAATCTTTAAAGAGTCTTTCATGATACAGATGCATAGGAAGAATTTGAGTAGGAAAGAGGAACAGGTGTAATGTGTTCATGGAGAAGTAATTCCCTCAAACACGGAGAAAACAGCAGGACAGCAAATGGAGATGAAAGAAAATCATTCAACCCTGAAACATTCTGGGAGTGGGAAAGGTGCCCCGAAGGGCTCCACTTTGCACTTGGAAGGAGTGAGGGGAATTGACCAAAGTGCCTGGATACTGGAGGGTCCCTGCCGGCCCTGCAGCCAGCATGCTGCCCAGCAGCTACGCAGCCTGCCTTGCTTCCAGCCCCTTCCCAAGCAGATCTCTGTCAGTGGAGAACATGGGTTTAGAACCAGCAAAGAACTGTTTTGCTGAGAATGGAGGCTCAAACCAAGATGTCTCTTCGTTATTGGTTCCTTACTCAGCAGCACAGAGTTCTTTGTGCGTGCCCTTCTTCTCCTTTTCCCTACTTTCATCTTCTTCTCCTTTTTCCTCCTGTCATCTTTTTCTTGAGAAAAGTGAAAGTAATGGTTTGTCTCCTAAGCTCTGAATTATTTTCTCATGATCCATTAAAGAGTTACAACTACAACAACAATATCCAAAAACCCCTCAAAAAATAAACCAAAAAACTCATAAAAAGCCAAAATCAAACAAGCAAAAACCCCACCCAAACTAACCAACGAACCAAACAAAAAAAACCCCAAGTAAATCTTTGTTTTCTAGTTTTCTTTTTAATCAGACATACAGGCAAGCTAAAGTATGAATGTTAATTAGTTAGTTTGGATGGATTTCCATAGGATAATAATCTCTTGGTGCTGAATTCTTCAAAACTAGCAAGCAATAAGAGTCCCTGACCAAGCTCTGAGAAATTCTGAACTTTTCTGTATTTCAGAGTTGGGTTTTTCTGTTTACTGATGATTTTTGTTGTTTTCACTTATACATGCTACAGTCTCTAAAACAGTTTTTAAAAACTACAATCAATATCTGAAGGCTCCTGGGGTAACTGACATACATCCATGCAACTGAGAGCTAGGTGCTACAAACTTTAAAAGAACTCTGCCAAGTAGCTATTGAGTGATGTATGTCACAGCTAGCATTTCCTCTCTAGCAGAAATAAAATAACTGAAGGCTCTTTATTAAACTACTCTTCTGTGTAAAATTATGTATCTTTACTATTTGGACAATGATGCTCTTCTCTTTTGGTCAAAACTTGATAATCTTTCAGATTTAAGAGAAAAAATTACAACATTCTGAAAATTCAGGCATGAGGAATAAGAGATTAAGCTAATGTAATTTCATAATTGTGATTACCAATGATGGGTCTTTACAGCTTTAACGTTTTGGTCTGCCACATGCATCCCAGCATTTATCTAAGTGTCCCTGTGAACACAATCACACTCCAAAACAGCACAGTTGGCAAAAGTATTTCCATACATGTTTTGAAGTTTTCTTCTAAAGGAAGCAAATATTATTTAGAAATAGAAAAAAAAAAAAAGGAATTGAAATACAGTTTAATTTTGAACCTCTTTTAATATTAAAGTTATGCAAGTTTGATTAAACCAGAAATTTTAACCAAGAGTGAACTGCTCACTGAAGAACAGCTGTGTGTAGTGTGCAGCTGATTTTCCAGAGCACTATGCTGTTCTACAGTCCTTCAGCTCCCTCTGCTGCTTATTCGATCCACAAATTTTTCATATTTGCACAGAGTTTTTACTTGTTTTTTTTTAACCTCTGTTTTGATGTGAAAAAAGGATGCAGGTTAAAATTGCACCTGAAGTAATGAAATGATTGCTCAAATTGATAAACAGTATGTGCAAAGTTCCATGTAATTATTGTCCCTCCTTTTCTCAAGGAATAGAAGCCCATTAGATCATCTTGATTACTTTCTGGTGACTTGCTGTGCATACATTCTGCCATTATAATTTGACTTGGTATAACTGAAAAGTATCCGTTGCTTAAACTGACTTTTTCTGGATATGCAATTTCATTTCATAGAAATTATTACAGAGAATCAAAGAATCATTTGGGCTGAAAAGATCATTGAGTCTGACTGTTAGAGTAATGATGCCAAGTCCACCACTAAACGTGTCTTCTAAATACTTTCAGGGATGGTGACTCAACCATTTCCCTGGACAGCCTGTTCCAATGCTTGACAATCATTTCCATGAAGAAGTATCTCCTAATACCCAATCCAAACCTCTCCGGGTACACCTTGAGGTTGTTTCCTTTTTTCCTGTCACTTGTTTGGGAAAAGAGACCAGGCCCCATCTGGCTACAACCTGCAGTAGTCATACAGAGAGATAAAGCTTTCCCCAGACCCCCTTTTCTTCATTATAAAGAAGCCAAATTTCTTTAACTGCTTTTTATACGACTTGTGCTCTAGATGCTTCATCAGCCCTATTTCCCTTTTCTGATCATGTTCCAGCACTTCAAGTGAGGGGCTTGAAACTGAGCACAGGATTCAAGGTGTGGCCTCACGAGTGCCGAGTATAAGGTGATGATCATCGCCCTGGTCCTGCTGGCCTCACTATTTCTGATACACACCAGGATGCCATTGACTTTCTTGGCCGCCTGGGCACACACTGGCTCATGTTCAGACAACTATCAACCAACATCCCCAGGTGCAACTTTCCAGACACTCTCCCCTCAGCCTGTAGTGCTGCACAGGCTGCCTTTCATAAACCATGCTGGCTGGGCCTGACTCCTGGTTGTCCTGTATGTGCCACATCATGGCACTCAAGATGATCTGCTCCATGACCTTCCCCATCTCAAAGGCAAGTCCAACAGGCCTCTAGCTCCCTGGATCCTTTTGACCCTACTTGTAACTGGGCATCACATTTGCTAACCTCCAGTCAACTGTGGCCTTCCCATTAGGACTGCTGATAAATGATGGAAGATAGTTCAGTGAGCACTTCTGCCTGCTCCCTCAGTATCCATGGTTGGATTCCATGCAGTCCCAGGCACTTGTGTCTGTCTAAGTGGTGTAGCAGGTCACTGAACGTTTCCCCTTGGATTCATTCTGCTCCCTGCCCCTGTCCCTCACATCAAGGGGCTGGGATCTCAGAGAACAACTGGTCTTACTACTAAAGGCTGAGGCAAAAAAGGCATGGAGTACCTCAGCCTTTTCCTCATTGTTACTGTTTCCCTTCCCATCCAATAAGGCATCCATAGTCTCCTTAACCCTCCTTTTGTCACAAAGGTACTGATTGAAACACTTTTATTTTATGCAATAGCCGGATTAATCTCTAGCTGGGCTTTGGCCCTTCTAATTTGCTCACTGCAAAACCTCATGACATCCTTGTAGTCCTCCTGAGAGGCCTGGCCTTTCTTCTAACTCTCCTGTTTCCCCTGAGCTCCTGCCAAAGCTCTCTCTTCAGTCAGTCTGGCCTGCTCCAGCCCCTTGACAATTTCCCTCCTGAAGACTGTCCAGCCTTCTTGGACTCCTCTGACCTTCAGGACCGCCTCCCAAGGTACCCTGCCAACCAACCTCCTACACAGGATGAAGTCTGCCCTCTGGAAGTCCAACGTAGCAGTTCTGCTCAGTTCCCTCTTTACTTCTCCTAGAATTGCACAAAATCAAACATTTTGTGATTACAGCACCCAACATGGTCTCCAACTGTTTCACAGTGATCTACTATGAAACATACTATATGTTAAGAATTGTGTCTTTCTACAACTCAATATTCTCTTTACTAGCAATATTTCCTGTAGATATGTTTGAATAGATTTTCATAATTAAATGTTTGATGTTCACCTATCAAAAAAAAAGCAGCTTGTATACTTGCATTTTCTAGTTTTTATTGCTGTATTTTTCATTTCTAAGTAGACTTCATAAAGCTTATCCCAGATAGAAGACAAACGTATATAATCAAACTATGTATTGGTCAAAATACAATATAAATGCAAACACACACACATTAATTAAAGCAGAACTTTGGTATAAAAAACCCAGCATCATACATCATACTGATTAAAATGGTGACTTGAAAAATAGTAAAGGTTAAGGGACTATTAACACATACTATTATGCTGATTTCAAAGCATCTCTGATCCTCAGAGGATTTTGGAGACTCCAGGTCTATAGAGACTGCATGGATAACAGGAAGCCTAGAATTCAATGTGTAATTTTCTCCATAGGTATCTACGTTATTATACCCATTTTTTTCTGTTCAGATATTCAGCCATGAGATTATGTCAGTCACTGATGAATTACCCCAGAAAAATAAGATTATGAAATCTCCATTTGAAATTCTGTAAAACTACTGAAGAATCTTAGTCAAGACCTAACTTCAAGTACAACAGGGATGACTTTCTGAGGGATCTACATCAATGCTTAGCCCCAGAAGCAATGGTTCCTGTAGGTATGAATTATGCTACACCTGGAAATAAATGAAACCCATTCATAGCCCAACACAAACAGAACTCCTAATTCAGGCTTGATCAGCTTTCTCAGGCACTTTGTGTATGCTACGCTTTGTCCTTTGTGAGGACTGTGCTTAGGTTTTAATCTTAAAGTGATGAAACTGATCAGGAAAAGGCAACACACTGTTGTCATCTTCAGGCACCTTGTTCCTGAGTGACACCTTAGAAGCAGGACCAGTGGGCTGGAGATTTATCACATGACTGAATACTTCCCAGGAGGAAACTACAGAACGATGGTCAGATCCAAAACATTGTAGGGATGTGAAATAAATAGGTGGATTGCAGGAGCCCAAGTCTACAGTCAAATAAGGGCCCTGTCAAAGGCTGCCAAATTCTGGAGGTACTTGGGATTACCTCCTCCTTTCAGCTGCAGCATGTCAGGCTCTTGAAAATGGTGCATGTGCTGACATTTCCCTTCCAGAGCAGTTCAGTGCCTCACTGCAGCTCAAGTCCCACCAGAGTCTGCTGCCCCACTACAGTCAAATTAGGTATTGGCCGAAAAAGCTCCATACATTGACAGTCCTCTTGTCACAAAACATTTTGGAACACAGAACAGGAGAAGGCAACACTGATCATCATACCTGGTCCTCCAATACCAAAGACAATGAGGACATGAGCAGCATATTCAGGGCATAAAGGACTCAAGTCACAAAAGCTTTCCCACCACTGGAAATGATAACCACCCAAGAATTTCAGGACATGCTCAAAAGCAAATGTGGCGGTTACTAAATTTTGGGTTTACCCATAGTTATTAAATCTAGAGCATAGAGCTGTAGTTCAGGGGCCCATCTTTTAAAATAAAGTGATGAAGATTATCAAGTTCATTACTGTGTATCGAAGACAGGGAAAACATTAAGATTTTATGGAAAGATTTATTCAGTGGCAGCAAAATTTCAGAAACCAAGTCCTAGTCAGCCAGAGTGAAAAAAGCACATTGAATTGTATTTGACAATCATTTGGCATACTAAATTATCTTTGTGGAATAACAGGAGAGCAAGCACCATTTTTAGTCTTGTTCATTTACCCCATTTACTTCCATGGAAGTTGGCTCACAAAAAATGTCTAAAAAATTAATTAATACGCTTGATAGATTTGCCCTTTCCACGTGCACTGTGGGCATGGACTGTAACTCCAGATGTTACTGAACAATCAGGTATTAATGTAATTCCTCACATGGCTTTCCCCTCCACCCTTACAAATTAGCAGTATAGCGATCTCTGTTCTGAAAGTCTCTGTAAGCACGTTTTGCATCTGCCTTGCTGTGTGGGATTCTTCCAAAAGGTTCCAGATCATTGAAGCAGGCATCAAAAACTTCATCCACAGCTTTTTCTGCTGTTTCTTTGCTAACTTTTCTAACAGCCAGAATGGAACGAATTGCTCTGTCTCGTACACAAGTCTGAAGTGAAAAAAAAAAAACCTGTCATTATTAGTGCGACTTTTTTCCACATTTTGTATCCTACTGTATAGGCAACAATTTTGTATGAAAGAAGAGTCAAACAGTGCCTGTAGTAAGCATTGAAGTACATTTTAGTTCCATCCTGTGTAAACAATGCGCTTTAGTTTTCCATGTACACATAAACCATGAAATAATTAAAAGACATTCCTTAGAATAGGAATTAAAATACAATTTGGCATTATTTGTAGGTATTAAGTATTTGTAAAACTTGACCTGGACACAAAAAAAAGGTTAGAAAGCGACAAACACAAATACCACTTAGGTTCTTTACAAACTGAAATGCTGTGAAACAATGGAATGACTTCTTTACTGGCCTTAATTTTGATACTTCTCTTCATGGCAACTTTTTCTTATAGTTTCTTTGCCAAAAGACCAGAAAATATGTAAACATCATCTACAAGCTAACTGCCACTCTAAAATGAGCAATTACTTGGGTCTCAATCTGTAGACTTCATTACTATTCACAAAAATAATTCCTACAAGACTTAATACACATGATTATTTAGAAATCTTCTCATTTTGCTACCTTCAGTTTTCAATAACTTTTTAAGAGTGTCAACCACTTAAAGTGGATAAGGTATTTCCACTACATTTCCTGCCATGGTTTTATTAGCCATCCATTGTTAGTGGTAATGCTTTAAAACATGACTAAATGTTCAGGGATTTCACTCCAATAAAAATAACAAGGTGGGGAAAAAAACCTAACATTGATCATTAAGGGTTAGTAAAGAGGAAACAGCAACTCCATAGCATCTATTTCTTTTTCTAAAATTTTCAGCTATGAAAGCTCAGAAGGCTAAGACCAAGTAGGTAACATAATAAATTATTAGATTTTTAATAGCCACAGTTTTTACCTGATGGTGCCCTTTCAATCCAAATTTAAACCTGGCTATTTCATTCATCAAAGTACAGTCTCCACTGAGATTAGCAGCTCGAATCTATTGAGAAAAATAAAAAATCACAAGATCAGAGAGACACATGAAAATACAAAGTCCAAGAAATTGTAACAAACATTTTTCTTCTACACTTCTGATGACTGTTGGTAGGGGAGATTCTGGAGGCCACTTTAGCTTCTTAAGCACCTGTTACTACCATACCCTCTACATCCATCTCAGCCTCAGTGAACTACAACAACCTTCAGGTTTCTCCAGGAACTACCTCTTACACATCCCTAAAATATAAATAAATGAGCAGTAGAGATTATATGTGTGTATATAGATGAACTGCTAGAAGAACATGGGAAGTAATATTATTCTCCCCAATCGATATCAGAATCTGTTACAGCAGTCAGGAAGAAAGGCAGATACCTTCCAAAGACTACAGATGCAATACCAGAAGAGCTGTAACTCATTTGTTTTGCAAAAACCTACATTTAGATGAGCATGTATGTTTTAGCTTAACTGTCTTGTCCTCTACACAAGAATTTCTTTTGTCTGCTAAATATTTTATACCCTACACAGTCTGTTAGGAAATGTACATAAATCCTGATTTCCTATAATTAAGTACCAGAGTGAAAATAAATGCATGGAAAATGTGAAAAAGGAAGAATTAGAAAAGCTGTCAACAAAAAAAGTAGATACCATAAAATTAAGTAATCAAAATACCTGAAATGAACAAATAATCCTGACAAGATAAAGAACAGGCACAATCTTGATTTATATAAAACTTATGTTTGAGGTTTACATACTTTATTCTGCACTGCAGAAATGCTTGGATAAAAAAAAAATAAAGTATATGAAAGTTAATAATTAAGAATTATTGTATTAGGTTTACATGGCAAAGTGTTGGCAGTGAGGGGCCTCCCAGAGTGGCTTCTGTGAGACTGCAGAAGTGGCTGAGCCTATGTCAGACAGAGACTGTTTTAACTGGTTTTAAAACAGACCCACCATTACTGGTGCTGGTTGTATCTCTGTGATGACGCATTCAAGAAAGGATTAAAAAACCTACAAGGCAGCTGTGAGACAGAGGAGTGATGAAAATGTGAGGGAAACAGCCCCACAGACACTGAGGAAGGATGGGGAGGAGGTGCTGCAAGCATCAGAGGAGAAGACCATGGAGACAGAGGTTGTCTCCCTTCAGTCTGTGAAGGAACACAGTACAGCAGATATCCACACTGCAGTCCAAGGAAGACATCACGACACGAGAGACAAACATGCCCTGAAAAAAGCAGCAGCCCATAGAGAGCCCATGCAGGAGTGCATTTTCTGTCAGGAACTGCGGGCCTTGGGGACCAGTGCTGGAGCAGTCCATTCTTGAAAGACTGTATGCTGTGGAAAGAAGTCAAGGTGGAGCAGGTCTTGAAGAACAGCAGCCCAAGGGAAAGACTAATGCTGAAGCAGCTCATGAAGGGCTGTATTTCGTGGGAAGGGCCTCAAGCTGGACTAGGGAAAGAGTGCAAGGATGAAGAAGCAGCAGAGACAAAGTGCTATGAACTGACCACAGCTCACACTCCCTGCTCCCTGTGCCACTTGGCAGGGTAGGAGATAGAAGAATCAGAAATGAAAGTCTGAAGCTGAGCCTGTGACAAACTTTTCTGTGACAAAATGATACAGATTACACCAGAAATCAAATAAAAGCATGCAGATTCATACACACAACACCTGTGTCACATACACAAGAGGAATCCCTCCCAGCCTGTGCTCCATTTAATTTCACCTCCTGAAGTGTCAAGTGTTAAGGCCCTTAAAACTCAAATGTCCTCTGAAACCACAGAATTATAGAATGGTTTGGGTTGTAAGGGGACTTAAAGATCATCAAGTTCTTATCTCCCTGCCATGGGCAGGGACACGTTCCACTAGACCAGGTTACTCAGAACCTCATCCAGAGGTGATGGATTCATAACTACAGTGTGCTAGCAGCAATACCACAATAACTCAAAAAATGAATGTTAGAGGAAAAGACGAGTTTGTTGTTAATCAAAAAAAACTAAACAAAACCAAGGTTACTGTGATAATCACCCAACATACCATGACTTGCATGGGATAAAAACAATTCTATAAGCATTTGATTACCATGTTAATGTGTTTTCACTTCTAACAACTCTCTTATTTGTCAATAACCACTTCTTACACTCACAGTAATCACATTCTAGTTAGTATGACATTAACTCACTAATATTTGTGAAAACTAAGTATTTGTTTTCTGAACAAAACTATTTAGGTTGACCTGACAGAAAGGACAAAATGTATTAACAGGATTAAAACAAATTAATTGTGTGTAACAGACCATGTAACACAAAGCAGCCCTAATAACCAGCAATAATTAATAAAATGACAACATTAGAAGCATTTTAACTTACCTCTGAACATGCTAAGTGTTTGACATTTTTAAACCAGTCAACATGTGCACGGCAGTGATCAAATGCATGAATCAATTCATGTGCGACTACCCGGTTCATATGGGACTGCTGGCGAATGTTGTTCTGACACAGAACAATCTGCAGAAGAAGAGATATAGGTAGTCCTTTCACTAAGTTTCAACATCTCCCTTACTTCTAAGAGACACACCACAAGCAGGATTTAGGGTCCTTGGATTGATGTTTTTCAACATTAACAGCCTTATCATACTGAAGTATACTAGTTCCAATGCCATGGAACATCTTTCATTTCTCTTGTTTTCATGATTAACTCATGTATCAGTATGGGTAGATTTAATCCTAGCCACAAAACACTACAAAATTGCAGTCCTTTGAAAGAGTACTATGTCCAGCACCTACCTGAGATGTGGCAGCATCAAAACCTCCACTGACACAGCCATCACAGTTTTCACAAGAAAAGTGCCGGTCATTGAAGACAGTGCTGAAAGGCCCAAACAAACAAAGCCACAGAAAAGAACTTAAAAAACTTCAGTCACTACTTATTACAGTGACATTAGTACACGGAAAAAGACAAATTAGTTTACATACCAACCAGATTGCTTCAGAGCCTCAAGAAGAAGTCGAGCATATGGATCTAGAAAAACATTGCTGCAATCAATTTCTCTAGACAAAACTTTTGAAAATCATCTATAAACAAAATATAAAGACAGTCACGGAAAAATCAAGAAAAGCTCTATACACGCAAATTTATACTTTGCAATATTTAATCCTATTGCAATGCAACTGGCATCTGTTACAGATCAGACTATGTGATATAGAATCATAGAACTGTTTGAGTTGGAAGGGAGCTTAGAGATAAACAAGCTCCAATCCCCCTGCCTTGGGCAAGGACACGCTCCACTCGATCAGGCTCCTCAGAGCCCCATCTAACTGGGCCTTGGAACATGCCCAGATGGTGCAACCACAGCTGCTCTGGGCAACTGTCCCAGTGCCTCACCACCCTCACAGTAAAAAATTTCTTCTGTGTATCTAGTCTAAGTTTGCCCTGCTGCAAAACTCGTTATTCCTTATCCTATCACTGCAATTCTTGATGAGGAGTCTCTGTCTGGCTTCCACGTATGCCCCTTCAGACACTGGAAGGTTGCTCTGAGGTTTCCATGCAGCCTTCTCTTCTGCAGCTGAACAGCCCCAACTTTCTCAGCCTGTCTTTGTAGGGGACGTGCTGCAGCCCCTTTACCAACGTGACAGCCATTTCTAGACCCACTCCAACAGTTCCACCTTCTTCTTATGCTGGGGGCACCAGAGCTGGCTGCAGTACTGCAGGTGGGGTCCCAGGAGAGCAGAACAGAGGGGGAGAATGACCTCCCTGGAGGTATGGCCATGGTCTTTTTGATAGCCCAGAACACAGAGTAAAAGCTGTTCAGGAATCAAGTCACTCCTGACATTATTTTATTACTAATAAACATAAATAGAGCAGCCTATAGTGACCATCGTTGCTTGCTGTCAACACGCACAGACCACATCAAACAGTGCAAGGGGCATAAATGCACAGACATTGACAAATCATCTCAATTTCTCAGGAAAAAAAATAGAAGTACAGGAGAACCTTCTTATAAGAAAAAAGCCTCTCTCTGCCACTTTCGAAATTGTATTTTATCTTAACCAAAATCAGCATATTCCTAAATCAGCAGCCGCACCCCGCCACCGGCTCGGGCGCAGTCCGGCGGCCGCGGGGGTGCTGCGGCAGGAGGGCCAGGGCCGGGCCCTCCCCCGGACCCGCGGCACAAGGTCACCGCCGCTGGCGGCCGCGGGCGGCCCGGGCTCCGCCTGGCACCTCTCCCGCGCCGGGCCGGGCCCGCAGGAGGACGGGGAGCGCTTACTCGTTTCCAGGGTCAGCCTCAGCATCAGCTGGCACTTGTTGTGGAAGGTGAAGAGGCTGCGGACCAGGAAACTCTGCGGCTTCTTATTTCGGTCCGGGAAGAGCCGGTAGCCTAAATCATCCTCCTCCTCCTCCGCCCCTTTCTTTTCAGCCGCCGGTGGCGAATCCGCTTCCCCGTGCCCCATGTCAGGCCGTGCGGGCCCGCGCCTGCCGGGGGCCGCGGGGCCCGGGGCCGCGCCAATCGCCGGCCGCGCTTCCGGCACGTGGGCGGGGGGCCGGGCGCGCAGGCGCAGTTGGCTCCTGGCGGCGAGGGGCCGCGCGGCAGGCCGGGAGCGGGCCGGGCAGCGCGGGAGGAGCCGCGGCGCGGCGCAGGTGAGGCCGGGGCGGGACGGGGCGAGCGCGGGGTGCGGTGCTCGGGAGGCGCCGTCCCGCAGCCGCATCCCCGCCCCTGTGGGCCACGGGCGGCCTGGCCGCGCGGGGAGGCGAGGCGAGGTGAGGCGAGGGGAGCACAGCCTGATGGAGTCAAGGCCTCGCTTGCACTTGCGGGCGGTGCCGGGGCTCGCAGGGGCTGCCCTGCCTCGGGGCCTCCTGCGGCGCGGCCTCGGCGCCCGCCCCAGGGCCGGCCCGTGCTGCGGCCGCTCCAGGGGAGCCGCTGGGAGCAGCCGCCTTCGGGCGTTGGGAGGGCTCAGCTCTCAGTTGAGAGTCGAATAAAAGTGCCCTGGAGGGTTTAAGGGCTGCGCCGCAGAGGCTGCTGTCAGTGCGTGGGTTAAAGGCGTCGCTAAGCTGTGTGCGGCTAGTTGGTAACGGAGCAATTTGACTTTATACACTTTAGCAGGATGCTTTAGAGTGGCAGAGAATAAACTGCCAGACTTCGTGTTAGGTTTTCGCCTGCGTGAGAATACTGTTATAGTCAGACATAGGAAAAAGGTCAATAGATTACAAGATTTTTTTTTTGCATGCTTTTAAGTATCTTGTGTCTGCCTAGAAATGCTAAGCTGTCTGGAATATTTGATGTGTCCCTGCCCAAGTTGCTCGAAATTAACAGACTGAATATTACAGTGGTAATTTGGCATGGGACAACAGTTGAAGGTGGATAAAAACATAGTAAGCTGCTTGACTGAAAACGTGATGAAAGCTATGTATTTTTGGCTTCAATGAAAGTTGATTTCTGTTTTGTTTGAAATAGACCTAATACATTGTTCAGGATAATTATGTCACCACCTGTGCCTGAGCTAGGGAGAAACAAACTGCTGCAGCAGGGCATCCACTCATCTGCTTATTCCTAAGCATTTAAAAACCTTTCTGCTATGGTAGCATTAGTTCACTAGTAATTGTACAGTGGGTTTTTCCATCTCTTTGAGACCCTTGTCTGTAATTATGGATGGCACATTGTACCACAGAAATCATTAGCTTTGTCTGGCTCATAAATTTTTATATTGTTGTGCTACTAGGTTATTGTACAGGTGTGAAAAATAACGTTAAATAAAGCATGTCAAATAGCCTAGATCTTTTTCTTCCTTAAAAGTTTTATGTGTAGTATCTCTACAAATAGCTTATTTATATGTCCATGAGGCTTGTAACAGATCCTGAAGCTCGCCATCAAGAGGTTATAGTTAGCAACCATTCATAACTCTTTGTCTAAGTTTGTATTTAGCTTATCATGAGTTACTTAATCATGATTGTTTTCAAAACATGTTTGTTTCATCCTTTCTGGTTTTTGTGCTATGCACTGTACACATATGGGATTTCTTTTTTTTTCTGAATTGTAACCAAAATTTTTAAGATTACTTTTTAATTGTGACTTGATATTTTTGTGATAATAAAACTTCTTTCTCTTAAGACAACAAAATTGAGACAGCAAAATCTATGAAGACAATCAAGTGTTAATAATTATTAAACAGTGTTGTAGGGACTTGCTTGCAGTTTCAGGATTACCATTCACTTGTTGGGTGCTTTACCTTATATTTAGTTAGGAAAACATGAATTGCTGTTTGTTATTATATAGTTTTATTGGAATAATATGGCTTCCCTTCATTTTTGAAAGACGTTTAAACTGTGTTTCCTCTTTAGTCTCTTAATGTTTAATGTTCCTCCTATGCTATTGGGAAGTCTGACTGGCATGTAAGTCAGACTTGTTAATTTTGAAGTAGCTAGCTTCCTTCACTACATACTTCCAACTTCTTTTTAGAAGGCTTTTTTCCTTGAATTTTGGCAGGTTATGATGAGTGCACCGAATAAAGCGATAGAGCTGCAGCTGCAAGTGAAGCAAAATGCTGAAGAGCTGCAGGATTTTATGAGAGAATTGGAGAGCTGGGAAAAAGATATTAAAGAAGTGGATTCTGAACTCAGGAAACAGAGTGGGGTCCCAGAAGAGGTAAGAAAACACAAGACCTGTGTCAGTTCAGCTGTTCATACTGTGATAATATTTATAATAATTATGTTTTGCATTAGCAAAATTACATTTTTTTACTTAAAATATCTGAATAGAAGGCGTAAACTCATCCATGTGTTCTTCACCTGAAGTAAACTACAAATTCCTCTGTAAACTGCACCACCAACAGAGCTGTGGGCCAGTAGCACCAGAAGGTGATGAGGCCAGTAAACTTTTTATCAGTTCTGGGTAGATCTATGAGAATATTTCTGTTTGCAGCATCAGTATTGGTAATTTACTGCTGACATTTAGCATATTGAACTGATTCTTTAGTGATACTCTGAAGACAGTTGTCTTCTAAAACTTGGTTTTATATCATACATGTAATATTTACTATTAAGTGTTGAAAGATTTATGCTTGTAGTTCTTAGTGGTTTTGTAGAGCTCATGAGAACAGCTTGCTGGATGGATTTCTAAAATAAAACTAGCCGCTAGATATGTATTCTGTCTAGATACAGGTGCTGCAGATTCTTCAGTGCAAGTGATTTCCACACATCTGTTTTATAATAAGTTACTTAATTCTGTTTAGAAATTGCCACCCATTCGAAACAAGGCTTTTAAGAAAAAGAAGAAAAGCAAAAATAAAGTCCCTTCAAAGATAACCTCTGAGGAAAACAAGAAAAACAAGATCAGGTCTTACGATTATGAAGCATGGGGAAAACTTGATGTGGTGAGTCTTAAGATTTGCTTTGTTGCCAGAGTCTTGTCCCCAGTTGATTCTGTGTTAAATAAGATTTTGTTCCAGTGCTGAGAATCAGTCCACTAGTCAGTATCTTACTGTGCTGGGTACTGTATGAACATAGGGTAGCTTTCACCCAAAAAGATTGCAAATCTAGTATTTGGAATATTCATAAATACTTGGGTTTTTTTGACTGTGCTTTCATCTACCAGATTGAATTTTAGTTTAAGGGGAAAAAAACCCTGTTTTAACAATAAGCCTATTAAAAGGTCATAATTCTAGTAGAATATAAGACTAAACACAGCTGTCAGTATTGGAGGACACATTAGTAAAATCTTACTTGTATTATTTTGCACTGTTAAATTACAATGAAGACAACATCTTGGTTTTTTGTTTCTGATTCCAGGATAAAATACTTGAAGAACTTGATAAAGAAGATAGTACTCATGATTCTGTATCTCCAGAATCAGACTCTGAAGAAGATGGAATTCATGTAGATGCTGAAAAGGCTCTTGCAGAGAAGGAAAAGGTTATAGAATAGGAAATAGAAAGAGATCTGTCTCAGGCTTCGTTGCCATAGAAGGAGGCTAAATTGTGTAGCAGCTTCTGTGTGTTTGATAAAATCCTCTGTTTGTAAGCAAACACCTAACCCATCTGCCAGTCAATATTGACTTCAGTAGTTCTAGCTTTGCTTTGGGTTTTTGTGGGTTGTTTGTTTATTTTAAATTGTCTACATGGATGATACTTGTGTTGTATTCCTGCTGCTGTGGGAATTCCTTCACGTGCAGTCTACACTGAGAAGCTGAGGTATCTTTGGCCATTATTATCTTGGCTGCAATGAGGTCGTTGAGGATGTGTGTGAGGTAAAAGTTGTGTCCCAGAGGAGGCAGAAATGAAAATGTTGGCTTGCAATGCAAAGATGCCAAACCTAGTTACTGAAAACTTAAAAAAACCTCATTTGGTAATTTAAGTAGCTGTGTATATGCTTGTTATACATTTCTGGAAATGACCTAGAGACAGTGAAAATGAATATTTTATAGACCTCTGTTAAAGAATATACAATGAAAATTATTTAATATGGTGCACTTAGAATGTGTTAGCATATTTCATAGTAAAGCAGTATTTTATGAGAAATGTTGAACAAAAATATTTAAGCATTTCTAGAATACTTTGTATTTTTAGGGGTTTTAATTAGCATTGTAGCTGCCAATATACAGTAACTTGCTGAAAATTCTGAAAAATGCTGAAAAACTTGCTCTTTTCTATTCACAGGGTAATAAATACTTCAAACAAGGAAACTTTGATGAAGCTATAAAATGCTATACTAGAGGGATGCATTCTGATCCGTACAATCCAGTATTGCCCACAAACAGAGCATCAGCCTTTTATAGAATGAAAAAGTAAGCCTTGCATTGTTAAATCTGTGCTATTTTTGTACTTGAAATGCTACCTTCAGATTTTTGGTCTAGTTTTAATTCTTGATTTATGCATCATGCTGTGTTGTTGCAACCTGCCTTCCAGTTTCAAAGTAAAATAGGAATCACCGGGAGAAGCAATCTGCTAGTCTCCCTCATCAATTTTTCCTTGGCTTGCACACTAGCAGTTCACCATCTTCTGTGTTAACAGTGTAAGACTTCAGAAAAAAGAGGAAGAGAAAGTTAAATTGCCTTTCACATTCAGTGAGCTCTGTTTCTAAGGCTTTGATTTGTTTTGGGTGAAGAAAGGGGAGTTAGTTATTCTTTCTGCTCTTTTCCTTTCTTGTTTTAATGTATTCAGAATCAAGAAACATGTAAGTACTTGGTTTGTGCCCCTGCTGAAGCATGTAAGAGTCCCATGTTATCAAGAACCTGGTGAGCCTCAGAGTAAGATGAACTGCTGAAAATTTGTGTCCAAACTACTAATTCATTTTTTTGATAGGTTTTCTGTTGCGGAATCTGACTGCAATTTAGCACTTGCTTTAGATAAAAATTACGTAAAGGCTTATGCGAGAAGAGGAGCCGCTCGCTTTGCTTTGAAAAATCTTCAAGGTGCTAAAGAAGGTGGGTCTTTTTTAAAAATCTTAAGATGCAAACTTGTGTGATCATCTTCTTTAGTGTAGGAATTTAATTTTCATTTCCTGTAAACAAAGAAATACCATGTTGCATATTCTTCTGGCAAGGTAAAATTCAAGTAGCAAGTCCAAATTATAGCGGTAGATGTTAGTAGTTGTTGAATAATTCAGCTTTAACTGTTCTAGAATGATGTATTACTTGAAATATCTCAGGCTTCTTGGGTAATTACAAAAAAGGTACATCTCAAAAGAATGCTCTGCTTACTGGTCTGTGCTTCCTACCTGTAACATACTTTTCTGGTCTTCTGATAGATTATGAAAAAGTTTTGGAGCTGGATGCCAACAATTTTGAAGCAAAAAATGAACTGAAGAAAATTGATCAGGTAAAAAGATTAATAGATTCTAACATAAATTAATACATCCTGTTCCATTTGTATCTGTGTCAATTTTTATAACAAGAACTGATTCAGTAAATTCTCAATAAAGATGCTTTTTCTGGCATCTGAAGTTCACTGAGGTCAAAATCTTTAATGGAGTTTCTTTTGGAGAAACTCACACATATGCAAATATCAGTGTAATATTGGATCCCAGATTAAGACTGCATGTGTGCGCCATTTGGTGTCTTTTTGCACTTGTTGTTGGTTGGGTTTTGGTGAGTGGGTTGATTGGTTAGTATTTTGGTATAAGGAAGCGCAGCACATGAGAGAACTTCCGTGTTCTCTTGGCCATAAAACTGCATTGCTAGCCTGCTTGTAGTCCACTGATTGCTGTGGTCAACCAAACCAGAAAGTTGTTCTAAGAGCAGAACAAAATCCTCCTAGTGCAAGTTAGATTCTTTTCACAACAGGGAGAATGTTAATTATTATGACTTTTGGAGCTGTTAGCTCACCTGTCACTTCTGTATGAATTTGCTTACGCCTCTTCAACTGTGTTTTTGACAGTGCTTGAAAAATTTATTTTCAGAATGAAGATGCAAAGTCTCCAGTAATTGAAGACATAAACGATACGTGAATTGGACATATAGAAAGGTTCCATGAGTCATTTCATGCTGTGCTTCAGAAGTTACATACTTCTAATTTACCAAGCATTATTCTGACTTGCAGTCCCTCAAAGAAATACCTTTTCAAGAAACAAATTGTTTTTAAATTGTCTCTTCAATTTGTATTTCATTTACAACACAGGCACTTCTGTTAAAAAGCTTGGCAGATTTTCTTATCCTAAAAGTTTAGAAATTATTGTAATTTATGTTCTGAAACTGTTTAAGTGGGAAAATACTTACTGAAGGGGAAAATTATGTTTTTACAGGCTCTGTCATTGAAAGAAAATTCAGAACAGAAAGAGTTTGAGGATGCAGTCAGAACAGGATTAACAGATGAAGAGAAGCAGCGCATTGAAGACCAGCAGCTCAAGCAGAAGGCAATTGCAGAAAAGGATCTGGTAGGTCACAGGTTCTGGTGCAACAGGAGAAACCTAGCAAAGAAAAAGGTGCTGTTGTACTGTTAGTTATGCTGCTTTTGGTTATGCAAATGTATAAATTAAACCTGGCACCGCCTTGAACTTTATACATGGAATGTCCTTGATGTTACTTCAGGTGTTTCCCATTTTGCCTCTAGGAAGGTGAGTGGGACAGTGAGCTCTGTTTGGATTTGTCTAGAGGAATACTTATAAAAGGTAGCTTTTACAGCCCAGATTGTATATGTGAAATTTCAAATACACAGTAAGACAAGTAGAACTTAAACTGCACTTTACAAAGATTCCATTTCTCCATTATTATAAGTGTCTTGATGCTTCTTGTCCAAGGGGAGTTGTGGCCTATTTCTTGTTTTTAGACCTCTGATTACATGATGAATAGTAGTTATAAAAAGGACTTTGGGGGTGCAGGCAACAATGACAATGAAAATGTATCTCTAGATGCATAGTCTTGACTCACAGTTGGTTTATTGATTTCTCCCTGTCACCACTCTTTCAATAAATAATTAGCATTACCAACTGAACCATAATTTTTCTGCTCACTGACCTAGCTATGTAACTCCTAACTTGTTATCATTCAGGTTTGCTATACTGGTTGTGAGAAGTAATCAGATAAGAATGAAAGTATGCATTAAGGAGCAAGAGTTTGACTAGGTCTCAGAAGAGAAATTTCAGTCCAATGCAATAGTTCATTGGCAGCAGAGCTGACTCACTGCGGGCTTGTTCCTGGTGACATGGATCAAGTCTGAACTGTGGCCTTTCTGGTTTTTTGTCAGTCAGTAGGGTAGTAGCAGAGATGTGCAGCTTCAAATCAGTATTGAGAAGCAAAAGGTAATGTTAGTTCCCCAGAAACAAACAAAAAAGGAATGTAATTTTCTTGTATGGAGCATTGATTAGAAAACAACAACATTTGGACAAGTAATATTTGAGTATAAGTTTTATGGAGCAGGATAAATATGAATTTGTGAAGTCATAAAATCATCTTGAAAGGGGAATTGTAAATGTTCAGCTTGTGTTTAAATTCATGAGGTACAGGGTAGGTTATCCTGCACATCAAGCATAAAGCTAAATAAGTTGTAGACTTACAAGTCTGCATTTGAACTATGCATGTAGCAAAGATTTTTTTTTTTAATCCTTGAAGTATTAGAAAGTATTAAGATAGTTTGGAGGCAGAACACAAAAACGTAGATAGGAAGAAATACGCTGTAACTGTCTGCCCTGATGTGGATGTTCTTTGCAATTCATCTTCATAATGTTGTCACTCTCTGCAAAAAAGGATAACAAAAAGTTAATTGCACTGAATTTTTACAATGCTGTTTTTTTTTTGTTCGGACCTTAATATTCCAGGGTAATGGTTATTTCAAAGAAGGAAAGTATGAGGCTGCAATAGAGTGCTACACCCGTGGTATCGCAGCAGATGGCACCAATGCACTGCTGCCAGCTAACAGAGCCATGGCCTACCTAAAGATTGAGAAGTAAGTGGAATTGCACATGCTGTATTGTTTGGTTTAGATCACGAGGAATAATGATCCAGCAGATTTTCACTCGAGTTACTGTCACTCCTTCTCATTTTTTTTAGAATTCAGTATGGAATAAATCAAATTGAAAGCAGTAAAGGAGAGGGAACAAATCTGTATGTGTTATCTCAAAATGCAATTTGTAGGAAGCAAGTACTGAGAGAATAAAATAGCACCAGCGTGAAATAATGGTTTCTGAAGTTGGATTTTCATTCTTTTATGTGTGCAAAATCCAGATATTCACCTTTCTGGAAGGAACTGTCCAAAGTTTTGTGTTCAGCTATGAAACCCAGTCCACTACTAAACATTGCTCTGTACAAAGAAGTGAATTATAACTTCTGACTTTGGAAGGAATGAATAACAGCTTTTTCTGGAAATTTTTACATGTTAAAATGGTATTTTTAACTTCACTGATAGAGGCATGTGTGTGTTGCTTGTTTATTTGTAATTAAGCTTTATCCAAATAACCCAGAAACTGTATGGAAATTCATGCTTTCCAGCAAATTAGATAAGTTCCATACAGCCAGTTTTTAGGTGTGAACTTCGTTTGACTCTGTGATGGTGTGGTAATTTAAAACATGTAAGCTGGTAGCCTGAAGAGCAGAGGGTTATGTTGGTCATCTGTTTTAATGTGACATGACTTGAGTATCTTTAGAGACCGTAGATTGATCTCAAACTAGGATGAGTTGCATGGATAGTATTTCTGACCCAACACTTGTAATTTAAAGGACATCAGAATGCAATTACTCTTCTGTGAGATTCAGAGGAAGCAATACTTTAATTGAATGACCAAGCAAGAAAATTGCTTCTCTATGATGAATCCTGTATCATGAGTCTTTACATTTCAAAGAGGACTAAATATAAAATGCAACAAAAGCCCATTGGTATTCTCACAAACCAAGCGCTAGTGCTGATGAGAACAGCAAATAAAAATTAATTTGCATAACTTTAACGATAGTTTGAACATGGAGAGGAGGGATGAATGAAAATATTTAATTAAGCACGTAGTGGAATCATGATCTAATGTAACAATATAAATGGGATGAGGAAATTTAATCTTAAAATTAAGCAAATGACATTAATGCAAGGATATTTTGAGTTCTCATTCTGAAATAGTTAAGGACAAGTCACAGAATTCCAAATGTAGAAAAATTTATACTCATGCATACTTGCTTCTCCTCTCTGGTATGTTTTCTTTGTTTGTAATGGTATTTCTGGTTTTCAGAAGTACAAATCTATGGTACTAACTTGGATTTTAAGGCTGTTGTTGAATTTTTAAAGTGGACTCTGCTCTGACAAGCTTTAATGTGTTTTTTTTTTCTTTACAGAGGATGTGAATTTTTGTAATACTAAAAAGAGTCAGTACTCTGTTTTGAGATACCAAAAGATACAGCTTAAATTTCAAGGGGCTGAGAAACCATATTTTGTGCGAGTTTTTTTTAATCACATTTTAGCTCAGTGATATGCTTATGTATGTAGGTAATGAAGATCTACCTTTATATTTTAATTGGTTTGGGAAGTTCCATCATCTCAATTGAAACTGCCCCTTGAAACTGATTATTAATTTTGTGCTATGCTTTTGCTGAGGTACAAAGAGGCAGAAGATGACTGCACACAAGCTCTGCGCTTAGATGCTTCCTATTCTAAAGCTTTTGCCAGAAGAGGAGCTGCCAGAGTTGCTCTTGGGAAGCTAAAGGAAGCTATTCAAGGTATGATTTTGAATTAGCCTAAATATGGTAGGTAAGAGACTAGGTATAAGCACATCCTACTCTTTTTTTATGCTAACTTACTGAGATTGTCAGTGTAGAAGTCAAGAATGAAGCAGTTTCTCTTGAATTTCACTGAATATGTGTAAAAACTCTTGTGTTGGTGCCCACATAATGGAAAGACATTTTTCACACATTTTGTGTGAAATTACAGCTGTTGCTGCTTATGATAAGTGGTAAGAAATAGTTCGGAAAGTTCATTTAAAAGTAGGGAATTATATAGGCATTAGGATTACTTATAAGGGGACAGTGAAGTAGATTGAGAACTGACTGAACAGCAGATCCTAGAGTGTCTTAATCAGTGACACAGGGTCTAGTTGGAGGCCTGTCTCTAGTGGTGTCTCTCAAGGTTCAATACTGAGCCCATTGTGGTTTAACTTGTTCATCAGTGACTTGATGAAGGGGCAGATGCCTCCTCAGCTAGTTAAGTGATGATACAAAGCTTGGAGAAGCAGCTGATACCCCAGAGTGCTGTGAGGCTTCCAGAAGGACCTTGAGAGATTGGAGAGATGGGCAGAGAGGTACCTTCGGAAATCCAAAAGGCAAATATAGGGTCCTGCACCTGGAGAAGAACAACCCCTGCACCAGCACAGACTGAGGCTGACCTGCGGGGAGAAGGACCTGTGTTCAACAAGCTGCCCATGAGCCAGCAGTGCCCTTGTGGCCAGAAGGCCAATGGAATCCTGGGCTGCCTTAGGAAGAGCGCTGCCAGCAGGTCCAGGGAGGTGATCCTGCCCCTCCACTCAGCCCTGCTGAGGCACATCTGGAGTGCTGTGCCCAGTTCTGGGCTCCTCAGGGCAAGAGAGACATGGAGCTCCTGGAGTGGGTCCCACAGAGGGTGACAAAGATGATCAGGGGAAAGGAGCATCTCTCTTACGAGGAAAGGCTGAGGGGGCTGTGCCTGTTCAGTGTGGAGAAGAGATGACTGAGGGCTGACCTCACCAATGTCTGTCAGTATCTGAAGGAAAGGTGGCAAAAGGATGGAGCCAGGCTCTGCTCAGTGGTTCCAAGCAATAGGACAGGAGGCAACAAGCAGAAACTGATGCACAGGGAGTTCTACCTGAATATGAGGAAGAAATTCTTACTGTGCAGATGATCAAGCACGGGAGCAGATTGCCCAGAGAGGTTGTGGAGTCTCCCTCAGTGGAGATATTCAAGAACTGTCTGAATGCCATCCTGTGCATTGCACTCCAAGATGGCCCTGCTTGAGCAGGGAGGTTGGACCATGTGACCCACTGGTGGCTGGTCCTTTCCAGTCTTGGCCATTCTGTCACTTACCTGCCTTTAATTGTTTTTAGAGCTATGAAAGGAAAATAGAAGGTTAAAAATCTACCATGTGTACATTGTAACTTGAAATATCTACAGTTTCTATGTTGTTTTTCACTCAGATTTTGAAGCTGTTCTGAAGCTGGAACCTGGAAATAAACAAGCAATAAACGAACTCACAAAAATAAGAAATGTATGTATGCTTATTTGGGTATAGTTGGGTTTTGTTTGTTTACGAGTTTTTTGTAAGGCTATAGTAGTATAAGGTTTTTATTCTTTATTACATAATTTTTAACATATCTTGTATTTACTCATGAAACACCTGATCTTTTGGACAACTTGGCATTTTTTTCAGGAATTAGCTGAGAAAGAGCAGCAGACTCACCAAGAATATCCTGCAATATTGATAAAAGAAGCGGAAATCAAAAATATAGTGAAAATGATAGATAATCCATTACAGATTAAATCAACAGTAAGTTGTTACATGAATTGCTTTCTATAATGGTGGGAAAAGTAGAGTTTGGAGTTAAAATCTGCTTTCTATATTCTAGACTAACCCCTGATAGATAGCCTTCCCTGTGCCAAATACATAAATTTGTGCTTTTGTCCAAAAATACATAAATTTACTCTTTTGATATTTTTCAAGAATATATGCACACATGGAAATACTGATGTTCACAGCAGTGGTGGGATAAGCATTCAGCCTGCAGTACCACCCTCAGCCAACATGGCGTATGCATACATTTATAATGTGGAATAGGCAGGCAGCCCCAAACCCTGGCTTGTGCCCATAGGTGACATTGCAGTTGCGAGTAAATGAGAGAAAGTTGAGAACCTCTGGGTAAACTTTCCTTCATTTCTACTGCTGTTTACAGTTTTTACAGCAGCCATAGTGGTTATAAGATAAGTTGCCTCCTTGTGCCTCCTGCTGTCACCTAGGGCTGCTTTCCGGAGAGCTTTGGGCATGCATTTTCATTCATGTAAACTGCAGGACAGCTGGATATTGGTTTTCAATAAGCAATGTATTTGGACAATGAATTATCAGTGGTTATAATCAGATGAATGAGTTATAGATGAAAAAATGTAATACCAGGTTTCTTTATGTATTAGGCTTCCTCTTTTAATACATTTAATCTTTATACATTCAGCAATGAGTTGTGTAAATACAAAGAGTGCTTGTACTTGGTTATGTGTATGCACTCATTCTATTTGAAAACCTTTGTTTGCCCTCATAAGTAATGTAATTCAGATGGATAGTTTTAATAGAAAGTGTGTGATTATTTTGATCCTTTGGGAGAGAGGAGTATTATGTCCTCTCTGTAACTAGAAACATTATTTCTTTAAACCTAAATGAAGTAGCTGAAATACTATAGACAGTTATATTTATAAAGTGTTCACTTTGGCTGCTAAATTAAATGAAGATGCTAGGTTGGTTGTATTCCTCTTGTTATTTTGTTAAGGTAGAATAAGTATAGATGAAACATCTGTGCTTTTATTGCTGCCATTTCCTAGAAGTCTAAATTGTTGAGTGTGTTTAAGCATGTGCATTTGCATCAGTATTTCTAGAGCAGTACATAGTGTGTTCATGTACAGGAATGAAGTTCAAAAGTAAGAAGCGATGAGAGCTTTTTGTCTAAGACCTGTGATGGTGGTACTAGGTGATGGTCAAAAATAATGGGGATCATGAAGAATTTTTAGCACATGGTGGAATTAATTACCTTGGGATGTATGTTACTTGGTCAGTCAGCAGGGTTGAGTTACAGAGATTTATTATATGAAAATTTGAAGTTGTGGGCCTGTGTTGTTGGATATTTTTTGTTTTGCTAAATTACAAAGCTGTACCACGTAATGGGACAAAGTATATGATAAATCTTGCCTATTCAACCTTAGTGTGAAAAAGAGTAAATTTTCAATTATTACTGGGAAAACAGACTGCATATGGAGATCCATAAGGATACACTGGTTTATGAGGGTAAAGCAATAAAATTATCATATCAGGCTTCATGTAGATTTTTATGGTTTCCTGGTTTTGCCATTTACCTTTATGCAGAGTGTCTTCTCTGTGCACCACTGCTGAGGTAACTGGCTATCATCCAATTATTTTAAGTTACACACAGCTGTGTCTGGAGTCTGTTTAAACACTTGTGTTGAGTCCACACGTGACATGAGCTCTGTGCTCTGTTTAGAAGCCATTGCGAAGAATAGAGATTGAAGAAGTTGATGATGATGATACATCAGATGGTGACTTGCCCAGCACTACTTTAGTCAATAACTGGAGGAATTCAGTGAGTGTTGAAGCAATAGAAGCTCTAGATCAGGATGATCTGTTGACTACAGTTGATATTCCAAAAGCAAAGCACTTGAAAATAGAAGAAATCAGTGATACATCACTATCACAGTAAGTATAATAATTCTGATCCTCTTTTTAAAAGCTAACAGTAGTTTAAATATAATGTTAATTTCCAGATGTCTACATGTGGTGAGGTTTTGAAGATACTTTGGAGAATCTGAATTGGAAAAGCAATGTTGAAAGAAATGGGTGGTTCTTGCATGTTTGCCTTGTTGACCACTCAGTGATTCAGACAAATATGGTCCATTTAGTCAGGTGGAAAACTCAGAATTATATTGCAAATATAAAAAGCATTTGTCTGCATGCTGTACTCTTTCTTGCTTGGTCACTCCATCTTCCCTAGCTGTTTTTACAACTTTTATTTGTTGCTTTTAGAAGATATTTTGAACAGAGTTCAAGCATTCTTTGTACCCCAGTTACGTGAGAGAAGAGGAGCAGATGAGTGTCACCACCCTTTCCTCTGCTGAGGCAGGTGGTAGCTTCAGATGTGCTCAGTTTCTAGGTCACACTGTTAGTTAGGCAAACTGAAGTTTGTCTTGCTGAAACTAGGCTGAAGTACAGAAACTTTATCCTTGCTCAGTTTGAGAATTCATTGTCCACTGCATCGGCGCTGCCTCATTCTGTTGATATAAAGAATCCTTATCAAAGAACTTCTGTGAGAAGCACTGGCCCCACACACGTTTTCTAGCTCAGTTAGATGGATTTACTGTGAAGAGCTGAAGAAAAAAGTATATTCTTAGCCATTTCTTAATTTCTAAAAAATCAGTGGACTTAAATGAGAAATTGTAGGACAAAAAGTAGATCTGCTGCTATCAGTGTTGAAACTAGTTTATCCATTTGACATTGTTACTGCTTTGCATTATGAAATTACAGAAAATATGATTTTGTTTGTTTTTGGCAGGTATATATGGGAGTAACCTACTATAAAATGCAATTATTTCCAGAAAAAAAGTAGAGAGAGGCTGATTAAATTTAAGTATTTGCAGATGTGGGTTTTTTAGAAAAGGTGAAGAAAAGGAATTTTAAAATATCTGCTTAAACTAAAACACTATCTTTTCTAAAAAGTTTTCAGTATTTTAGCTTTTATTGAATAGAGGGATCTCCAATTAGGTCTCACTGTAGAATTTCCTTAAAAGTTGATTTGATTGTATGTTTCAAAATACCTTTGCAGGCTGCCTGTAAATGTGAAAGGAATTTCATCAACAATCCATCAGTCTTCTCCTGCAAGCCAACAGAGAGAAAAAGAAATCAGAAGGTCATTTATGTCTGCTTCTCCAGTTCCTCCCATTCCTACAAATTCTTTCCAGCTTGAATCTGACTTCAGAAAGTTGAAAGACTGCCCTGAAAACATGTACTTGTACCTGAAGGTATGAAACATAGAGTATCAACAGTGTTTGGACAATTTCTTCAACATCAGTTGAAGAAACAGTACCCTTAGGTGGAAGGGATAGATATGTTTAGAGTGCCTCAAGTATACAATAATCCCTTTACTTAATTGTCTTCACATAACAATAAGCAATCTGATGCACATTTGAGTTTTTCTTCTTTTGTGCCTTTTTATTTGCTTTAAGTACAGTCTCTGCGTTTTTTTCAAATATAGGCCCTTCTTTAAAGACTTTACATTAATAACTATTAAATTATAATTTTCTAATGACTGCTTCTAGGGTAATTAGATATAGCAACATTTTTACTGATCAAATGCTTGAAACAGCAATCTGCTTAATGTGTACTTTTACTCACATTTATTTTGAAAAACAAAATCACTAAACATTTTTTTAAGTTAGAAATTACCATTAGTAAAAAAACCCAAGCAAATAATCAAAAATAGTTGTTTCATGTTAAATTCTGTGATTTGGTTTTTTTTCTTTCATGCACTTCAGCATTGTCCATGACCTTTGAAAAATGCACGTGTAATTCTCATGACTCAGTTGTATTTTTTTGTCTAAAATTAACTTTTAAAATTTTTCTATAGCAAATAGAGCCCTCGCTTTATGCAAAGCTGTTTCAGAAATCCTTAGATCCAGACTTGTTTAACCAGATCCTGAAAATTCTACATGACTTCTATATTGAGTAAGTTTAACTCCTCCTTTGTTTTACATTGCTTACTGCTGTTTTGAAAGGTTTGGTGGTTTTGTGGTGGAGAGAGTTTGTTTTCTTGTTTTGTGTTTGGGAGTTTATTTTCTCTCTAGGCCCAACCTCGGGCTTACAAATTTGTTTCCAGCACACAGCATTACGTGAGCATAATTAGTGAAATAATTGGAATTACTTAGTACATGCTTCTTAAGTAGTGAAACTCATAATGAAAAAGCATGTAGAAAAGAAGTGAAAAAAATACTTTTACTGAGTGTTGTTGAATTGTGCTTTGCTAAAGAGCACCAGAAACTTGCATTAATTAGTATGAAATAACTTTTGTTCATATTATTGTGTATTCTGGGAGCACATAGAATTTCCCATTGTCCTCTATTTTAACTTTCTAAAGCTCAGAAATTCAGAGGGTTTTGGTTTTATGCCACACTTACTGTGATGCATTCAGACTTAATTATCTGCTAGCATTTTACAGTTGCCTGTAGCAAATGTGTATTGGAGACTGAGGTTCTGATAAGACAGGACCTGACAAATTATTTTTGAAATTTCTATCCATGCTACCATTTGAGTCCTAAAGTTCATTTTGTCTGTCAGAGGCACTGTATTGCTTTTCTGTATTACACTGTCTGAGAAGCACACACTCGATGTTTTTCGATGTTGTTTTATGGAGATAAAGCAAGCATAAATCAATGTTTGCCTTTCCCTTGGCTTCCTTAAAAAGTAAAATATCTATCAAATGGGTGAAAAATGCTGTCTTAGACATACAGTCCTGCATTGGGTGATACAACTTTAAAAGGCTAGGAAACTGAAATTGTTTGCTGTTAGGTAAGAGTCCTGTCTCCCTCCAAATGAAATGTGAAATTATAACAGAAAGATACTATTTGTTAGTATTTGTAACAAAGGCAGTGCCTGTTTACTGTTGACCAAACAATGTGAAATAAACACAATCTAGGAATTTTCTGTATGGATGAAAGTTAAGGCAGCTGTAATTGGCTCAGCTTTTCAATGAGCTTCCTAAGGCCACACGTTCTGCTTCTTTCACACTACCTGATACATATAAAAATAGTGATATTTTGGCCAGGTGTAAGCTTTAAATCATGTAGTAGGTATTCTGTACATGACCATCAGCCAAATTGCATCAGTCTAGGTTTTTGTATTTCTTCACTCTTGCTCAGTAGAACAATACCTATATAAAGGTTTCTGGATATTGACTTTTTGCTTTGTGAATGGACAAGTGGAAAGACAAAGATAGTGAATATGAAAGGGGAATTTTATTTGTCCTTTAATTTCTTGTTCCTGAATTCTTCAACTTTGCTTGCAGCTACTGAATATTTCTAATCACCAGTGGTTATTTTTATATTTTTAATAATCTTCTTCAGGAAAGAGAAGCCATCACTCATCCTTGAAATCCTCCAGAGGCTCTCTGAATTAAAAAGATTTGATATGGCAGTAATGTTTATGTCAGGTTCAGAAAAAAAAAGTAAGTAATTTGGTAGTGTCTTTGTGATACTGTAGAATCTGGCAAAAATATGTAAAACTTAGCATTACTCTTGTTTATTCTATGTAATAATCATTTTAGTTGTCTAGTTTTTTATTGTTTTAGAAGTTAATATGAATGTAATGTAATTTTTCTTAATCCTTTGACTCTATTTATTGTTTAGACTAGAAAACTACAGCTAAATCCTCTTATTTTAGTCAGTAATACCACTGCATTTTATTCTGATAAAATAAGCTTTGCCATCTTGTCAGTTTGTAGCTGGTAATGTTACAAATTTATGAATTTGTATGAAATCCTACATCTGAGATCCAAGGTATCCAGATTATACAGTTTCCACAGTTTATGACTATTTCTTGGCAAATCCTGACTTTTCTGTTGGCAAAAGAATGAGAACAGAGTCTCTAAAGCACTCAGCCTAGTTGTCTGTCCTGTTCTGGAGGCATCAGTCATGTTAGTTTGCAATTTGTGTTGACATTGGCTTGAATTCATGGTTTTTAAAAGTGGGTTTTGTCTCAAACTTTTTCTTTATTTAGTGCACCAGACAGACTATATAATAGAGACTCTTAGAAGAAAAACCTTTCTCTGGGTCTGTGTAAATTTAAATTCACTATCTACAGCTGAGTTTCACTAATTCATATTTCAAAAATTTTTAAGTATATGGTAATCTCCTTAAAATAAAATGACTTACTGAAGTGCAGTGCCTCTTATGAATGCCTTTTCCTGATGTGAGCTTGATCTGCCATTGGCATTAATGTTTGTCATCTGCATATAGTGGCATAGTGTCAAGTTAGTGAAGAAACTAAAAGCTCTCTGTTGCCTGGATTATACACCTGTGTAAGGAAGTGTTGCTAGGCAGCTCCTGGGCATTGAAACAAAGTGAGAGTTTTGCTTTTCTACTTGTGTTCATCCTCCCAGTAGTTCAAAAATGTATTTGTATTTCAACTGTGTAATCTATATGCCCCTTACTTTCACCAAGGAAAGAATTGGATTAACTTACTTAAAGAATGTGAGTTAAAAAATAAGGATTCATGTTGGGATTTTCTTTTTCAGTTACACAGGTATTATTCAATCATGTGAACCATATGGGATTAAAAGATGCTTCTGTTGAAGAATTGGAGAAGAAATACGGCATTTTCTCTTAGCAAGATAGCTGATGTAAATGTCTAGTTTTGCACCTTTTTCATGCAGAAATTAGCTAAGAAGGCTGTAAAGACTGCAATTTTGTTGCTTTTTATAAATAATGAAACTCTTAAGCTTGGGTTAGCCAAATGGCAAGTGCCTGAAGAGATCATTATTTAGTTCTGAAGTACACTTGTTCTCCAGTACCTGAAACAATATGGATCTACATTTTCTTCAGTGGAATCTGTTTGCCTGAAAACCAGTTGGGCAGATTGCCATTCAGGATCTGGACTGTAGATAGAGATCTTTATTAAAAGGAAAAAGATATTTATAAACATGTCTTTGTTTATCAAATGCTGTATATTAGAATTATGCATGGGATTTTTACTTTAGAAAATAAACTGAATGTTGAATTGAAGATGTTATATTTTTAAGGGTTTTTTTATTAAGATGCCTAAATCACTCTTCTGTAAAGATCCATCACATCAGAATTTCTGCTGTGCAAAGTGAATCTGAAGTATGATGGCAAGAAAATTCCAGAATTTTTACTTGAGTTTATCTAAAAGTGAAGTTTAAGCATTGTGGTAGCTGAGAACCTCTGAAGCTATTCCTGTGAACCTCAACTGTAATTGCAGAATAGAAGGAAGACAGATACTGTAGAATTAAACAAAAAGTTTAAAGGAAAACACTTTCTGTCTTCTTTCAAGAGTACTTTTAAAACAATCTGGTGAAACCTAATCCTTGTGGGTCAGTTGTTCCTGAGTGGGTAAACCCCTTAAGATCGCTCAGGAGGCTAAGCAAAATACCTCAACAGTAGAAGGCAAAAGCCTGAAATTAACTGAAATTCTTAGATAAGATTGAGCATGAGGCATGATAAATTACTGCTCACATGACCAGAAGGAAGTAACAGCACTTGTCAAGTATACTGTACCAAGTATACACTCACCAAGTGGTGGTGTAAGCTTATCTGCTACCTCTTCCATCCTGCACATGCTAATGTCCTGCCAGTTTGCTTTCATCCTGATTCAGCCCTTGTGCTGTGCTGATGTTTTTCTGAAAGTTTTGGTTTGGTAGTTGTGCTTTTTTCAGAGAAATTATTAAATAGCTATAGCATTCAAAAAGATGTCAAACTTGCAACATGAATTAGTAGGTAAAGGTGTAAATGTTGTCTTCTATGCAGTCAGTATTACAAAAATAATTTTAAAACATTTGCAGCTATGTTATGTCCTAAGTAATATACAATCTAGTTTAAAAAAAATCAAACAAACTGAACTGCATCCTCAGGCCTGGTAGCAATTGACAGGAATGACATTAGTGCTGGACCCCTAAGGTAGCTTCAGATTAGCTGTGGACCTGAGTGAGCACTAGAGCAGACAGTGCTGCTGGGGGAATGGAAGGCTCCTTGCAGTAAGAATTGTCACTGCTGGGTGTGTCCCAAGTTATTGACAATGGGCTATTTATTCCCCTTATTGTAAAGCACTTTGCATAAGGTATTGGTGATACTGCTGTAATTAGTAAATGATAGGGGTTGGAGTAGTTACCTGATTTGTAGATACAGGTATATCTTCCTATGGACTGTTGCAAGGCGTTCAGCGTAGAGCAGAGGTGTTTGCTTGACTACATTATCCTAATAAACCATTTGGTACCTCCTCAAAGGCTGTTGTATGAAAGCTGGTGGTTGGCATAGGGACCTTCCAAAGTAAAAGCAAGATCATGGCAGAAGGATTTGAAACTCTAAGCCAAGAGTCACCTATAACCTTACTGTGCTGTGCTCTTAAAGAAAATAAGCTGTCGTTGTTGGGTTTTGTCCAAACTGCTAGTTTTACAGATTCCTGTTCAGGATTTGTGCATGTTGAGGAGGGCTGATGAAGTTTTCCAATCATGTAGAACATAGTGAGGTGGATGAGTAGACCTCATGTCTGCTTATGTCTCAACCTTGCTGTTGAATTTAGACTGCCAAGATTAGTCTTGCAGATGATATGCTACTGTAGGGTTTTTCTTTCATTTTTAAATGCAGCACCTGAAGTTACTTTTCAGGCATAGAAAACAGTGCAATATGGAGAGCAGAATGCTGGTATTCAGGGAACTGTCAGCTCCACCTGCTCCAGGAGATGGCACTGTTTTTCCCTTTTAAATTGTTAAAGCCTGCCAAGTTTCTGAATTGGTAGGGTTTGGTAGAACATGGAGAGATTCACAGATGTGAAGCATGTAAACAAACCTTTCTGGAGAGAGAAGTGAATTTTTTATTTTCTTTTTTTTTTCTTTTTTAATCCAACACACTCTACAGTGATTATAGCCCTGTTGTGTTGGAGAAAAAAAGGGTTACATAAATAGTGTAAAGCAGTTAAAATGTGATATACTTCATAGTTCTTTGCTGTGTTAGAGCATTTGTGGTGTCAAAAATATGAGATCGTGTTTGCTGTAGTGATGGATTCAGGCTTGAGTTTTGAATTATTCCTTTACTTACCAGTATTAAATTATGTTTTTCTAGACAACTTTTTAGTTCATCAAGATAAGTTTTAAATTTGGATATTGTCCTCCGGTAGATCTCCAAGACAGTCAAACTCCATATTGTCTTTTAACTCCATAACCCAAGTTGTTAGAATATTGAGGGAACTTATCCTAGGACTTACTTCTGTAGAACATCCTTGAAGCTTTCCCTTTTGACAGTAGACTGTGACTTTATTTTCTTTTTTTGCTTTCCAGCAACTCTGAGTAGCTCTGCATTCATAAAGCAATTGTTTACTCTGAGCTGTGTTTTTCTTGCTTATAAGGATGTCTGGTGACAATCACACATCAAGATAAAGACACTTGATTTACTGCTCTTTCATTACACTGCTCTCAAAAAAAAAAGGCTTTAACATAACTTGTACTTGGCAATACTTGTGTCAGTTACTGTGGAAAGCATAAATGAATGTAGTTTGAGTACTTGTTCCCAAAGATTTTTAGGAGTTTTTTCTAGGATTGAAAATTAATGATTGTGACCCTGCTCAAGAAGTTCATGCTGCTTTTCTTCTTCCTTTTCGTTTTATTTAAAAATAGTAATTTCAGTTTGCCAATTCTCATATCAACAACTACTGTTGCTTTTGAAACTACTTTTTAAATAATTTTATTTATATAAATGTATATATCATTTTAATAACTTTAATATTAGAATAAGGTTAACATACCAGTTTTTGATATTTGGAGTATAAGTCTTCAGGGTCCAGAGAACCTGTGAACATCAGTTTCAGGACATTTAGGTTCTAGCTCATTCTTCTCCTTTACTAGGCAGAGATCTTTCTTTGTCAGTGATGTGAATGCAATTGCTTGTAGGTGCCATCACTAGGGAATCCTGAAAAGGAAACAGATACTGAACAGCTCATTACCAGTGTCATCAGCTGTCACTTGTTTTCTTCCATCTTCCATGACTAACATTTCCATTGTTCAGGGCAGTTTTTTGTTTTAATGCTGGTGCACTTGACAGTGCAGTCTCTTCTTACTCCTGTCAACTACTGCTTATTTTGTTTTCCTCTTGTATTTCTATGTTTTCTTGTTACTGCTACTTAATAATTATTAAACAATCTCTCCTCATTTCTATTAGTTACATGCTTTTCTCTTTTGAGATCATTGAAGAGCCCTTTGTTGTTCAGAATGATCCCTTTTCACACTTGCTATCCTTTCTTCTCGTTGCCATAATTTGAGCTTGTTATCTTGATATTATTTGGTAGCTGCCAACTCTGGTGTCCTCTTTTCAGCCCTTTTATTTCTCTCCCATTAAACCTTAATGAGCGATGTTGCAGCAGAGGAAAAAGAGAGAAGATGAAGGAAATAAAGTTTTTTAAGTTGTGTTTAGATGCCGTAGTGTCTAGGCAGCTTGGGATTGCTCTGCAGTCAGTGTTACAATCCAAGAGTGTGGAGTGTTAAATATACATCCTCTTTTCTCTCCTTCACCTGTGTCCCATGTAGGGGTAACTGTGAGGCAAGGAGTCTGTGCCAGTCTCTTCTGCCACTGGGTTTTGTTTGTTTTCAGTAAATCCATGCTTTTCTAGGAACAGCAAAAAGGACCTTAATAATAGCATAGGGCTGCACATGTATTGTCTCTTACTTCTCTTCAGGTAAGATTCACCCTGTAGCTTTTCTTTTGGAGCAGCTGTCAAGCCACTCTTTCTCATGTCTTGGAGAGCAGTTAGTGCTTTGAATTGCATTCTATCTTTGCTATTTTTGCATTATGCTTTTTTGACTTCCTTAAGGTGTATTTCTAAGTGTTGTATTATTCAGAGGACACTATTGCCCTACAAATCCTTTGTTAGTGATTATCCTTGAGAGAGCAGGAAACTAGCCTGACCTCTATGGGGATGCATTCTAAACTGGAATCTAGTCTTCATGCAAGTCTGTCAAATGACCTAGAATTATATTAGTGATTGATCTGACTTTGTTTTCTTTGCTGGTTAGGCTTAGGGAAGGTACAGCTTTTATGATAAAAGGTGGAAGTGTATTTTCAACTGTTGTGTCTTCTCTTAAGCATGCAGTTCAGACTGAACAAAATAGTAAAGCTTTATGGGTTTCATGCATCTGTCACTTTTTCTTTGTACCACTTCACATAAACCATTTGTATCAGATCTTTCTTGTTACATCTGTCCCTATGTGCTGATTCCCTCTCTGAATGTCTTCATTTTCACTGTGCCTTTTCTGTTCAAAACATTGTATTCTTCACTGCCTTCCCCTTCCTGTCATTAGTTACAAGCAACTCGGCTTCTGAAAGTGTCATTAGAAGGCCCCTTCTAGTTTTTAAATATTTCTGCTCAAAGCTCTTTATTTCTGAAGGCTCCTTCTAGTAACCTTGCTTCTTCAGGCTCCATTTTGTAGAAGTATTCCACTCTAAAGTCTGACTTTATAAACTGAAGTAAATAAAGCAAAAACCCCTTTTTTATTCTTTTTTCTTTTGTTTTCTATTCAAGTAATTGCTCAGTTCAGTTGTGGTTGAATACTTCAAAGTCTCTTACTTTCTTAATAATAGCAGAAAGTAGTGCTTTCTTCAAACTTCAGACCTTCCAGTCTCTCTTCTGGCAGTTGTTGCATTAATGAAGTTTAAGATGACAGTATAAAAGATAGACTTGGTTCCTTGCCCCAAGTAAGTCTACCTCATTTTTAAAGCAAGAAATGTACCATGAAGCCTGAATAATGTTACATTAACCAACAACTAAATATACAAAAGTCTTCCTTGTCCTGATGCCTGATAAGATAGATTAATGCTCTGTATAAACTATTTAAGTCCTGTTTTGTGGCCCCTTATTTAGACAGGTCTTCCACAATGAGCTGAGCATCAGATCAGTCTAAGTGAGGAGATCCACAGAAACCCCTGTAAGAGACTGAAATGTTACTGGTTAATGGTTCAAACAATTGGCCAGTTGCAAGCCCTGTAAGAGACTGAAATGTTACTGGTTAATGGTTCAAACAATTGGCCAGTTGCAAGGGTGCTTAGCTGAGGCCAGTTTTGCATCCCCCAACTGAAGGGGAGGAGGGGGTTTTGTGTGGGGTGGGGAAACCTCTGACCTACAACAGTCTGAGAGGGTGAGAATGGTGAGCAGGACAAACCAACTTCTGTTCAGCAACAAGCTGGATTTTGAGCCAGATAAAGGAAAAGACTAATGAGAAACTGATGTGAGAGGCAGCTGTCATGTCTTATAAAGTGTCATAAAACCATCAAAGACTCTTAAAGTGTCCCCAGACACATTTCTGGGCTTCTTTACCAGAGAATGATCTACAGTGTTGAAACAGAGAGTGGTTTATAATGAATTGCTATCACTTTTGGAAGAATCAGTAAACACCTTGCTGACTTGAGAAAAACATACTCCAGAGCCTTCACTGGGAAGTGAAAAAGCTGCTAACTTTCTAAAATAGTACAAAGTTCAGATGTTTAAAATAAAAAGTAACGAGCTACTGCTGTACACCGGAGCCTGTGTGTAACACCATGTAGCATGTGAGGCTTGAGGAGTCCAATTCTGTCCTTAATGTTCAAATTTCTTTGCTTTTTGTGATTGGATTCTGGTGGGTGTGAAAATTAGCCAGGCTATTACAGGTTACATCATACTAAATGCAATATTTAAGTGAAAGTGTGTGGGTTTTTTTCAAAAGATGGGTAAAAACATACAGGACACCCCCTGAGCTGAGAGGGGCAAGATGATGGACATCTCTCTGAGCTCTCATGGAGACAGGTCCATCATCTGACACATCATGTCATCTGGGACGCAGATGCAGAGTCCTGCATGTAATCCAGGAACTCAGTGACTGGCAGCTGAAGGAAAAGTGAGTTTCCCTTTCACAAGACTCAAGATCAGCATATTTTTTCAAGCGTTCAGAATTTCAGTCTCAACATTTCTCTCTACTTCAGTAAAATCCAAAAATTGGTGAATGTTTTTAACATAGGATTTGCAGAAGCTATGAACAGGAGAACAAACTCCACTAACCCTTTTTTAGTAACTTCCACTAGCTTTGCTCTCAGAATTACATTTTGTCCTGGTCTTTGTCCTTTTGTGCTTGTGCCTTCCACATACTGGGTTTATGTGAAGCCAGCTGTACTGAGGACAGATTCCTGCAGTCTGTGCTCCCATTACCGGACTTTATCAGGACAGCTCTGCTGCTTCAGATGCAAAGAAATTTGGCTCAATAAGAATGCCCTCATGCTGCATATAACACAGCCAGGCTTTGATTGTACTCCTACCTGGTTTGTGCTGGTAGAGACAGGAAACCATGGTACCACACAGCCAGAGCTCTTTTCATAAGGCTCCTTCCTCCAACTGCAGTAATGCCAATGCAAAATATCATGGGGATCAGCTGCTGTGCTCAGAGGCTGATTATAGGGATTATTTGTTTCTGTTCAGCTACCTGGAGTTACAATATATGGCTCTTCATCTTCAGACCTCAGGCTTAAAAAGGTTGATAAAGGATGTTTGTTTATCATTCCCAGTTGCCTAATGCATAAAACAGTTTATTCTCGTCTTCATTACTTTCCCCTGCTAATTCCCTGTGCTGATAATTTGCCATCCTTCAGCCTGCCTGTGCTCTCTTGTTGCTGCCAGTTCCTGACTGAATACACTATGTGTTTGTCAGAGCAAGGAGGATGTTTTGAATGAGTGGAATTAAATCAGAATAATAGTCCAAAGAATATTTTCAGGCACCTCAATGTATTCAATATCCTTGTGTACAGGATTCCCCCATGAACAATAATGCACACTGACAAATTTCAAAACTTAACAAGATAGATGTTTCCAAACTGATGAGCATCTGTTGGGACATTGCCAAAGACATGTGACAATTAAATGTCCATGTGCCTCTAAAACTCAGGAAAAAACAGCCGCATTATGAAGCCTATGGGAGCAATGCTGTGTCCAGTTTTACAGTTTTATTACAGGCCACAGGCACACTTGGACTAATCAGTCCTTGGAAAAAGAAGGGAAGTGGAACAATGAAATGAGTGATGAGACCAAGCTACCCATCATTATATTCCGTGGTTTTAGGGAATTGCCTCATTTTGAGAATTGTCCCACTTTTGTGCATAGCCTTATGTCTCAGGCAAGTTCCTCCCTGGAAATCATTTGTCCTTTAAGTTCAGGACCTGGATTTTTTTTTTTTTTTTGTTACTATAGCTGTATTTGTGTGCTATCACTGCTGCATTAGAAGCAGATTGTCACCTGTGAAATTTATCATAGAATCACAGTCTGAGTTGGAAGGGACCCAGAAGGATCACGAAGTCAGCTCTTAAGCAAATGGCCAGTATAGGGATTGAGCCCAAGACCCTGGTGTTATTAGCATCATGCTCTGACCAGCTCAGGTGGAACATCTGAGACTTTCAGAGACAATTAGGTGACTGTTGCCCAGGTGTAGAGATGAAATTCTCCCCTCTGGCAGGAGAAAGTAAAAATGTTTTCTTCTGATGGGGAAGGCAGCTCTGGGTCTGCAGGAGACTCAGGGTAAAGGGAGGCACGCTGAACTTCTCAGTGGGGGAAGGTTCTGGCCTCTGAGAGTTAGAAGGAAAAACAGAGCAACTTTGGGCCCACGTTACAGCTAAGAGGGCTACTCATTGAAAATTGTATTTGATGAAATTTACATGAAATACCCTTTTTCCTTCCTAATTATACAGCATAATGACTCAAGAAAATCCATGGACTATTTATGAAGTGAATTTTTTGAAGGGAAAGCTATGAACTATATTTGATTTAATTTATTTGAAAAGCTCTGAATCTGACACAGCTTGGGAGAAAGGAAATGCTATTAAGGAAAGAGAGCACAAGGGCTTTATCTTCACTGAATTATTTCTGGCAGCGAAGAAAACCTTTGGCTCTTCAATTATTTCAGTCCCATCCTGGAGTTTGTTTCCTATCACCCAGTCCTGGATTATCTGACTTGTCATATAGGATCATAGCTCCTTTTTCCTCTTCTATCTAATGCCTAAAATGAGAATCTTGAGTCCTCTTCTTACTTACCAGCAAGACATATTGTGACAGTAAAGTTTGAAACTTCACAGAATTGCATAAAATCCAGTATCAGGGAAACTGATACCAGACCGCTAGGGTACAAACTGGAAATTATTTTTCCAGGGATAACATATCTCGGGACATGGCTGTTGGTATTAAAGAGCAGCACAAGAGGATTAGGCATGTAGGGAGGGTGTGAATGCAGGATAAACAGATAGAAAGACAGGATAGGAGTGTCCAGCTGTTGGGTCAAGGGAAGATTTTCTTCCCTGAAATGACCCACTGGTGCTATTCAAAGGCAATAAAAAAGTCAGAGAAGAGAGCCACAGCTTTCTGCTCTGACAGAAAGACTAAAGTTTGCCACAGCTCCTTGTTCTTTCTGCCCTGATTTATCCCAGAATCCTTAAGACGCCACACTAGCTGATGCAGATTTCTTCTGATCACCAATTCATTCTCTCAACGTAAAGTGTGTTGATTTATGGATAAATAGAACGCGTTGGCTGTACTGAGCCTACTGCTCATGTTTGAGCACAGTCGTGGAAACAATGCTTCTTCTTAAAAGAATAGAAGTAGAATGGCAAAGTCAAGCACTCAAAAAGCTCAAATTGCCAGTAACGCCCAAAGTGATACTTAGCTTTATACAACCCATTTGTAGTGTCATTATATTGCAAAAGTTCTACTGTCATTACTTTGCAAGGGTTCTATATTGCTAGAGTTTTGTACCTCCTTGATGTTTCTCGCAGACATCTCCTCTAGGCACTGACTCATCCTTGTCCTCACAGCAGCCAGCTGACTCCAGCTCCCCTTCAACCATGCAATCCACTCTTTTATAACACTCTTCTGATTGGCTACAGCTGTGGCCTGTTAATATCAGGCCTGCTCCTAATCTTTAATAATTAACCCAGTTGCAACTTTGTAGAGGATTAGATTACTTTCTATACCATCTTTGTTTACTTATATTCTGTCCCCCTACACATTTGTGTATTTTTCATATGATGGTATAATCTTTAACTACATGCTTCACCAAATTTCTTACCTTCTAGCAGCCATGTTTAGAATGTATTTATCTTACAAGCATGGATTGTTTGTGTGAAATATTAGCTTTTTTCCAGGGAGATTTTTTGGTGCCTGAATTTAACCATCAAGAGGTCAGCCTCTCTGCAGCACAGTTCATGCATTTGAGTGTTTCATAATACAGTTGTTCAAAAAACATCAAGCTGAGTTGCAGCCACAGGGAGCAAAGTGAAATGAATCTAGTGGTCCTTCCTCAGCTGGGTTTTATAAGTTTCTTGATAGCATTGGTGACAGCCGTGCACAGTTGCCCTGCTCTCCCTATTTAAGTACTCCTCTCTTTCCTGGCTGTTTGACACCAGAGAATCACCTGTCTGACAGACAGACATGCACACAGTTATGTGTGTGTGCCAGTTCAGCTGAACCACATGCCAATGTCTGTTTGCTTTATGTTACACTGGAAATGAAAAATCACTGTAAAATCTACATCATCAATATATTTCTTTATTAATTTTTGAGTGCCTTGCTCCAGTAGACCTTCATTGTTGCTTTTTTTGGTTGTATTTTTTTTTTTTTGTTTTTTTTTTGGTTTGGTTTTTTTTTTTTTTTTTTTTTTTTTTTGTTCTTACTGGTCTGATTTTCCTTCCTACTTTTCTTTTATTCATAAGTACTAATTAACTGTGCCTATGAGCCATAACGCTTTTCTAATGAACAAGCCATGAGCTTTGTGAAAGCACCTTAAAAGACATGGAAAAAAAATCCCGCTTCCAGCTGGGCCAAATGCAGCGCATCTCCTTGTGTCAGTCAGGTTAAAAGCAGCTCCACTGAGTAGCCCTTTGGAGAGTTTCTGGAGCTGTGCAATTAAAATCAAGCCTGGAAGCAGCCAGAGCAGCGGTGCTCAGACACGTTAGCCACGGTGAGTACCGTGCTAGGACAAACACAGGGGAGACTGTGCCAGGAGGAGAGGGGCTTCCTGGGGGCCTCCTGAGGCTGTGCCTACTCTGATTTGGGACATGGCCCTCCAAACTCCCCGAAAAATCCACCACATTTAAGAAAAAAGAAAAATGTCTGAGGACAGAGTAAAGGGAAAATGTTTCAGGGAAGAGCCAGCTCAGCAGGAAGATGTGGAGCTAGTGTAATTGGAGGTGCATGGGAGGTTCATGCAGCTTCACAGGAAAATCACTGTAAATGGAGAGGAAGGATCAGTCCTTTCTGGAAAAAGGCAAAATGGGAAAAATGGGTTGATTTGATGCCTCTACAATAACAGAAAATGAGATGCATCTGTATCTCCATCCCCTCTTTTGCAGGCAGATACAAAAACAAAATAGCTCTTCAGTGCTTTTATGTTCTGCAACGTAATGGGCAAAAGAGAGCATTGTGAAAAAATAATTTAATTCACACTATTTCCTTATGTTTTATGCCTTTTCAGTGAAAGATCCCACGCTGAACTCTTTACGGTATTAAGACAAAAGGAATGGGAAAGAAAGAATAGAAATCGACCTCCATTTGGAGAAATTAAAATCTTTGAATATAATACCAAATGAAATTGTTGTTGTGAGTCATTGTGTAGCAGAGAAAAAAAATGGATATCTGATTTGCAGAAGTCCCTACTTGATTTGCAGAAATTCCTGTCTTTAATTCAAGGCAAATGAAGCAAATGCAGGTCTATTGCACGAAGGAGTTTTCTTCAAGGGGCTTCAGCTATTATGCACTTCATTTAGACCAGACGTGCCACAAGAATGAATGTTATGTACAATAGGCAAAGCCTGATGGAAAGCTGCAAGAATGAAGCTGCATGGGCTGAAAAATGTCTTCCCTAAATTTCTGCACTTCTTGCACATTGTCCATGGAACAGAGCCTGGAAGGAACCCATAAACAGCATTTCTCAGGCTGCGCTTGCTCTGCTGTATGGAGAGCATGTCATGCAGCGGTGAGAACAGAAGGCAAGGGATGGTGGGGGATAAAGAAAGGATCAGGACCCTCTCTTTGGCAGTCAGACCAGTGTCCAACCTTTTCTACACCCCACAACTTGTTGAAATCTCAGCAATTCTTCCTGTGCCAAGACGGGTTTGTGAAACACTGAATGAAAACCCTGCTTTTGGAATGGGGAATGTCGCCCATTCCCCTCACCAGCTGAGAGTTTCCAATAGCATATGCAACACACATATTTTCCTTCTGGCTCTAACACTGTAGCATCACTTTTCCTCAGTTAAAGACACCATGTGAAAACATGACAAATATGAATATTTCATGATTTTTTGGTGCTTCTTTGGACTTCACACTACAGTCTTATTCATGACACAAAGAAAAACAAGGTTAGAGCAACACTGATTTTTTCTCATAATGCTCTTTTATGTGTGAACATTAATGGAAGAAAAGCAAAGCAATGAATAGCTTTATAGAAAAGCTTCCACCAAAGGGAAATTAAAAGAGGAAGATGAGATTAAGTGTGTGCAATCACACCAAGTGCATTGTGACTTTCGATTTGGTTGTTATGCTGGAAAAGCCAACATTAAACCTGGTGTAGAAAATAAACATACAGAGGGGAATGTCCAGTCAGAACAACCTGACTGCCAACCTCATAATTATATTTGTAGCTTATAAGTTTTTTCTAAATCTTTTCCAATAAATAGATAAAAAGATAAATAGAATAAATTAAAATTTCAAATAAAAACTGCTCTTGAAAAAAAAAGAAAAAATAAGAAAGCACCATCAGAAAAACTGGCATAATGAAAACAGCAATAAAACCAATAAATCAGGCTGAGCACAGTACAGGCTGCCCAAAAGCCCAGACTTTGAATGCAAATTAAGGTAAAAATAAAATCTAGCATTTTCCCTTTCAAACTGTTCTACACTCTTGACTTGTACAACTTGCATTCATGAGTACGACTCTTGCTATTTCACATTCTTATTTAAGAGGGCTTTTTATCCTGAGGCGTTCAAATTCCTGCTGGAGTATCTCAAGTTATTTAATAATTCTGTAGTTTAATTATTGAGATGTTTGCAATTTATATCCAGCAAGTCCAGCAGCATATTGGAGATTTGAAAGGTACGATATATGTATATTCTCAGCAGCAGAAGAAATAGAAACAGTTTTCAGTCTTGTTGGGTTTTCCACATAAAATAATGATGGGAAGAGAAGCTTTTTGGAGGTTCGACAACAAAAGAGGATTTGGAACCCAAATTACTGTAGCAGATCTTCTCTTCTAATCTATCAGGTAAAATATCTTTAGCGCATCAATTTCACTGCTGAATTTTCACAGTCAGCTGAAGTTCCTCACAGTGGGTACGTGCTGACCACCAAAACCCAGAGAGGATAGAGCTGCACAACCCCAGCAGATACTGAAACCAGTTGGGGGTATATCTTCTCTACCAACAGGGCTTAATCCTTTAGTTTAACCATACCTCAAGAGAAAATTTGGTGTCCCTACACACTCCCTAAGATCACAGTGGATGAACATCAGAGGAAAAAATCCTGGTTCAAATGCCTTTCTCATCCTTACAGCAGAAGCCAGTGCCCTAGAATATCCTGGGCAGGAAATTCTAAAAATTCAGCTTTGAATGACCTCGATAAATGTCTGCTTTGAAAAAAATATGGAAGAATGTAGTAGAGTACAAGCATACAAATCTTGACCTCTCTTCAGCTACTGGGAGGAAGTTTTATAACTAGTCTATAACTGCATAAATACTGGATTGATTGCTACAGGAGCAATATCCAGCAGGTGGGCCACATATCTTGAGTAAAGTCCCATGCTAAAACTGAGCTAAACAAAACATGGTTTTATTTGCAGAACATTCCCTTGCCTTAATATTAGTTGTACTTGTAGCAGTCAGTCTCAATGTGCAAATTGGCCTTTTGACTTAAGTGGCTATCACAATCTTTCCCTCTCTTCTCACTCCTTCCTACTGTGAAAATAAAACCCAGATTCAGGGGGAAAGGAACATGCAATAGGTTCCAGGCAGACCTCCAACCTGGATGGTCAAATCCCACATTACTAGGTGTGATGGTCCTCTGCTGGAAAACCACTTAAATAATTTTCTCACAGAAGTCTCTGAGGTCTCCATTTGCATTGTAGCATGAAGTCCGCATTCTCAGGGTAGATTCCCACATCTATCTCTGAAAAAAGTGAAGAAAGGGGATTGATGAAAAACTGAAAGATGCTGCAGAGAAAGAGTATGGGTTGTCCAATGTGTTTGTAGACACAGTAGGAATCCATGCATAGACATAAACTATCAGAGGGAGAAAATACCTCAGCATCAAAGCCGTGTTCAATGCGTGGGAGAGCCTCAATATAGCTCAAATATAGCATAGTGAGCAGATGTCTTTACTACCATAAGTTTTCTTAGACCTCCCTGCATTTACAGCAACAGCAGAGAATCACAGTCTCTTTCATTCAAAAATTATAGCAAAACTCTATGTTGCCAGTCATCTTTTATATCAGGCTACGAGGCTACAACACTCACCTACAGTAAGAGATCTGCACTGAAGGCAAAAAGAAAGAGGGGAAATTAATGGAGGGAAGATGAAATTTCCATTTCTACTCATGAAGCCAGACTTCCTTATGTGGAGAAAGCAAATTTCCTTGTAGCCAAACTCAGGAGGTGTAGTCTGAATGGTAAAGCCACAATAAGTGGAAATGCCTCAAAAGTAGATATAACTCACTTGAACTCATCAGGACAATTTTTTTTTTTTTTCACTGAAATGGTGATTAAGCATTGGAAAAGGATACCCATTGGAAAAGAAGTGGTAAAGTGACCATCCTGGAGGTATTCAAGAAATGACTGGGTGTGGCACTTAGTGCTATGGTTTAGTTTACATGGTGGTGTTCTGTCTAAGGTTAGACTTGATTGTCTTGGAGTTCTTTTCCACCTATAATAATTCTATGATTTTATGATTCTATGTCAAGTTTCTGAAAAGTATTGCCTCACATCAACCCCTCTGGCTTTGAAAAGCTCTCCAGAGTCAGAGATGATAAATACATAGCAGCAACAAAACAAGGTAGCAGGAGAAGCAACTATCCCTCCGAGCACCTTTCCTCTCAAACATTGTAGGAGAAGTTGTTTACAGTGAATGGTTTGCTTCAATTTTTGTTGAAAATATTATCTAAAATCTCACTGAGTATGGCTATGGTGGAGACAGTATTGGGCTTTTTCACTTTGCCTCAATTCATTGGACCCTTGGATAGACAAACTTAATGGAAAAAGTTTCAAATAAAACCCATGGGTGATTTACTATACAAAACTACTATCAATGAACTCTTAAGAACAGGACTAACATGAATTATTTATGATGATGTCTTTTAAAACTATTTTATTTCCTATTTTAAAGCTGAATTTCTGGAAAGCAATATTGAGGTATGAAATGTTCCCATTTATGACAATTCTAGAGTTATATAATAAGATTTCTCTGGCAGATTTATTGCTTTTAATTAGAATCAAAAGTGCAGACAAAAGTCATAGTTATAAGAAAATGTTATGTTTTCATTAATATTTTAATAGAGACATCTGAAGCAGTCATTTTACAGAAGAATAAGTCAAGTCTTCGAATATTTGATTTCATATGTAAGTGGAACAAAAATATTGATTTAAATACAAGGTATTATATGAACCAGGTACAGCCTTGAGGAAATAAACTGGTGTGGAACAACAGCAAAAAAAAGAACCAATTTTGATCTTTTTATTAGACTGTTGCCAACAAATATATGAAATTCTGACTGCCTGAAGTCAGGTGTCAGAAATTTTTTTTAATAATGTAAATAAAAACATGTAATCAATATAGCATTTCCTGAATGGATGCTAAAATTGCTTCATCTTTTTAATTAATCTCTTAGGCATGCGCTGCAGTTTGCATTGAAAAAAAAATCACATACAAATATATTGATCCCTCCTTGTTAAAATGCATGCTCTGCTCCATGTTTATCCATTGTGAAGAGGGGAGAATGGTTCTAAACAGCACTGGTAGCAAAAACACCCAGCCTCTTTCTCTCCTTGCCCACCATTACTTGTCACACCTCTAAAAATGTATATAGGATGGTGGGTGAAATTTAGCCTTCAATTGAGTACGAAAAAGGAGCAGAGGACTTTCACTTACTGCTACATAAATTGGTTTTCTAATCTCTGTTTACATGTGATAAACAATATGAATTCAAGATCAATCTATTTTTTTTTTGCCTTATAGGGGAATTTTAAGAGCATTTCAAAGAAGGCAGTGACCAGCACGTAAGTACTTTCCAAAAGTGCTACCTGGACTCCTGAAGCTGTATAAGTACAGCACTCTGACCCAGGGAGATGGAGGTAGCTGCCAAATTTCTCTCAGCAAGTCTGACTGTAGGCTTGAGTGTCTGTCTCTGTGCTGTGCACCATTACATAACCATGCCCATCGTCACACCTGGCTGCAGTTGCTTCTCACTTTCCTCCCACGGTCGCACCTCATTCCAGTAAATCTCAGCCATGGAGGCTGCAGCTGCGTGCCTCAAAATTGCTCTTGTTTTTCCTATCACCCCTGAGACATCCCATATACAGGAAACTTGATTTATCTTTCCTGTCTCTGTATCAAGACCAATAATTACATTCAGACAGAGCAGATGACAGCATCTGGCTGTGATCTGGAGATGGCAGGAGAGGGAGAACTGCCTGCTCTTTGGTTGTGGTTTCTAAATTCCAGTTCATTACTAAAATGACTTCCTAAGTTCCAACAGTACTTAAGCTCTTGCTGGAGTACAGCTTAACTTCCAGATATTAGTTTTTATTATGGGTAGGTTCATGAACTCTTAAGTGCCCCCCAAAGTGTTTATTGGTGATTTTTAAACTATCTTGGCAAGACTGGAGAGCTTCACAGTACTCTACATTGTTTCCATACAACATTCTTTTCACTACAATATTTTATATTTAACATATGGATTTACTCATCAGGGAGCATAGAATCACAGATTCATTTAGGCTGAAAAAGACCATTGACATAATTGAGTTTATTGTATGAGAATATAAGATGAGAAATTAAGTTAGGTACAAAGTTTAAAGCACATTTGATTGCATTCAATCTTAAAAGCCTCAGGAATAGTGTGAGACCTATCTTTTAAACACCTCTCTTAGTTCACAACATGCAGAGCTGACATATATCATGGGACAGTATGCCTTTAATCTAAATTGTGTTGAGCTTGGCTCTAAATTGTGTTGAGCTTGTCTCCACACTAAATCCATCACTGTGTCTCTTTAGGTGGGGTTAGCTCCCAGCACCCCCTCTTGGTGTCCTTACCCACACCAAGCTGTAGGGCAGGACAGCAAACCAGGGATTAGCAGAGACCAGGCAAACATCAAAAATGTGTAGCACTGGCTCTGCATCCCAGACCATCATCCTCACTGGCAAGAACAGCCAGCTGGCATGGGCACAGCCTTCTGACTCAAATCTATCTGACTGCACAGTGCCACACTGGTGTGGGTGTGGGTGTGGGTGTGGGTGTGGGTGTGGGTGTGGTTGTGGATGTGGGTGTGGATGTGGGTGTGGGTGTGGATGTGGGTGTGGGTGTGGATGTGGGTGTGGGTGTGGGTGTGGATGTGGGTGTGGGTGTGGATGTGGGTGTGGGTGTGGATGTGGGTGTGGATGTGGGTGTGGGTGTGGATGTGGGTGTGGGTGTGGGTGTGGATGTGGGTGTGGGTGTGGATGTGGGTGTGGGTGTGGATGTGGGTGTGGGTGTGGGTGTGGATGTGGGTGTGGGTGTGGGTGTGGATGTGGGTGTGGATGTGGGTGTGGGTGTGGGTGTGGATGCGGGTGTGGATGTGGATGTGGGTGTGGGTGTGGGTGTGGATGCGGGTGTGGATGTGGATGTGGGTGTGGGTGTGGGTGTGGGTGTGGATGTGGGTGTGGGTGTGGGTGTGGATGTGGTTGTGGGTGTGGGTGTGGATGTGGGTGTGGATGTGGGTGTGGATGTGGGTGTGGGTGTGGGTGTGGATGTGGGTGTGGGTGTGGATGTGGATATGGGTGTGGGTGTGGGTGTGGGTGTGGGTGTGGATGTGGATATGGGTGTGAGTGTGGGTGTGGATGTGGATATGGGTGTGGGTGTGGGTGTGGATGTGGGTGTGAGTGTGGATGTGGGTGTGGGTGTGGGTGTGGATGTGGTGTGGGTGTGGATGTGGTGTGGGTGTGGATGTGGTGTGGTGTGGGTGTGGGTGTGGGTGGGGGTGTGGTGTGGTGTGGGTGTGGGTGTGGGTGGGGGTGTGGGTGTGGGTGTGGATGTGGGTGTGGGTGTGGATGTGGATGTGGGTGTGTTGAGGTGGGCTGGGGCTGGCTGGGCTCTTTGTGAGCAGCTGCTCCTGGGTTCAGGAGATGGTCCATAGCAGCAGCCATGCTCAGGCAAGACCTCAGTTTGGAGTGCTCTTGGCAAGAACTGTAAGTGGTTACAAGCAATCCATTATCACTCTTGACTTGTTTGGCTCCTTTCTGTATCTTTCTTGGGGACACTGCAAAAGCCAAAGTTGTGTTTACATAGCTGTGATCCTCCTTGGCAGTCTCCCTGATCTTTTGGAACCTAAGTGTGGCACAAAAATGGCACACTGCAGGCACAGGTCTAGTAGCCCTAACTCTGCTTATCCATTAAAAAGCAGTATAACAAAAGGTTTTGTTTTCAGTCTCTCTTTTTGAAAAATAATACTGGAAAGACACACACATTCTGTTTCAATTAAATGCCAGGAATCAACCCAGAAAAAACCAATACTTTACTGGGGTTCTTTGCTAGCATCAGAAAAACTACAATTTTTTTCCAGTCAGGGTTTGTTGTTCACTGCCTTGCAAAGGGTTGGTAGGGATCCTCAGGAATCACATAAAAGAGCAAAACAACTTTTCTGTCCTCAATCCTTCTTCCGCTTGAAGGTTTGGTTTCCTCACCATGAGCCTCATTCAGACTTGGATGCCTACAGCGGTTTTCCCACAGGGCATGCCAAAGACAAGCATACCTTCTATGGATAGAGTGGGGAGAAGAAGCTAGAATCTTTCCTCTGGCCTGGAAGGTAGGGATTGAGAATAATTTCTTATAATTTCCAGGTCAATATCCTACTTGTTGTCTAACTGTTATCTCCTCCTTCCATTTAATAAATTTCAATTACTCTGAAATGAGATGCAGTTAACAGAAGAGATGAGGAACCTCCTTCTCTGCCCTGTTTGTCAGAATGGTTCATAGTTCAGTGATCAGATGAGGTATGGAAACTGAATTTCCTCAGAGGAAACAGGGAGTAGTCTAGAGATTTCATATGGTGTGGGACTCTTCTCACTTTAGAAAAACAGAGTAAAGGAAAAAAAAAAAAAAATAAGATAAGGTCATCTTTGCATCTTTACTTCCCACCCTGGCTGGAGCTTTTCTCCAGTCAGATGATTCATTACCCCCTGATCAGACCTTAAACTGAATATATTTGTTCAACTCTTCTTCACAAGAGCAAATTTCTCACTAAGACATCTCCATATGCTTAGTGTTGTAATATAGTAATTATTGAAAAATCTTGCTAAAGAAAAGTCATTCATAGGAGTATTTTTAGAAGAGCATCCTGCTGTCCCCATGGTATCCTCAATTATTTTGGATCTGAGGACTTTGAGACAGGCTAAGAACCCTCTGCTTTCTAACAGAACAGTTCTACTTAATTGAAGTAACATAATTTGGAAGCACAGACAGAGATAAAATTATATAAAAATAAACCAGAGCACAAAAAAAGAGAGTAGGCTCACATTTGTCACCAGATCCGATTTTTACCTCTTACCCTTCATCAACACATAGTTTACCCATTTGAAGTGTTTTTGCATTTCTGTTATATGTGATGCTATCAGATCACTTCATGAGCAATTTTCACATAACAGAGTAAAATAAACAGCTTCCAAAACATATCAGAGACACCTTCTCTGTATATTATTTTCATGTCAAAATTCTTGAAAAAATAAGTTGTGAAGGGAGCCTTACAGACATTATTCTGAAATATTATGCTGAAATATTCGAAATATTAAAACCAAAACCTTATTTCCTTAAACTATCTGTGAGATCAGTATTTTTTCTAGATGGAGAATCTGCAACATTGACCAAAAAACCCTAAGCAACTCCATAGCCATTTCTTTGACTTTTTGAAACTTATTTTCTGTCCTCATATTGCAACTTCTTTAGCATACTATTGAAGGAGTAAATGTCATTCGTGAGTTATTCCCCACAACTCACAATTTTTAATGGTCTCAGTGGGAGCAGGTTTGCTCTCAAGTAATGTATTGCTGTGCCAACACAAAATATATTTACATGTCAGTCTTGTAAAATGTGAGAAATGAAGCCAGGAAACTTATATGTGCTACCAAACTTCTTCCAGTCAGATCACCAGACCTGACAAACTGTTAAACAAATATCACCAACATTTGTGATACCCCTGTGAGTATCAATAGGATGGAGAGCTTATCTCTAAAGGACTTCAGATAATGCTGGGAGGCTTCAAGCTGTCCAGGAGCTGTTAGACGAAGTTATCTTCAGCAGAAGCATCTCATCATGTGCAGAGCAGGTCCTGAAGCTCCTCAGCCTATGGAATGGCATGTTCACACGGCCCATGAGAAGCTCTGCTTTGGCTGTGTGGGCTGGCACACACGACTCACCTGTTGCCACAGAGGTGGCACGGCCACCAGAGGGGCAGGCGCAGGACACAGCCACATCATTTCAACCTGCTTGGGTATGTGCAAATCACCACCCACACAGGGAGTGAAGGGAAAAAGGAGAAAAATAGCAGTGAGATCCCGAGTTATTTCCCGTCTGGTAGGAAACGCCTGGCACCATGGTAGACCTGGTGGCAGCAGAGGGGGAGGAAACCCTCCATCACACTCCAGCGCAACTTGCTGTTAGCTTTCACCGCTAATTAAATCAGCACACAGCCTGGACCGAATTTACTCTGGTATATCATGACTTAAACTACTGAAAAAAGCAATCAAGAGCCATTACATAATAGAGGGATTGATCTAATGGAAGATTCTTTGTCTAAAATTGTGGTTATTAATTCTTGTACTCCCACAATGTGTATCAGATATGCAGGATGGGCTCATGCAAAATCCCAGTCCTATGCAGCCAAAGATATGCTCATCTCCTGTGATTTATTTTAGCTGCTTTGTCTCTGTATTAAACAAGCTTCTTGTTTAAAACTGTTGGAGCAAGTGAAGATAAAGGCCATGCCACTTTTTCCCCTAATAAGCTGTCATTACCTAAAAAATTATAAATGTTGGGCTAGTGCTTTCATACAATATGAGACACTGTAACATAGACATTATTTCATTAGGTGGTATTTAAATCTTCCTCTACCTTCTATAACTGCATTTGTTAGGTTGCAATTTACAAACTCTATTTATTGTGATGTCACTTCATTGCAGTTCACTGAACTCTTTAAAGCAATGGAGTCACTTTTCTGAAACTTTCCTACTTTACAAGGTATTTGTCTTTATTCACGAAGCCAGGTAATTTTATTTTTAAACCTTCAAACTCTGAAAATGAGTCATTTCATACACCCTCTTCTGTCTCATGTAAGACATATTAGCTTCTTAAGGGAATAATCCTGAAAATATCTCTTTAAATCACCCAGAATACGTTTCTCACATTTGTGTATGCCAATGTTGTCAGAATCAAATTTTTAATGTGGGATATGTGTCTAGTCTAAACATGACTAAGAAGTAGCACATATTTCCATAGCCACAGATACATAAGGTATTTCCTCTTTGCCATAAAAAACATGCCTGAGAAATTAATGCCATGAAATACCAAATGCAAATTTCACAGACCCAAAAGTTGGATGGCTACACTATTTTTTTTGAAAGAGTAAGTTACATTAGCTAGTAATGAGAAGTTACCCTTGAGCTGACAGCTGCTAGTCAGTATAAAACTAATATTATTTTCCTTTTTTTATATTTTTAAGAAAGGAGGCAAGGCTCTATCTTCTGGACCCTTAAAAATAACAGTTGTTATATGAGTTGGTTTCACAATAATACTTCTGTTGTTAGAACTCACAACAGGGACTTCTAACACTGAAAGGGAAAGAAATGTACTTTCCATCTACTTTTCTTCATGGCTGGAGAGTGTAATTAAGTACACCATTTCTAAAGCGGGTTCATTTTTGTTTTATTTGGCTTGGGGTTTTTGTTTGCTAGGGGTTTTCGGGGGGGTGTGTTGTTTTTTTGTTTGTTTTTTTTTTTTGTGGTGGTGTCATATTTTTGTTGCTGTTGTTTGTTTGTTTGTTTTCCCTTCATGGGTTTTATTCTGTCCTTTGAGAACTGTATACCTCTTCAGGTGAAAATAAAACAACATTCACTTTGCTGTGTTTGTGTGATGGTGAAGGATAAGAAATGTCCATTTATATTGAGTTGGATTCAGAAACTTGAATGGGAGCTGGGCAGAGTCTATCACTTTAAAACTCCAGGTGTGTACCCGGGGGGAAGTTATGGTTATGTTGCTACGGTATAGCCTGGAGCAAACTGTTGTTTGCTATGCAGCCAGATGACACTGGAATGTGGCTGCTCAATTCGCTTCCTTCCCAGCAGGCTGCCATTGCCACCTCCATCTGATGCTGTCCTGGGACAATATATGTGCCCCTGTCTATGCCAAAACCACGCCAGGAGCACTGTCCACAGCACTTCCTCCTTGCTGGTATTTTACTAAAGCAGATTTTTAGGTGTAGTCCTACAGACCCAAGCTGCAGGGCTGGTCCCAAGCTCTTGTCACGGTAATTCAAACCCTGCTGTCTGAAACCAGCACAGCATCTTACTGGGAATTCTACTGGGTGATAGGGTGGGAAAATGTCAAGTAACAAGGCTTGTTGTCAGACCTCTTTGTTTTCTATTCTAATTTCTTTTTGGAAATGAGTCTTATCTCCTGACAAAATATCACCTATCCTGTCCAATACGCGTAAGAATCGCACAACAGAAGAAGGATGGGGTGTGTCTGGAAAAGCTATTTCTGCCACAGAAACAGTAGGATTTGGAGACACATGACTTATTCAGAAACTATTTCTTTCCACTTTTTAAATTTCCTATCTCAGTCCACAATTCCAGTTGCTAGCAAAAGAGTCATCAAGGAAATTTCACAGAAAAAAAGATTGACTTTCAATTTGTATTTCTTTTGTGGTCTACAAACAATATGTTTCCTTTAAAAGAAGCTTATTTTTACTTGAGCTTCTTGAATTGCATAAACTGCTTTCTTACAAAGGAAACCACAAACACTTTTGATCATGAAAGGTAGTTATTTGTGTGAAGATCAATATAAACACAAAAGTTACATTTTGAGAGGCCCAGTTTACAGCCATTATTGGACATCTGCTGTAAGCAATTTGGCCAAGTGCAGAAAACGTTTTTACAGCCTTATTGAAGAGGTGATGCCATGTGACACTGAGGGAGCACTTCTAGAAGAATAACAGATGTGAGAATTAGCTATTTTAAAAAGTGTTGCACATTATGAACTGGCAAAACGCACTGGACAAACACTGTTTGCTTGGAACAATACAACAGACATCAAAATTTGAGTTCCCTTAATCCACAGCAAAAAATTAGAGTCAAAACATTTTGTTCAATGCTTTTGATACTGCATTTAAAAATCATGTTTAATTAAATATAATGAGATACAACCATGGAAAAATTCAAAAGATATTTTGATTAATCTACCGTGGACAACTAATTTTCAAAGTGAGAAGAAACCCGTTTATGTTAAAGGATTGTTCTTTTGACATTGGTTAAAATGAAAATAAAATTTTACAATACTGGGATTGATAATGAGCCTAAGTCTGTCACCCATAGTCATGCTATTTCCCAGAATAAAGAAGGAGAGCAACATGTGGTACTTAACCAAGATCTACCTTGTTTTGTTCGTGCAAATCTGCATTTACTCAGATCTGTGTCAAAAATAATTAAAAATCACATCCTGGGATACATTTGTAATATCACCTACTTTAAAGTAAGTGTGAAGAAAGGTATAATTTTTATTTATGTATAATTTTAATATATCCATGTACTTATTAAAATCATACAGTCTTAATTAGAGTTCCTTAAAAATGAAAGAATTAGGATCTTTTGACCATAAATGCAAGTTGCAAAATAAAGAAAGAGAGTAAATAAATTAGTATTTAGATAAACTTCTTGATTAAATGAATCTTGCTAAAAGCACCAGATGCAAAAAAGACAAAAGACTAATTGTCAGCCTCAGTGATGCTAATCGAGTGATTGACTAGCTGATTACAATGAACCACTGCTGTTAGATTTCTGTGAGAATTGTTTGCTCTTGAATTGTTGTCACATATAGAAAATGGGTAGGGTATTTGGTAGGGTATTTTATATGCAATTATTTTGTCTATTTATATAGAACACATTTTCCCCAGGAAAACATCTCTTATTGTAAATTGGGATTTGTGTAGTACACAGGTATTTTTTCTATAAACAATATTGACTAGACTAATATTGGTGGGTTTTATTTTTAAAACTCTACATAATGTCTAATTTGTCTAAATTTGTCATCATTTTTGATCCATGAGCTTCTTCTAATTGCCACTGAATGTCATTTGCAATCTCATAGAAATTTATAAATAATAAGTGAAAATCAGAAACTCTTCAGCTAGTGGAAGCTGAGAAATATTCAAGACGTAGCAGAGGTTCACCAAATGACATATGACTGAATACTCATAACAGAAAAAACCTCTAATTAGACCTATCTGAGCTGTGGGAATATAATCAACAACCTCCCATTGCTAACAATACTTAATTTGAAACACCTTCCAAATATGTGACTTTGTCATGAGATGTGTTTAATTTATGTAATTGGAACAGAAAAAATATGAATAATTAGCAAGAGACTTTCTGGAAGCAGCTGTCATATTCTTAATGGTACCAAAAAAAATTGAAAACCCATGAATATTTTCAATAATTAGAAAACAGCATGCTTTTGCTTGCAGATTTTGCCTTGTCTTCTTTGTTGGTGCTGCACAAATACGTAGGAGTACTCCTGAAGAGAAAGAGAGGGGAAGACAGCTGCTTTACTGCCTCTGTGCTTCTGAAGTCCATTTTGTCACCTCTTTATGTATGAGGATTTTTGTGCTCCGTTAATCTCATACTGGCAGGTGTCTCCTGTGTAAGAACTCGATGGACGATCAGGAGGAGACTGAAGCCTCTAAGCCCCAGTCAAAACAGTAGCAAACTGACTTGACATTTTGTCCAGCAGCATTTTTACACCTACATTCACAAGAGTTTCTAGTTCTCCAGCCTAAGTTACCGGGCCATTACCATAGGTCTCATAGCCTAATTCCTTCTTATGCACATCTGGGGGGAGAAAAATGTTTGAATCAAACATTATTGAGGAGCAATCTGAACACATGACACCACAGCAGTCCGTCATAATAAAGAAAAGGCAAGGAGTAATGGCAGAAACCTGATGCAACTTATTATCCCAAAAATGTTTGTCTTTTTGTATACATCCTTTGAAGTGATGAGCTAGATTTGATGGACTTAGCTCAAGGTTACACTTTGCACCTCTGCAACTCTCTCTTGGGTAGCTTTGCTCGGGCTCACAGGATCCTGAAGAAGCCAGCTAAACACTTGTGTGCAAAGAGACCCAGCAAGAAAGACGTGCAAAAATTCAGAGTGCATTTTCTCACTGGAGAAAGCTGTGGTTATGTTTCTCTCTTACTGGAGAAAGATTTTGTTTTATAAGGACAAATGTGTTAGTGCATTTTCTTATTCAGGCTAATCACAGGACTTTGTGTCAGTCATGGAAGACTGCTTGAGGTAGATCCAAAATAACACCTTCCCTTCCCACCCACTCAGCATTTAAGTTTACTGTGTGCTGTGCATAGGAGAGGAGAATAAATGTGTATTAAGTTAGCATTTTAATGACTCTGGGATCTCTAACAGACAGAAAGCAAAGGAATCCATCACTGTCTTTGCATGTGGTGTCACGTTATGTGCCAAACAGAAACACTCTGCAGTCATCAAAATGTTCTTTCCTTTTTATGTAACTGCGTGAGCTGAGGTAATTTCCTCAAAAGTAATTTTTAGGAGGAGGTGCTAATTGTTATGTCGACATGTGAAATTTTCAATATTATGCAAAAATGTTGATTTAATAGCCACACTATTCATCATTCTCAAAAGGGTCTGATGAGTTTACTGACATGCATAGAAAGATTTCCATTTTCTTCCAAGAGCTAAGCATTATTATTGCTAAGCTAATGACTACTTTGAGGAAATGGCTACCAACGACAACTGGAGATTTTCTGAAGCTGACGTCTGTTCTTGACAGAAATCAATTACTTGTAAGGCAATTATGGTAAATAAAAAATCCTGAATCCAGAAAGTGGAGATATTGTTAGCCTGATGTGGCCCACAACACTGGAACATTTGATTCAAGGAAGTAATGCACAATAAAAGAAATTACCCTTCTGTGAAACCATTGTTACTATGTATACAGTTTCTACAACGCTAATCAATTGCTAAGGAACTAAGTGAAAAATTCTGTGCTTTTTACAAAGGAATGCCTCCATCAGTATTCCAGCAAAGACTTTCTGGAATAACTAGGTGGGTCTGAATCAAAGCCTAACTGTGAATATCACCAAATTTTGGCTGAAGATATTGTGAATTTTCTCTCTTCTCCTCTGGGAACAATCATGTCTGTCTTTGCATTTTGGAGCTATCTTCTCTGTCTTCAAATTAGGTTTATAAGCTTCCACAAACTGAAGATAAAATGGATTGCAGAGCTGTCTCATCAAGAAGCAACCTTGGTCAATTTGGTTCATTAAGACCCTATCAGACTTTCATTATTGCTGTTCTCAGACTCTGGATATTAAGGGAGCAGGAGGAATTGTTTGAACATTAACTTAGAGATTAAAAAATAATGCTTTAAATCAATGAAATTAATCCACATGAACAGAACTATCTTCCATCATATGGAGGCCTGAAGTGAGGTTTCTATACTCCTTGAGCTATCACACAGCTAAAATCAGGGTGCCAAGAATGGTTGTCAATATATTCCTTACAAAGCATTGCAAGACTCCTATCTGGTTTGTATATGAGACTTTTCATTTGATTATTTATGTTAGCTTGATCCTTCCCTGCAGAGCATTTTTGTTCCAGATTGTGCAGGACTTGACCACAGAGGAATAACAGCCAGAGAAACATAGAATAATTTAGATCTAGAAGTAGCAGAGCTGTAGCCAAGCAGTTAAACTGCATTACACAGTGTGTGTCATGCATGAAGAGCTGGGCCTGGTAAAAGTGAGTCTTAAGAAACATTAGACTAGACAGCTAACTTTAAGATGGCTAAAGTTAAGGCAGAATTTATTACAACTTGGATAACAACTCCAAAGTTACAATCCTGTGTCAGATACTAAATTGAAAACAACAGTCCTCAGTGTCCTGCTAAAGGCACTGGGAACCTCTCCTTGTACCCAGAATATCAAGGGAATTTTGAGGGTATGACAGCTACCCCAGAGAAAATGAGGCACCCACTTTCCATCCAGTTTTACATGTCACCTAAAACTGATTCCCATGGAAAGTCCAGTTCAGTGCAAAGGAGTAAGTGCCAGGCACATCATGTTACAAGGTCAGTTTTTCCTAAATACTGCAGTTCCACTAATAATCAGAACAAAATGTCACGGTTTCCAGGTCTGCTTGTTATTATGCAGGAGTGTTTTTTATGGGAAATAAATGTCAGCTTTTGTGAAGTGAAGGCTGAAAAGCACTTGTCAGTGGCAGAGTATGCTCTGTATTATTTTATGTTCTCAGTATAATAAAGAAATAGAAAAAGTTGATGCAGGAAGCATGTGGTGGCTGCTAGATGTATTAGTAGGAGAGAGAATAGATGCAAATGCAGCCTCTTTCGAGAAGCATCTATCTGGCAGTGCTACACCAGTGAATCATGAGTAGGTCTGAAAATTCGAAACCCTGATATGGAGAATACTTGGACTTTAACACAGTGTTTCAGAACATGGCTTACATTTTCCTTCACAAGCTAATGAACATGCTGTGTCACTGCAATTTCCCTTCCTCTGTCCACAGTCTAGCTGCATCCAGCTCCTGTCTCAAAGGGATTTTGACATCAGCCAATTCTCTGATCCTTGCAGGGGATGGAAGAATGATCTTTGCACTGTTTGAGTTTAATTTTGGAGCAGAGGGGATCCTGCTGAACATGTCTTGTCAGTAAATCAGAGAGGTAATGTGAATTGTCTGGGGAGAATTTGCTCTGGACGTTGTGAAAGCCTGGGATCAGCCTTGCAGGCTTTTGAGCTGCTTATTTTGAATTTTGATTGTGTTTAATGTTCAGGCAAAACATTGAAACAAAGGCAACCCATCTGTAAGAGCTCAAGCCTTATCTGAGTGTTTTGGTTACACCACTGAGCTCACTTGATTTTCCCTCACAACAAAAATCAGCCAAGTCCTGCTCAGTCACAACCCTTGGTCAGGATGAAAGTCGTGAAACTTGAAAGATTCCCACTAGATCCATCCTGAGTTTCTGTTTCTCTCTATCCTACATTTTTTGGATAGCTTTGGCAGCCTTGTCTTCCTAATGACCTCATCTCTTCTTTCATCTTGATAAAGAGTGCATTTGCTTTCTCTCTCTCCCACTGGTGCTCACGGTAGCCCAGCCACCTTGTTTGCTGCTGTAGGAGCCTCATGTGCTTCCTCCTGTCTTGGGTGCTCAGCCTTAGGGCAGCCTCTGCCCATCCAACACCCCTGTTCTCTGGAGTTTCTCCTCAGTCTACTGTCCCTTCATATCCCTCAATTTGACAGTCTCACTTAGAATGCAACCATCCCAAAACTGAGCTCCATAATCATCTGTTCATGTCTGTCCTCAGTTCCTCCATTTTCTCACTCTTACATTTTGCCAGTCACCAAGAGATGGGACATCTTGTCATCTGAGGAGGAGAGAAGATTTGTGGGGCAGGTGTGATGAACCCGTCAGAGCTGTCCTCTGCTTGCACCTCAGGCCATGGGTGGCGCATACAGTGATTTCCTTCATAGGTGGGTGACCATGGGCACATCCCCCTCTCCATGGGCTCATGAGCCTTCTGTGGCAGAAGGTAGACCATGACAGACTTGTACTCCAAGTGCTACAGGTCCTCTTGCTCTCCTCTTGCTGAGACTTTGGCTGCACATGTCTTCTCACCCCTTTCTTCCTCTGCCAGAGGCCCAACAAACACAATCCATCTTCTCATCCTGGACCTGTCTATGCTGTCCATTCCTGTCACCTGGAGTAGGAAACACAATGCAGAAGGAAGTTATCTAAAAGAAAATTCTTCTCCCTTGGTAGTCGTGCCTTCAAGCAGTACAATGTCCCCAGCTCCCCGGGTGCCTTCCAGAACAAGTGAGTGTTTTCAGATGAGTTTTGCTGAGTGTCACTCACCAGCTCCTCTGGCACCCATGTCTGAGGCCCCAGCCCTCACACTCCTGGTTTTGTCATTCATTGTCCCTGTTAGCAGCTGTCTGCCCTTCTTGTGTTTCATTTTGCATTATTCTCTCCCTCACAGCATCACCTACAAGACTTAAACAGCTCTTTGTTCACTGCTTTCACCCAGCTCCAAACTCCCATTTTACTTCTACTATTGCAAAAACACCTTTGATGGCATTTCTACTTGTCTTCAACAAAAAAGCTATTCCAGAGAATTCAGAAAAAAATATGAGAAATAATTTCATCCCGGAGTTAAATTAAATTACGTAACTGCAATAATAGACACTACTAAAATAAGGCAAAATCCTCCACAAACAAGTCTGCAGGAAAATTCTTTGTCTCTGTGCATGACTGGTTTGAACAGGAGCATGCACCTTTGTGGCTTTTACTAATGTTTCTTTTAATTTAATTTCATAAAGAAACATAGCTGGTTTTAATATAACACAGCGTTGCATAAATGATGTTAAACATAGTGAATTTACTAAAGTTGACTTAATCTGTATTTTTAATAAGCACAAGAAATCTCTTACATCACATTTATATTATAATTAATATTTTAAAATGGAAGTTTCACACAGTTCAGATAAAATAAATCATTCCATTTTCTCTCTTTCCTTTTTCTTTCTTTTTCCAGTTTAGTGGTCATATATTTGAATTATTAAGTAGACTATATAAAACTTATTATAAAATTTAGGAATCTATTATGAAATAAAAGAAAATAATAACACATATTACCATGTCTTTTAAAACATTATCCCATATTTGATATTTAGTAAGTTCTTGAGTCTACAGTACCTTATCAACACTTCAAAGTTAATTAAATTAGATTAAATTCTTGTTTTGTGCTCCATATCCATATCAACAGTTAAGAATGTAAGAAAGCAAACTCCATGAATTTCTGATCTTTTGGCCTATTCTTTTTGAGTTGCAATTTCCATTTTGATTAATTAGAATCACATTTGAATTGCATCTTTTCTTCTTTAAAATCTCATCTGTTCTGAGTTCCCACATCTTGTACTTCTGCCATCTCTGACTTTTGAACTTCCCTTCATGACATTTTGCTTTTAAGGAATTCTGAAAGCCAAGATGCAAAAACACGTGTGGCTTGAATGCTAACACTGACTTGATATCAACGTTTTGGTTACATTTTTCATTAATTTAGCATGAGATAAGAATTTGATGCACATTATATAGAGCAGCTTATCATAAGTATGGAAAACTATAGTTTTACAAATGCTTCTATCCTACAGATAAGCTCTTATGTATTCCTGAAAGGTACCACACTAAAAATAGCAGTTCACCCACCTGGGAGGCAGATGCCAAAAGCAGACAGCAGATCACTGCAGTAAAAGAATAGGAACCAAAATATGAGAAAATAAAAGAAATTGTCTGTGTGAGAGAGTACATGGATTTGTAAATCTGAGGAGGGGAAAGTTTGAAGAGTAGAAGCACCAGGTAGCTTTTCATGAAGCCACACACTAAAGGCCACAATCCCTCAGCTGATGAGCCAGATGCTCCAGAGGGAGAGGAAGGCAGACCTCAGGCAGGACAATCGTCAATGTTTTTATACAGAAGGAAGTTCATGTGATGAAGTTATATTGATAAGAATAGTTTAACCACAGTTAAATTACATCCCTAGTCTTACCTGTCTTCCCTTTTTCCAGCAACCTTTTATTAAAATCAAACACTGAGAAGCTAATTTGTCTGTGATTCATGCAGATCTTTTATTCTTTGCCTCTCATTTTTATTCCCACACAGACAGGCATAATACTGCTCACAGTGATATAATTGAAAACACTGCCACTGAATTCGGTGGGAGCAGCATAACACAGGTTGGTTACTCAGTTTCCATGGGACATCCATTGTCTCTATTCACTGCCAAAATCATGCAGGAGCACAAAGTACCATATGACAATTATAGTGTTAAAGACCTATACACTGTAATCACATCCAAATTGTCAGCCCTAGAGTACAGCAGTGCTTAAAGCAAGAACTGCTCTGCTGCAGATTAATGCTTGAAGAATATAGTAATTGTTGTACAAGAATGTATGCAATGGCAAATTTTCTATAGGAGAGCATCATCAGGAATTATCTGAATCATCATGTTCATTCCCATTAGGGCTTCATGCAGTTCAAATTCATATAATTCTTTGAAGCTACCACGTGAATTCCATAAACTCACAAGGCAACAATTCTTGGCTTTCAGAGCATTTTCATAAAAATCTGTATATAATCCATTTCAAGCCACAGAAATGAATGGTAATTTTGACAGCCAAGGCAGTGATGCTGAGATACTAAGAACTACATTCCACATCATTAAACACAGCCTTTACCTCTTGCTAGAGTAGCTGGTAGAAAAAGGGCAGGCTGCTTTTTGTCATGACAGCTTTTCAAGCGTTTATTCGGTAGGGTATTAATCGTGAATAGCTTTTCACCTTTCAAAAAACTTGGTTTTGTTTCCATAATGGACCAGGCATAATTTTTGTCAAATTGGAATACTGTGATAGACACCTGAATTACTGAAGTTTTTTTGAATTTGAGAGTGGGTATTCTAACCTTCCAAAAACTTTAGCCGGTCCAAAATGTGCTCACTTTCTCAGGCAGAATCTCACTATAACACTACTCAGCAATCAGTGGGGACTCCCCAGCATATCTCTTCTTAATAAGAAAGGTGAGTTTAACAGTCCTCATGAATGATTTACCTTCAGTGGCATCACTAAAATTATCATGAGAGCTTTCCAAGCAGATGATTCAAACCTGGAGTTCCTGACAAAGAATGAAAATCATTCTCTGAATCTGAGACCTTGATGTGCAAAATTCCCTTGTTTTGTCTTGTCATGATAGAAGCAGGAGTGCTGAATATCAAGACCTTTATATTCAATCATGTTTTGAAGCACTGACTGCACTCACAAGTTGGCCTTGTCTGCACAAAATTAAAAACAGTCATGAGAGTGTAACACTACTCCCAGTCATTTTCCATCTCTGTTATTACCTGTTTTCTGGAATTGATTTTCAGTATATTTGGCTTAGGAAAACCCCAGGACAGGACAGGTGCTCCAGGATAAATCTGTGCATGCTTCTCCCCACTGGTAAGTGACTTGATCAGAGTGACCTGCTCCCTGAACAGGCCCTTGGACCTACACTGGGGCTCCAGGGCCAATCAGAGCTAGGACTGAATCTTCACCATGTACATCTAAAATACAGATGGAATATAAAGAAATAACAGCAAACTTTGGCCCATCAAAGGGCAGTCCTTAGTCCTTTCAGTCCTTAGAGCTTTTTTCTTTGGAGGAAACAGCATGTTTGTCTATGGAGCTCAGCACTGGATAACAATGAAGACAGACAAGGCCCAGCCAGCGTGCAAGCTGCACTATGTACTCAGAAAAACAATTGTATTATGGAAGCACTGGCATGAAACAAATGAATTTTGCTGTATTTATTAATATAGGAAACTTGGTTGCTACAAAGAAATCTCAGAGGACGATAAATAGGTTGTCTTTTTTGTATTATTATTGAGCATGGTACTGTTAGTATTATAGGCTTAGAAGATGAACACAGGAGATCTGAATTCCATTAATTTCCTGGCTATTGTAATGGTACAAATAAACAGAATTTTCTACACCAGGGAATACACTTGGCAGAAGGGTCAAATCTACCAGGATATGTAGGTACTGATAAAGAAGATAAAAAACCTGTTTATCTACATCCAGGCAGAAAAAAAGATCCAAAGAAAAGAAAATTTAGGACCATTTTAAACATTAACTTTAAAAGGTGCCAGAAAGTGCTGATGCTTTTGAGGAATATAAAACAAAGGCTTACTGTTACGAAGAGTCTGGGATTTATTTCACATCTGCAGAAATTCAAAATTTTCTCATGGGAAAGATTTTTTTCTTTTAAAAAATGAGTAAAATTTAAACGGACAGTATTTCATCAAGAACTTTCCATGGAGAATTGCATGATACAAGATTGTAGGAGCATAACCATAATTATTACAAATATACAGGCTAGAACTGTGTTATTTGTGCAGCTACACTCCTGGCAGAACTCCTAAATGCCTCAACTCCAACATTCATTTCTATTAAAGGCAAATCACTTACTCACAGTATTTTTAAGGATGATAAGTAAGTGGAAACACTGAGTATAAACAAAACAAAAATACTAAAATTTTTACGTACAAAATAAGTATTCAGATATCCAGGACAGAAATGTCATCCAGCCATGTGCTGATCCCTCTGAATTCTGAAGCACAAGCTGCTGTTGTCTTCTGGTACAGCTTCTCTGTCACAATCTGACTCAGGAGCCTTACTGAAGGGTTCACCACTGGAGTCAGTGCCTCAGTGCCGTGCTGTGTCCATGTGCACCCTGGGACTCCTGGTAGAAAACAGCGGCTGATGATCTTTGCGGGAATGCTTGGCCGCACGGATGCTGGGGCTGGTGGCTTCACCTTGGAGTGACAACACAAAATTCACACTGGCAGAGTGAAACAAATATTTGATAACAAATCCCTTAGATTATTCTTTAGAATTTTCATGCAAATGAAATCCCAAAAAGATTCGTGGAACCATCTAGATGTATAAAAACCCCTAATATTTTCAATTTGGAGCTGCAAGCCTCAGCATATTGTGAACAGTTGTGAGAGCTGTGAACCACTCCTCTGTCAGTAGAATGTGAAATGTGGGAATGCTAACATTTTTCTACTCCCTGCCACCATAGTCTGTTCACAAGCACAATGGTAGCAAGGTCAAAGCTCCCTCAGCCCAGTCCCAAGTCTGTCCTGCCTTTTTCTACAATATAACTAGACAAAGAATACTTCTGTTCCATCTGACTGCTGAAAAGTGGAGTGAGAAGAACAAGGAAACACAGGGAGATGCTCAAAATATTTCTTTCCTTTTGTTTCCTGGCTACATAGACAGATTAAATATTTGAGGCAAATGAAAACCCTCTTGACTGGCAACTTCTAAAACTGCTGATGATATGCACAGCAGGATAAACACTTGCCTGATTATGCATAGTATACATTGCAAGGCTTCTTATTCAAAGAAAGTAGATTAATATCATAAGACATCTCCCACTCAAATACAGATGATAATTCATGCTGTATATGCTTTATGCATTTTAGTGGCATATCAGTGACATACAGAAACCTGAATATAAGTGTTTATTCATTCAAATAAAAAAAAAGTAAACACTGCTTTGTGAGTAATTACAAAGACAGCACATGACAAAACAAAACTGTATGCATGACTTTCACTCATTTTTCAGTGATAGAGGAGCTCAGTCTAAGTATATATTCAGCATCTTTGAGTACACAACTTAGCCAGACAAGCAATAATAAAGGATAATACATTCTGGCTTTTACACAGTATTATATCTGATTGACCTGGAAAATGTACTTAATTTGTCACAGGAGATTATGAAAACATCCTATACATTAGGAAAATAATTTTTGAGCTATACCTTTGAATTCACTAAAAATCATATCTTTCTTGAAATTCCATAAAGAAGTAAAATATCCCATATCATTGTAATTAACCCATCATTTTAAAGAAATTTTAATGTTCATCAACTATAGTTTTACAAATTGCATTAGATTAAACTAGATTAATTTTCCATCTATTTCCACAGCCTTATCTAGCACCAATACTGGTTGCTTTCAGTCAGAGAAAGTGTCTGTGGCACAGAAAATATTGTGCCGTGGTCAATCAGAGATTTTCTGAAAGGTCTTTCAGAGCTTCCTATATTAATTAGAAAGAGAGAAGTGCATTACCTTTCAGTACATGGGAAATGGCTCTGTTTCCTTAACACAGACTGGCAAACCTTGTGGGAAAGGGACAAATCTAGAAATGAAAATTCAGCTCTCCCTAAAAAATTTGCTTGGGAACTGAAAATTCAGGTGCAGCTGAAATAATTCAGTTCTGATTAGAAAAATTCCTGTGAAGGATATGAAAGCAGATACTCTGCAGGATTCATAGGGTAATAGAGTACCTTCAATTTGAGATTTAAGACACAGAAACAATTAAATTAATGGTGCGTTTCTTTAGATTTTATCCAACTCTTTCCTTCTTCCTAAAGTTTTCTTTTTCTTCTTGAGTCCTCTTTTTTGCTTTCAATACATCATTTGTAATCATGCAAAGTCTTCTGAGAGACGTTTTCAATTAGTGAACCTCTCTCTTTGTCTTCATACACAGTAACCTTAAATGTAACTCTAGCAGCCTGTATTTTCCAATAATATTAATCAAACTCTATAGGTATTACAAACTAAACTACATAAATTTCAGATTAAGCTTGATTCTCACTAAGCTGTAAGGTGCATATTCTCTACAAGAGCTGTTTGGCATCTCCTTTCTCCCAGTATTTTGATTTTATTATTCTGGCCAGCAAATGCAATCTTCTATTATCCACTATATCCTCTTTCTATTAAAATCCTCTTGATACCAGAGATAGTTTGGACTTAGTGAACTATAACAAATCACAGTAAGTTCCCATTGCAACATTCTCTGAAATGGTTATAAATCCCACACAAAGAAAATGTTTTCTCCATGAAACTTTTTGTTTCAGAGTAATTTCTAATAGATCCTTATTTCAGTTCCATGAAAGCTGAGAAGTCTCTTTTATTCTTGCAGAATAAAACTTCAAGTTATTTGTGGTTTTTCATAGCTTTTGCTAATAGTAAGTCAAGTTTGCTACCCTTTCTTGTACTGAACACTACTCTCTATATAGGTGTCTTGCATTGACTCATGGATTATTCTGACATGCCCACAGTAAGCAAAACCTTCCTAGAAGGAGATTTTAATACATGTAATAGTGTATTAATATTACAATATAATACATTGTAATATGTAGTACATCAAAACTCCCACAGCAGGGAAGAGAGGGAATAAAGATAATTTTATGTACTTATACTTAGCTGTAAGTTGTAATGAAAGTTTGACATAAAAAAAAAGAGTGGAATTAACATGAATGGATTGTGTAAAAAAAATCGGATGATTTTATTACCAATGAAATTACTTGCAAGTATGGGTATCATGCAACATGCTGCAGAAAGAAGATAAACAAAATTCTGTGCTAACCTCAAATGCGCTTCTTTTCAGGGAGTTTATAGAGCACTGTATGCTCATTAGCTATGATGCTCATTAGGTATGTTATAATCCAACATGCATTTAAAATTTGTACTTTTTAGAAGATCAATCAAAAAATGTAAAAGACAAATTTGCCTTTTGTAAAAAGTCTTTTTAAAATAAAAAATCTTAATATCATTTTGACCCAAATTACACATTTGTTCAAGCTTATGTTTAGATATACTACAAGAATAAGCTGCTGACACATACTTTGAACTCTTTTAAGATTTGTTATAGCTGAACTGAAAATTCTAATCATTGAGGGATGGTAAATATAAGGTTACACATGGGCATCAGCTCATATCTACCAGTACTACTGTATGGCAGTCCATAGCATTACCTGCTAAGGAATAATGCTTATCACCTTCTCAAAGTTTATTTGTGAAGCTTTCTGCCAATGAAGAAGAAGGAATTTTTTTTTGGTTTTGGTTTTTTGTGGTTTTTTTTTTTTTTTTGTGCAGAGGGAAGGCAATAAATCATTTTGCAATACTTATTCAGACCCTTTGAAAAAAAATTTCTATATGCAAAATAATCAGTGGGCAATGTTAATATTGAAGTTGCTCAAAGCAAACACCAAATGCTCACCTATATTCCTCAGCATACAGTGTGAGAACTGGTACAATCAACCTTTATATCATTCTAAAACAGAAAAGTACTTTCATCTAACATCTTAGACATACTCAGCTGCTGCTGTCTTTCAGAACAAGAGACTAATGCTAGAAGTTATATTTTGTTTACTTGTCCTGGTGTTAGCAGGGGAGGAGGGTGGAGGAGAACAGCAGAAGTGGGTTTGGTGCAGACCAAAAAAGCAGTAGCTGCTGACATGTGAATTTGCTTGTATCTAACCATGTATAACCCATAACACTGAAGCTCTGAGAAAATCTGAGTTTAAGCTATGAGAAAATTGAAGGAATCTGTTTGAAGTTTAATGCCTCAGTAATTCCAGTTCCACCCTTTCAGTCTGCTGACTTTCATGCCAAACAAGGACCCTGTATAATGCTATAGTTCTAAAACTGAGTGGTCTAGGTTAAGACAGTCACACATGTTCTGGAAAGTCTCCAGTTTAGAGAAACAGGCAACTCTTGAATAAAACTTAGCTCTTCTACATTGGGCCCTTGGGTATAGGATGTGATGGGTAGCCTACTGAGAGTGTATGTCTCTCCTCATTAACTACTGATGGAAAGCAACTAGGTAAGGTTTAATACCTTCCAATTAAAGAAATTTATTTAGGTGAGGTGAATCTTAGACTGAAATGCAGTATTTTGGGATTGCTGACACTTCGAGAACTTGAAAAATAGAAGTTCCCCATGTGTGACCCATAGTCCTCTGACTAAGAGTCCAGTGAGGAAAGAGTACATTACATACACTACAAACTATAAAATGTTACTATAATGGTGGTAATGTTTTCTTATTTGTCTTCCAATTATATTTCTCAAACATGCTTCTCCTTGTCTCTCTCTTCTCATTATTGAAAAATGTATTTGAGCACAGGCAAAATTTCTTCTGCCTCCCACTCTTTCAAAATTGTTTTGACATAGAGAAACTCCCTGCACCAGCATGGGAAAAAATATCTGAAGTATCTATTCCAATTTTGGAGTGGCAGAAAGAGAGGACAGCCCTGACGCGGATCCATCTCTTAATTAAGCAAAAGTCCTACCAAAACCAAATAGAAAGCAGTTTGAATATCAGAGGTGAAGACACATTTTACAGGTTTATTTATCAGATTACACAGATGTCAATTATCAGCCCTAAAGAACACACAAATTCATTCCTTCACACACTCCTCTGTTTTAAAAGATCCAGAATTACTAAACTGAGTTATTAACCTTAGTGTGTACTTAGATTGCTATTATTCTATGAAATTTTGGATCATTAATAATTAATTAGCTTTTAAAAGCTGCTTTCTAATAGGGAGAGTGAATCAAATGTCTGAGTGGTTTAAATTTGACACAGATACAGAAGCACAAAACCAGTAGATGTGGAAAATAAAAAGTGCATATGAGAGTCCCTGAAACTAAATCTCCCACATCTGCTCTTTTTCTTTAAATTCTCAAGAATGTTTATGGAACTGAACCTTTTTGATCGTTACAGCTGTTTTTCCTAGAAGCTGGTTCCTGGAAAGACAATTGTCTCCCAATTATAATTAGTCTCTGGTGTACCAAAGTCTGATTTAGCAAGTTCCAGCTCAAGGGAAAGAAAATGTTGGACTGAAATATCTTAATTGTTAGTCTTTATGTAAGAAAGTCAGCAAGTCACATTTGATGTTTCTTTCCAGATTGCTGCCTTTTCCCTGGGTAGACATGAAACAGGACATTCACTTAAACAGATGGTTGTTGCCTCTGAATTATTTAACAGTTAAATCAATGAGAAGTTTCTGCTGCCGTGAGGGGAAAGAGTGTGCTGGAAGCATTCCTTCTCCTCCACCTTCTCCAGTTAGAAGTGGCCAGGAAGAGAGTCTGCTGTTGGCAGCATCAAACCCTGAAGGGGTGGAAGCAGAGGATGCAAAACTGAAACTTGGATTGTAGAGCTATCAAAGGAGAGCTTTCTTACTTAAGAAATATGTTTATCCTCTTCAAATGGTATTGCATCTAGTTTGATGCACATCTATAGTTACTAGATGGGTTTAATAGAACAGAGGGGTTAAAAAAAAGGACAGAGAAAAGAATAAAAACAAACACAAAATAAATCACAACTAAAAAAAACACAACCCAACAACCTGAAAAAACCCCCAAAACAAAACCCCAAACCCTCTCAAACCCCCAACAGACAAAAAGGCTAGATAGCCTGTACTGTATGTACTGTATAGTCCTATAGGTTTGCATTACATATAAGATGTACTCAGATCTCATTTTTAAAACACTGTGAGACCATAGGCTAATTCCATTAAGCTATGCACTCAACACTGGCAGTACTTCAGGAAAAACACTGTAAGGCCAAATTTCCCCATGTTATTTTGAGATGCAAGTGTACTATCCATTGCAATGACTAATTATTGTCCTACTGATAGTATAGGGATAAAATGTTTCTAAAATCATGGAATATTCAGGGGAGTTAGAAAGGAAGGATAGGCCTGGCAAGCCCTGGGAAAATGTTAAGCTGCACCTGTATAATCATTTAATGACTATGATAAATGATATAATTGTTAAATGTGATGATTGTTTGGTAATTGGGTATAATTATTGTTTAATCATAACAAGAATCATGAGAAATAATGCTTGGGGATTTGATGGAAATTACAAAAATCCATGCTTGGATGAAATCAATGTATACGGTAGAACAATATACATTTAATAATTAATATGTAATTATATAACAATAAGGGTGTAAAAACATGTTCATTCTGAACCCACATCGGAGTCAGATTTGGGTCTGTACCCCTGACACCCAGAGCTCTTCAATAAAAGCACCTGCATATAATCATGCTGTGATTGTGTGTTCCTGAACTCCAACACTACTACCACAAGAAGGAATGGTCCTTGCTCACAGTGCCATCAGACTTATAACAGCCTAATATTTATTTGAAAAATGGAATTTTCAGGGAAGCTTTATGGTCAGGAAGTCCAGTGTCCCTCAACCTCAAATTTCTAACCTTCTCATTTTGAAAACAAACATAAAGCCTTTATCAAAGAGACTCAGAGCAACAGGAGTCTCTTTTTCTCGGCCCTCCAGATGTGTTTTCTTGGTCGAAGCCATGAATCAGATGGACAGTGATGGTCGGAGCTGGTGGCGAGGGAAAAGGAGCCTGTCCAGGTTCAGACCCGCGCTCACAGCTGGCCAGCTGCGGCCGGCGGGCGGTGCGGGGCGCGGGGCGCTGTCCCTGGTGCTGAACTCCCTCCGAGCTCCCTGCGGCACCCGGGGCTGCCGCTCCACGCCGGGCTGCAGCACCCCAAAATCGCCGTCCCCAGCCCACATCCCTCTGCCCCGCGAAGCAATTCACACAGCAAAGGGGCTGGGATGGGCTGCACAGTGTGAGGCAGGCAGGTTAGTTTTGTTTAGCTAGTAATAAATCCTTATTTCTGTTTTTGCTTTAGGCAAACCACCCAAGCGTCCGTCAGCCACCGGCCTGAGTGCTGAGCCAAGCAGGCTGTGCACAGCAGTGTATATTTAATAGTTCACAGCATAAACTATAAAAAAAAAAAAAAAAAGAAGGAGAAAAAGAAAAGGAAAAAACCAAACCAAACCAAACCAAGAAAAAACACAAGTCAAAACCAACAGGATAGTCACCACCTGTGAGAGGAAAAAAAAAACAACTATACAGCTGTTTGTGCCTTTTGAACTCAAAAGCCACTTGGACAAAGATCTGACAGAGATAATAATAATAAGATCACCTTCAAATGTTTGACAGTTAAAATAAATTTGTGAACATTTAGTACCCCTAGGTTTACAGGAGGCAGAACCTTAAGGCATCTCACCATAAACATAAGGAAAGCTCAGCCTGTATTGTTACATTATCATACAGATAAAAAATTCTTGTGCAAAGCTTACCTTCTGAATTAATAAGTTCAGATAAAATGAATCCAGATAAAATGAAACAGAGCTCAAAACTTTTACCTGGCTAGACAGTGGCCACTCTTCCTTGCGGAATTTGTTGCATATATATCAAACAGACAGATAATGATCTTATTTTCTGCCATTGTGCAATATTTTGAACCTTAAATCCTAAGACAGAATGTGTTAAAGTGTGGGAAGATCTTGCGTGAAATACTAGAGTGAGAGTTGCTCAGAAGTAGAAATAAACAGACTGGAGACATTCGGTTTCTGAGTATGGAAAGCATAAAGACAAAAATCTGTGTATCATGCTATTATTAATTCACCTGCCTGCAAATTAAGCCAGCCTACACTGTTACTCTTTTCTAATTGTAGAAAAATGAAGCTGCTTACTTTATCACAGTCATAACTTATTTTTCACAATGAACAACTAAGTAACAACAGAAATTTGGTATCAAGGAAAGGAAGCACCACAATCACAAATGGCTTTTTGGTACCCAATTCCTTAATGCAATGAAAAATTTGCATGGTTTTAAACATTAGCATGAGGTATGACCCTTGCTATAAACTAAAGAAATTAAGTACATTCTAAACCTCACTGAACTAGCACACACTTAAGCTGGTTGGAGAATAAGGGTGTATTGGTGTAGCTACCTATAATACTTGTTTACACTGAGCAAAAGGATAAATAGTAAATGTCATAGAGCTCACAGGCTCTCTGTAAATAAACTCCAGTTTGAAAACACGTGGAAAAAAATGCATGTGTAAATATGACCCACCCATTTTCTTATCTACACATTTCCTTGTTAATTTGGTTTCACACTACTTGTTAAAACCAGCTGATCATAAATCCAGGTGATCTGAATTTTTAATTAACTCTAAAATTTATCATGAATGAAAATAGTTTGTGTTCCTATATTATTCTTTTTATACTATCTAAACAACATTTACTAGGTTTTAATGCTTTTTGTCCGGCAAATCTGGCTGGGGAAGAGAATTATTTGCCTTGTTTTACCTTTGATTATTCCAACAACTTTACAGGACTTCAGGATACTTCATTGACTGAAAGCTGTGAAAGTGAAACACACCACTTGAAATTCCACACAAACTGTAACAGATGAGCAAAGACAAACCAAGCTTCTCTTGAAGTTCAGTAGACAGCTATCCACTAGATATGTGGACTGTCTCGAGGTTCCCTAAACATTTTGCACAGAAGCCCCATATCTGTGGCCATTTCTCTGGCAAGCAGCATTCTACAGAAATGGAGAATCTCAGGTGCTTTTTTAGGGACTGCAAGCATAGCTACTAGATGGGAGGTTCTAACTTCTCATTTTAGGCACTAGGAAAGCTATTTATTCAGTTCCTCCTATTTTTCTTTTTCTGTAAGATTCACTTACAGACCAAATTTAATTAAGTGGTTTCAGGTCTTAAATACGCAAAACTGTAGGCAGCCTTCCTGCTGGAACTTCCACCAGTTACAAAAGAGGTAGGCTTGTGATATGTGTAGGTGTGAGTGCATGCACATGCAGCTAATGAGGGGCTGGATGTTCTTGCAAATAGGAAGTTTACCCTGAGAAATCATATAAAGTCATGGCAAAATAAAACAAATGTGATCTTTCCTTTTCCCCTCTAAATATAATAATTTTTAAGCCTGATCCATGATTTTTGAGCAGGTAGTCTCTGCAGAGTAGTAGAGAATATATAGAAAAAGAAGCAGACATTTTTTAGGTTCCAAACAGTCTGAAAACAGCAAAGTTTACTGGAAGAACAAATAATTTCAATTTGAAGACATCTTTTTCAGTAGAGGAATAACAAGAAGCCAAGAAGTACAGAGGGGCAAGAATGATATATAAGAATAATGCAAGAGTCAGACCTGAATCAATCTGTTGTACCACTGATGGACTCACAGCCTTCATTCTGTTTTAAGTCATTAAATACAGAAGGAAAATTTCAGAGTTCATTGAGGGCAACACATTTTTTGTGCTAATATAATAAGTAACCCTAAACTTATTCAAAAATAGAAGCACTTGCCTAGGAACATCTATGAAATTAAAAAGCCCCAAACTGTGAACTTCTAATTGTCCACCTCACCAAAGAAAATAAGTTCAGCAGCCTTCAAAGCAGTTGTGGTTACATGACTCATGTACAAGCTCGATGTGGCTGGGATGAATGCAAAAAAAATTTAAAAAAAATTTTAAAATAGGACAAGTATGTGTAGGGAGAACTAATTTTAGACTATGGTCTGCCAGATTTACTCCTATCTCCACTAGGACAGCTGCCAGTACTTTGACATTGTAACAAACATAATGGAGGAAAAAGCTCATACATATTCCATCATCCTTTCTCCCACGGAGTGGGAACAGTCAGCCTAAAGGCTTAAGAGGGGAACATCTGGGGTACGCTCCCACACATATACAGCAATGAGTCTGAGGATGATTATTTTGATGTATTCCAAAGACACATGCATGCACACATGCAAAAATGGACCACTACACTCTATTTACCTCCCAGGTATATACTGGTTCTTTTCCAAAGAGGAAATGGATGAAAATCAGCACACAGGATTTCTACATTTCTGTTTTATTCACCAAATATGTATGCCATCTTCACATATATAGATTTATACATGCACTATATATATGTGTGAGTGTGTGTTTGTGTGTGCATGTGTGTGTGTCAAAGTCATAAGGGTAAAGACATGCACACACTTGATTCTGAATATAGTGGTGATTTCCAGTAGTAAACTATCTCTCTTCCTGTTATGGAAAATTCTACCTGCTATCAGTTAATGCTATTGCCACCTTCATAGTCTAATATGAAATATAAGGCTCTTACTATCATTATATTTTCTAAAAGATACCCATTTTTAATGCTCTCATTCTGTCAATTTCTTTCAGGTAAGCAGCTGAAGCCAATTTTCATTAAAATAGCCTGGTACTTTATGCAACTTCATGACTGATCTAGCTCATCATGTTTCATCTAATTTTCTTAGCTAGGTGACTGTCACAGAGAAGGGTATCGTACAGAGGGGGTGTCAGAAAGAGACTCTTTCTCATCCTTCCCACAGTGATTTGCAGAGTCTTGGGGAGGACAACCACTCTGCTGCCCTTTGCAAATGTTTTCAATGTGTCTTCCCAGCTGTAGAGTTCTCTGCAGTACTCCAAGCCTAGGTCACCTGAGGAAGGCTGATCTTCCTCCTGAAAGTTCACAATGGATGTTTATCATTCAAAGACAGAAGAACAATTTGTAAAGAGTCACAAAAGAGTGAAATGGCTCTTTGTACACCTGCCTTAGTTAAATGACTAGAGCACAACCCTTCATGTTTAAGTGGCTTTCATTAGAATGTCAGCTAGTATAAAGGAAGATTTCATAAAAATATTTTTATATGTTAGAACAATGTATCACACTCTACAACACTCTGAAATTCTTGTTTCATGCAATACTGACAGTTTGATTTTTAGAGATTGATGGTGTGACTGATTCCTCAAGTCAGACAATGATATCTGCACAGAAGGTTTTATTTGTTTTTATCATCTGGATCCATCCTACAGTCCCTTTTGTATCACTTAGAAAACCAAGACATTAACATGATGTTGTTCTTACAAAAAATAGGGAAGCATTATTTTAATTGCTTTACAAACAAACAAAAGTAGAGAAAGTGATATTCCTAAATTAACACAGAGATTTGAGGTAGGGCTATGGACAGAAATCAGAGAAGCTGAGCCCTGGCTCAGTCTCTCATCTGCTGGACATCCATTCTCCACCTTAGAATGATGTTCCACTCCTTGGAAAGCTGAACATGCCATCTTCCAGTGGTCTGTAACCAGTTACCAGAGCTCACAACCAGGGGGAAAAAAGGCACAAACAGAAAAGACAGAGCAGGACCTGCAGAACAACACCCTCAAACTCAGAAAATAATTCTTCTCTTTGCTGTGCCATGTTATATCATCCTTTGGGCAATAAAATTGAAGAAATATTGTTAATCTTGTCAATTATCATCAGCAGAAGTTTGTTCCCTAAGTTTCAGCAATGAGAGGTAAAAAAGTTACTTGCAGTCCTGGCTTAACTATTCATTTGGAAGAGATGCTATTAATGGCCCTTTTCCTTCTTGTGAAATAACTGGGGTAAGTCATACTCTTGAACCCATCCTAAGTGCAGCAAAGAAAAATGTGCTCATTTTTCTGAAGTGAGTTACATACAGATGCAAACACTTCATTTAGTTTTCCAAAGAAATAAAGATTAGCAGACAGGTCTGTTAGAGCAGAATAGAAGCTGGCTTCTAGTCTCATTACATGGCAAAAGATACAAAAATATTCTCTAGTTTCATCCTAATGGTTTCAAATTGAGACAATACAGAGGAAAAAACTTTTTAAAAACATTTGTTCATATATTGCTTTGTCATGTTTAGTATTGGCTTATATTTCTTTTGTTCAAATATTTATACTATCAAATTACACCAGTAGAAATATTTTCCAAAATCAGATGCAAAAGCATTCACAGAAACTGAATATTCTGTCCTCCTACATGGCATTTTATTTCAGAAAAGTTATTTTCTTGGTCCAATCAGAGCAAGGAAATAGCAGCACAGGACTTATTTTACCTATTACTACAACCAAAATATCAAATATTCTGAGAGCCAGTCACAGGCAAGCCACAGAATAAAAATTATAATCACCAATACATGGTTTGAGTAACCTCAAGGAATAAAGAAATCCTCCAAAACATTATCTGATTGCAAATATTTTTTCAGGAGGAGAGCAGTACATTAGTTCTGTAAATTATTCATCTAAACCTTATAAATATGTATTTTATAACAGCAGGATATACTAATCTATAGCTTTCCCTTACAACCTGAATTAAATGTGAACTGTAAATAAAAATTTTAAGAGGTTTAAATGTTTTTGATCGGCAAAATTTCAAAGGGCCTTCTTCTGCATTTTAAATTTTGAAAAACCATCAAGTCTAGGCTCAATTTTGTTCAAAGGCTTGATGAAAGTCTCAAAACCATAGTGAAATATTTCCTTATTCTGATTGAAGGGAAAGGAGGAAAGATTCACTTTCTTTCTGAGTGTTTATTTGCTGGAGTTCAGTAAGACAGAAATACTAAAGCAAGATATGTTGCAGATATGGCACATGAAAGAGACATGCAGCATTTTGGCTGCCTCCTTGTCCCTTCACTGAACTTGAAACTGCTACATGAGCATTATGAAATGGGAATAGAATATAAGAAAATAAAGATAATGTAGAAAGTAATCTTACCCCTAAGGAGTTGCAGCTGGGTCAATTATCAAAGATTAGGAACAGACCTGACTTTAACAGGCCACAGCTATGACCAATGAGAAGCAGAGTGCAATAAAGAGTGGGTTGGCTGGTTGAGAAGGGAGCTTGAGTCAGTTGGCTGTTTTGTGAAGAAGGAAGGGTCTGTGCTCTGAGGAGCTGTCCACGAGAAAATGAGAAAAAAGGTTTGGAACTTTTGCGATAGGAGTCAACAGTATGGAACCCCTGCAATAAGATGACAAGACACTGGCCTGTGACCTGAAAAATGCATCCAGTCCCTCAGGGGGCTGTGCCCGTGTGTCAGGCTGTGAGTCCCGCCTGAAGCTGTCTCCACGTGCACGTGCTGGGGCTCTGGCTGTGGTGTCTCCTCGTGTGCCCCCCTTGTGTGCATGTGCTGGCACGTGTGTGTGTGTGCACCAGAGCACGCTCACGCACCCCGTTACACAGGGCTTGCATCCAGCCATTTCCAGCAAGGCAGCAGCAGCTGTGAAGTCCATAGGAAAAATTGACAGGAGAAATATGCTTGCTGGGTTTATAGGGCTTGTACTCTGAATGTCCCAAGAGGCTTCGGAGAAATAACATGCAGAATTAATTTAATTTGATTTTTCTCCTGGCAGCCTTCAGTTTGCAGCATGTAGACTGTGCTTGGTAACCTTGGACAAGGAGGAGGGAAATAACCATTTTGGCAGGTAACTACATCATGTACTTCACCATAAGACTCTTTGGATTCACAGTACTTACTAGAAATTGTTCTAGTAAATTGTGGCTGAATTTTATAGACCTCTCCATATCTGTAGCTTTTCTGGACAGTTTGTTTTAATCAGTTATGTACAACCTTTTAATTTAGCTTGATTGCTTCTTTCTGTTTTCGAATGTTTCTCATATATGTTCATTTCAGAGAATAATCAAATTCCCCTTAAGCCAGAAAATTCAATAACTGAGAAAGCCAAGATTTTGGGATCAAGAAGATGCTGTGATAATGTGGAGCACTTAGGCACCATTTAGCCACGATAAGGTTACTATGGTGACCATGTAATTTCAAGGGAGAATTTGAGAACTACCTAGAAGATGTAGATCTTTGGCTTATCTTTTCATGTAACAACCTGATGACAGCTGTTCACTCTGATTCTTCCTAAAACATAAACTCCCAATCCTCATTGGTCAAGTGCCAAACAAAATTATGTTGAGAATCCAGCTTGCTACTTAAAGCTCCCTTAAACCCTCATATCCTTTCCTATCCTTTTTTCCTTTTGCAATCTTCTTTTAAAACCAAACAAGTAGCTTCTAATTCCCCCCATCTCCTCATCCACAGAAAGATGTTTCCACCTGAGAATTGATATCGTTTTACATAATTTGTGTTTTAGTATGTAACAGTTTTTTGAAGACTTTAGGATCTTCTTCAAAACAAAGGTGCTTTCTTAATTAAAAAAATACATCAAAGCTGAAATTACAGGGAATCATGGTAGTGCTGCTGTGACAAGGATCTGTCAGCTATTTAACATAATATTCCCTGCCTGAAAGAAGGAGAAGAAAGTACTTGATATCAAAATATCATATTCAAATATCTTTCGAGGACAAAAAGCACAAGAAAAATACTCAGAACTAGCTTAAATCACAAATCCTTAGTTGTATGCATACGCATTATAATAAATTTTATTGTAAAAAGATAGTCCCTAGTTATTTGTGATCTATTTGGCTCCATTTTCAGGTGCAGTATGCCAGCCAGAAGAGGGAATGTATTTTATCAGTATTTCATCAGATGTGCAGTGCTGACAATGGTGAGGACACTGGTAATAATTTGAGCCAAAGGAGATGCCTCCAAATTAGATACATGTTAGAATTTTTTCTTCCCAAAGAGGAGGCGAATCTTTGTCATTTACCAGAGGGAGAAAGGATTCATGCAGCAAGGAGGTAACTTTTACTCTGACTTTTGAATTTGTTATCACTAACAATGTGAGGTACCAAAATCCAACATTTTGGAATCACCTTCTAAATATACAGTTTTGCTAGTTTTCAATGTTTTCATTTAAATTGGTGCAGCTCTGGACATTATTAAGCAGCTGTTCTTCCTTTGAGGACCTATAATTAAAATTAATGGGAAAGGCCTGTGAAATAAATAAGGCCATTGTCTGAATTTAACATTACCTGCAGAAAGACAGAATGTGACATTTCTGTAACTCCTTGAGTCACTCCAATTCCAAGTTCTTAGAAGAAAGGAGGTGTTTCATTGTGTGTATGAAAGTAGCTGATTCTCTGTTGCACCTTCCTTAGGGCTAGTGCTCATCTATTTGAAGATTTTGGGGCACAATGTCATTTCTAGAAGTTTAACCAGGAATGTGAGAAGGAATAGAGAAAATTGTCACTTAGTACAGTGAATCCCATTCCATCTTAGGTGCATAAGAATGGCTACACTGTGTCAGAACTGTAAAAGAACCACCTGGGCCCGCATCCTTCTGAGATTAGCTAGTACAGATGGTTCAGAAAAGGCAATAAGAGGGCTTTTCCCAGTCTGTCCTTACAGTTCTTAGATATAGGCACTTCATCTGAAGCTAACTTGGCCTATTTTTAAATGTCCTAAAATAGCTCTATCTTTCAGAAATAGGATTAAAACTATTTCTAGCTCTCAAAAATTATCACATTACGATGATCTGAAGAAGATATTTCACCTGCTACATAATATGAAATATGACAAAATGTCGATTTTCTTCTCAAACTCAGTTTAGACCTGGCTCTTTCTAGTCAGCTCATACAAGTAAAAGAGGTTTCAAGCAGACAAACACTGTGAATTCGGATTTCTCATCTGAAAAAGATCCTGATGCAGGAAAATCTCTTGCCACAAGACCATGGGAAGGATAACTCATCAGTTGTTGAATGGCTGTTAAACATGGGAAGGGCCTGAGGCACAGGGCAGGGAGTGGTTTTGCAGCACCTGACTTCTTGTGGGTAGGTGCTTTCTGCCAGAGCTCTGTCCTGGTTATAGCACAGCCCTGTTCAATCACTCCCATTTGGGCATCAGGGTCTGGCAGACAGGGACATGCTGAATATTCCTGTCTGATCTGTGAGGGGCATCAGGAACCTGCATGGGAAACATGCTTCATCTTTTCACACTCCTCAGTAACAGTGCAGAGGGGTAAATCATATTGAGTCTCACATTAGGCGTGCAAGATATGACAATGGAATTTCTGAATCTGCTGACAGAAGTGCTTTCTAGAATGGGCCATAACCCCAGCAACTCTGAGGAATCAGGGGCAGATGTCAAAATTTTAATGGTCTTATAGAAGTGACCATATGGAAATGGTCTTATGGATGCTAAACAAAAACATTTCTACCTACCTTTGAAATGGAGTTGTGAAAAATGTTGCTCTCTGTTTGGATTGTTTTCTTCCAGAATATACCCCACAAAACCCCAGTACCTTAGTTTTCTCTAGAATGTCCTTTTAAAAATTTTTTTCTGCATCTAGAAAGAGCTTTTGAATAGATACATATTATAGAGATAATGTAACTAAAATTATCATCCACCCATACACTTGCAATTGATTTTCCCCTAAAGCCGGTCTTTTCTCTATAGTTCTTGCATCTAATTATCATCAATTTGAGCTCAGGAAGGAAATGATCTAACAATGAAGAGATCAATTACCTTAGCAGCAAAAGGAAAAAAAATTAAATTAGTAAACTGGCAATTTTAGATGGCAATTTGATCTTTGGGACATGTGGTGCTAAGAACAATGCAGAAAACAACTTATCCTGTGGAAAGTCAATTGAATTCAGTATAACATTATCAGAGGCTTCTGTCACTGAACTGTCAGAGTAATTAATTTCCATCCAATACCTGACAATAAAAAAGCGTTCTGTATGAAATATGTTTAAGACAAACCAAGGAATTGTGACTATACATTATCTGAATGAGAATGATGTCATCCTCTGAGGACATGGTCTGTTTTGTTATGCAGGAATACTTTACCAGAGTCAAACATAATGATTTATTAACACATGAGAAGTACCCTGGCAGGCATAGTTAATATATTAGTACTGCAGGAGATGGAATGTGACAGCTTCACCTGTTGTTCTGACCTCTATTTTTCTTCGTACCATAATTTCCTAGAACTTCCATTTATTTTGAGAACATGCAATTAGAGAGATCCTTTTAGATAAGCCACAATCATTTCTCACATACTGTTTGGATTTTTTTTCCTAAATGAAGCCTGTTCTTCACAGTGCACCCTTCAAAACAGTTCAGAGTGCTTTGCTGAGAACAATAAAGTTGTTTAGACAAAACACAGTAAAATATACCAATGAGGAAGCTGAATATTTTAGAATAAAATTTTATTTTGAAAAGTTCATTATTTCAGGGAAGACTGCATACCAAAAAAGCTCAGATAAACCATGAGTAGAGTAAATGTTCGTTAAAAACTATAAGTGAAAAACAGGAAGCGAGTGACAGATTCATTAAATTTTAATGAATTGTCTCTGACTTCTACGTATAAGCTTCAGGAGCAATTAATTTCCTTGCTACCAGTAGTGAAGATATATCATAGAACAAGAAACAAGAAAACTTGAAACAAAACCAGCAAGGCATGCTAATTAAGGAATCTGAAGAGCTAAATCCTATTTTGGTAATTTGCAAGGTTGTTTTCCCCTTCTTTCTCTAATACTATTTTATCACCTTCCTTCAAAATTTTAACTTATTTGAAAATAAAGATATGTTTTCTTTTCAAGTCTGTATAATATTTTAGTTTCTTGTAGAGCTGGATATGACAGTTTCATTGCCTTCACACAATAGTCTTCATTTTTTCGTTTGCATGTTCAAGTCTAGGAGATGACTACTGTGTTATAATAAAAGGAGAGAACCACATTAGTTAATTTACCAGAAATACTAAAAAAAAAAAAAGTTTCAAATACTTTATGAACCCAGAAGAACTAAACTCACAAGAAAAGTAAGCAGGTAAGATCCATGCAGACTAACTTTAGACCAGGGAGGCAAGTTCATGAATTCCATCTGGAGTTACCCAAGAGAGATGCACTCCTCCAGCAGATGAATCACAGCATGTACAGTTAGGCTGCTGCTCTGAATCACTCTCTGCAGGTATTTCTTCTTTATTCGTAGGGAAGGGGAGCCTCAGAAAACCCCCTCATGCAAACAGAAGCCAGTGCTGTGAACAGTCTGTTAGGTCTGTCAGAGGTGATAAGAGATATGCATAAACCCAGAACCCATGGTAAGATTTACCAAACCACTAAATTTAATTAGAATCTTCACTCTTATTTTCAAGAGTGCATTTAAAAGCCAATGGGCGTTTAATTTCTAGATAATTCTCAGCCCATTTTAAAATGTTGCTATATTGATATTTCTCTGAAAAATATCACCTTGAAAAAAATAAGCCTTGTGATTTACTTTCACATCAATGAACATGTGTGTGTAACCAAAGTGAGAGTAAAATGTAGAGCAAAAAGCTGAGAGAAATATTTAAAGCAAATATTTCCCATGTTAAAGACGTGATTACCAACTCAGGTTCTGGCACTCTCGAATTTACTTGGCATGAAACAAAAGCAAACAATGGCATCTCAAAAGTTAGCAGCTAGGTCTAACAATTTATTGTTGAATTGTTGAATTGTTGAATTTTTTCTGGAAATAAACTAAATATGCCATTGCAAAGTATCCTGTACGGTCTTAAAATATAGTTTTAGGCACAGCAGATAGAATTATTTTTTGAGAGATTTTCTGTCTCTGACTACTTTGAATAAAAAATGTTTTCACAGTGTTTACACAGTATAGATTTAAAGATGAATTTGTGGCCATACTTGGTGTCTGAGCAGCCCAAGGTGCCCAAAGATCCAAAACATTCTACAACAGCAGAAAAGACACTACCAGTGTGGAAGCAGCCAGCAAATACTTTTGCCAAAAAGACTGGCAACTCTTTGCTTCTGTCTCCACTAATACTGGACTAACCAGCAATAGCCAGTTATCCAGACTCAGATTCTGACCTATGTGTTAAAGCATTGCTTTATTACACAACCTAATTTGAAAGAAAGTTGAGTGAAATCATTGTGGACCAAAACCACAGCAAGTGCGCTTCCAGTGACGTTCTTAAGTATCTGGTGTGCAAAATAAAAAATTTACATGGCAAATTCTTGAAGAGCTGAAGTCAGTGCTGCATATTTTAGAAATAAAATATCAGCATTTTTCTATGGAGAGAAAAATAAGGATTTTAGATGCCGCAAGGAGTTCTACACCAATAATATTGAAGATTTGTAGTGTTCACTTGTCTTATTTACTATTAAAACTAATGGTACCTGCCCTCAGAATTGAGCTTCATGAGAGTTCTGAAGAAGTGAAGACTACTATGTTAATTTCTCATCCCATTACAAATACTCAGGCAAACTTGGCCTCCAGATGATACTCTATTGTAATGCCATTCGTTTCTGCAGTTGTGTGCTTTGGGCACTGCACCAATTTCCAGCAAGGGAACATGGGCAATTGGATCTCACAGAGAAATCTCTTAGAACTGTCGGAGAAAGGACCCCTGAAGTGGCTGTCTGGAAAATAGGTACCACTACCTCATTGATAAGGTGCAGGCTGAATCCTTTCAATAAGATCAGACTTATCTCCCAGATTCATTTACATGTGCTGATGTGCATCTAGTCTTATTTTAAGCACCAAAACCCAGGTTGTGGCATCACTTTCCAGCTGCCACCCAGCCTTCATTGACCACAGAAAAGTCTCCCAGGCTTTTTGAGAGAAGTGAATTTACTTTGGCACATCCTGAATGGAGGGACAGGGGACTGCAGAGAAAGGGCACAGCCTCTTGTGAGCTCAGGAAAACATCCATTTGGGGAGTAGGTGTGCTGAGGTATTTTTAAAAAAACTCAACCATAATAGATTCCACAGGGATGTATCTATCACATCTCAGGCAAACAGGTGCCTGCTCCTCATCACCACATGGCCTCTCCCTGTCTCCAGGCTCCAGCTGCAATTTTGTGGGAGCAGCTGTCAGCATGTTCTAGTGCAATTTCTATTTCATAAGTATCTTCAAAATGAAAAACAAGATCTTGAGAGAAAAAACAAAGACACAAAGAAAATGCACCTAGTTTAGGATATCTGTCTAGAGTAATCATTTAGCTTGGAACAAAACAAGTAGAATTTTGTTTCACGTGAGTAAATCACTCCATTTTGAGAGTTTAGTCTTAACAGAGTTACTGTTACTGTTCAGACTTCAACTATGCAAAAACAAATGGACATGCCAGTGAGTATTGGAAACAACATAGCTCAATACTTCAACTAAACAAAAAATAATAAGGAATCCTTCATTCTAGAGAACTTCAAGAATTGATTGTATTTTTCTGCTTCCTAGCTATCAAGTTGCAAATTTGAATATATCTATCACACATCTACTAGATCAAAATATTATTTATTTGCCATCTGAATGTTGCAGATGCTCTTTGCTGAAGTAATACAGGCAAGGCTGCAGAAAACAGCATCTTTTCTTAGACTTCTGTATGTCTTATTTCTTTATAAATGGGGACTGCCATTATACCTCCTTGAACATAAAATCAAAGCACTTTACTGGAGTCACTGTCAATGATAATTTTCTAATCATTACAGATCATAATTAGAAACCTCACCCCATGGAAATGAATACAAAGATCTGATAATAGTGCCAAGCCTTGGCCAAGGAGCAGCTTGCCTAACCCGACACATGCCATTATCCTATCCTAGTCACAGGTATGGGAATTAATTTGGACTGAATTTTCATTTATAAGCACTTTCACGTACATAGTTATCATCTATTATTGCCATGTGAAGGCTTTTATTAATCTACTCTACACCTTATCTATGTGCTGCAGGTTAGAGATTTTAACACTAGTTATTTGAGGAGTGAGATAGCACTTGAAAATGCTATTGGCTTGTGATTATTGACTTGAATTTACTGGTGGGTTAGATACCATGTTCTTTATTGTGAAAGCTTAGGAAATATCCAGTGAGTCATACTTTTCTATATTAGAAATGGGAAATTTTAATTTTAAGGAAGGCTGTTTATTTCCACTGGCTAACTGGATTTCACTAAGCATTTTGTGGTTAGACTAAACTCAATGTTTTCACTTCATTTTCTGTGAAATATCTGCTATTAAACCTCCCTGAGTATTGAATAATTTTTATTTGTTCTGAGTGTTAATGTTTTGGAGTAACTGCACAACTTATCTTTCTAAATGTCACACTGGACCTTGAAAAGGAGTGGATAATCAAGAACTTGAATATCTGAAAGGCATTGCAATACAATGTGTCTATGCTGGATGACATGACTTTACTGTAGAAAACTGGTTCTGGACCGCTATAATATGCCTACCCTAGTGCCTTTCCAAATTATTTTCTGCTGTAGAATAAATACTTTGAGAAAACTTTCCTCCAAGAAAAATAGATTTTGTTTTTTTATTTCCTGCCCATAGCCCAAATTATTTTGCACATGTAAGACTGGTGGTTTGTCTTGGTTATTTTTCTCTCTCCAGCACAGTGATGAAAGCCTCTGGCATAAGTATGAAAAATTTCATCCTGAACAATAAAGATAAAGAAAATTCCCCTTGGAAAAATTTCTTTCTAAAATAGCTGGTCAGTGTCCCAAAAATTTTGGATATTTCCCAGGTTCCCTTCTTCCTGAAATCTTGGAAATTCACCAATGGCTTGTAGCAGTGACTTGTGCATTCACCTTTAAACAGTTTATGGATATGAGGGTCCATGTAATGTTCATACAATTACTGAATTAATTGAGTCTACCAGCTCACTTTAAAAAATTTAAGTGAATCCTGGCATAACTCTTATGTCCTTCCACACCTGCAAGGGCTGATCTTCACCTGCCACTTGTATTCTGAGAAAGACTTCTTTGCTGGAAGTCAATGTTTCTAACAAAACCTGTTCAAATTAACTATTCAGTGAAGATTTTTCTTCTGCTGACATCGTACAGATTTTGCATTCTTTATAGACACTATGTACTTCTTTGCCAGATAAAAAAATTTCAGTAACCCCTTTCTCTCTCAGCCTCAGGAGAATTAGTCTATTCTCTAGATAGACAACTGCTGAGTTAGGATATCTGTTTTTTGTATGGAGTGGCTCAGATGGAAGCAATGAAAACCAGCTGAGCACAGAGCAAGACTGATGGGATTGGTGTGTCACACAGAAGTGAGATATAGTTTTAACTTCCTTAGTAAAACAGCTTATTTTGTGTGAGACATTATACAGTTTCTGAGCACCTTTCAAGTAAAATCGTATTTACCAGAAAAGAATGATCACTTGGGTTATTGATGATTTTTTAACAACCATCAATAACAGTAATTGATGTATTCTCCTTATAAATAACATTAAAAATTAGGGAAATCACCAATGGAAGATTTCAGTTTCATGATTATTTAAATATATTTAAATATGATTCATATTGTACAGCTACATTTTGCACTTGATACATGATACTTGATACCATAATAAGGGAAGAGGAGTATATGCCCTTTAACAGGGGAATGAAGTCAGGCCAGGTGAGCCACAGTACATTTTCCAGCTCTGTTTTACCTCAGGATGGAAAAAGATGCCAATTAAAAAAGTACATGATTTATAGACCTCTACAGCCATTACTACTCCTTAAATCTGCCAGCTAGAGACAAATGAAGCAGGGAATGTCCAGCATTGACATTATAATATAGTAAAGACAATCTGTTAAATCATACATATATTGTAGTTAACTCTAATTTGGAATATAAATCTTTGTGACAGATGATTGTGTTATCAACCTTCCATGAGTTTCATTGCAAATAACTGGAGCTTAAAGATAATGAAATGTTTTATGTTCCAGGAACTCTCTTAAGGTCAACCAGGGGAAGAGCTTGTACACTGCTGAGTGAGAGCACTATGAGCTAGTTTATCCTGCCTCAGCATTCAGCATTAATAAGCATATTCTTCTTTACATGATTGGGAGTTTTCCCAGAAGGCTGATCTTTTTATTTCCACAAGTTTTGCCTCTTTTATTCTTTCTCACTGCAAGAATCTAAGTTTCAATTAGTTCCATGGTCAAGAGCTTTTGGGATATGTTACTTTTCTTCCATGTGATTGCAGTACTGTGTACATTATGCCTAAGTGCAAAAAGCACTTAAATTACAATGCCAGCATTAACTTTCGTCAATCTCTTGGAAATAAATAAAATGAGCATGGTGTAGGTGTACTTTGACTATCAAGTGAAAGAAAAGATAAAGCGTGACACTCCATGTTAGTGTCATATCAATAATTAATGTACCTAGGTGGAAAGTGTATGTATTATTTGCCTATTGAGGAGATGCTTCTGTGCACTCTGTACTTAATTTAAATCATTGCAGAAGGCATCTAAACAATCAGACCTATATTCATTTATGACTGCTATTGACTTTGCTCTTTGTCAATTTAACACAGACATGTAATTTTACAGAATATTGTCAAAGCTGGTTTTCCCCATTTAACATGAATATAATTCTGATCAAGATCAAGGAAAATTACCATGTAATAATTGATAATACAAATATTTTTTTCTTTGCTTCCTGCATATCAACTAAGATAGCAGAAGAGAAAAACATCACTTTTGAAGGCCTTGTGCAGACATAACAGACATATAGTTAAAATTAGTGTTCCATTGCACTGATATAGTCAAGAGCAGCCCAGTGAAAGTCAAGAGATTTACACTACAGTGAAAGTGACATAAATGAGAAAGTGGGCCCAGGATCCCATACACATTCACAAAGCCTCTTAAGGACACATTGATAACAGGGAAAAAAAAAAACAATAAAGAATTTGTTCATTGCAGGACTGAACAAGCTTATTGTGAACTAATAACTTTCCACTGACATTGCCTGTACTTCCAAATGATCATAATTTCGAAAAAATCAGTCTTAAAACTTTCCATTATAACTCTCTAGAGTTTGTAAACTTATTGCAAACAGAGTGGAAAGTTCCAGATGGATCTAGAGAGTTAACAAGTGCTGAAATTTGGGTGAACACATTCTGCAATCTCCCTCTTTCTCCAACAGGGAAGGAATTTCCATGCCATATATGGTTTATTTTATTGCACTCTTATTTTTAACCTCAGACAACCTCTTTCTTATCTGAGGAAACCAAAAGTGAATGCTTTCACAGCTGGATGAAAAGCATTTCTAAAGAATAATCCTCTTGGAGGGAATCTTCAGTAACAATCTTCTTTCCCAGAGATCTGAAGGCTGGCAAACCAACGGATCTCAGCTCTCTTGCAAAGATCATTTCTCCCCTCCCTTATGTTAGGATTAGGACAAAAAAGGAATTGAGGTCATTTGCTTCAGCAGAAGGTAGGCAAGGCAGGGCAAGACTTTGTGAAGAAAACCTATGTACTTCATTAACACTGGATGGAAGGAAGAGAGTGGAAATCAATAGAAATGCTCCTGACTGCAACCCCAATTTTATAAGGTGATAAATGAAATTTGCCACTGTCTATTCCTATCAAAACCAGTGAGATCAAGCATATGGCGAAATCTACATACACTCACCATAAACTCATAAGAATGAACACCAAGAATGTTAAGGTCAGATGGGAAATCCTGCTCCCTAAACCACAGGTTTTCCTTTTGTTTATGCTATGAAACTATGGAGAGCTATGATGTTGACTGGTGTTAAGCCCTAGAGACATTGTTAGACATTATCTCCTCAAAGCCAGCCCTGCCAAACACAAAATGGGTTCCTGATTTTTTGCAAATAATCTGTCAGATCTGGATCTCCTCAAGCTGAATTTGAGTAGGAAAGAGGAATTGAAAATCTTTAACGGTACAGCCATGACTACTTGCTCACACATGAAAGCCAAGGATGGGTAATTTATGTTTTCTGCACCAGCTCTACTTTTACTGGAATACAGAATATATTTAGGGAATAATGTTTAAACATAGGAAACAGACAAGCTTTTTCTAGTGATGGGCACATGATGTCCCCCATCATCCAACTGATGTTATGAATCCCTTTCTGTGCGGTCTAATTCTTAAGAAATTTGACCTCTCAGTAGGGAAATATCTGTTTCACTCCTTGAGAATGAGTATATCAAGTGACACTTCAGAGGAATGCCCAGGGCATTCAGGCTGGGACAGCATGTAAGAAGTGGGAAGCTCAGCACATAGAGTGCCAGGTGTTTCCCTCATAAGAGTGCAGTTGGAAGGAACACTGGAGTGTGTTTGCCAGTTTAGGATTCAGGTGCCTACAGTTTACCTGCATCTTTCTTTACACACCAAAGTCCTCTCATAAATCCTGAAACAATTTGTCTCATTAAAAAGTCATCATTAAAAGGATGCATTCTGCAAAAGTTCTTCAAATGCCTGTCTCAAGTCTTTTAGGCTATAGAATGCATAGGCAATGAAGGAGACATACCAGCTTTCACCCTGGATATCATCACCTTTGCCACAATTAGTAGAGATTTCTTTGCAGGATTTTATCATCCTCCGGGGTATCATCCTGCTTCTCTGGAGCTCTCTATAACTCTAAGTTTCATGCATCTCTCCTCTGAAAAGAAAACTTTCTTTCTCCTCCAAAAGAAAACCTCTGAACCCCTTTTCATGGGAAGTATTACCCAAGTACTCAACTATCGAGGGGAAAAGTAACGAGCGTAAATCCATGGATACTGCAGCCTGTGTATGCAAATGTGTAACCTACTGTGTAACAGAGAACTGTGCAGATGGCCAAGGACCTCTGAATCAGCTTACAGCAGAAAGTCTAAACTGATTAAAATTGACATCAGATTTATGTGATTAACTATCGTAAAAGTTTTAGTTATATTACTGAAAATTATCCTATTAAACTGTATCTTTAGAATCAGGCATGTCAGCTTGTTTTAAATCCAGTTGAATAATAAATTACTTTTTAAACCTCCAAAATGCAATTGTTCCTCCAATCCTGAGACCAGCCTTGACAACTGCTCCTAATTTGAAAAAAGTCAAAAGAATTTCTAGGGCATATAAATATAAAATAACCTGCTGCTAGTTCAGAGACTTGATAGCAGAAAGAAAAATAGCAAACTTTAACAAGCTGCCTTTTAGAACTTCTGCTCCTGCAGTCTTTTTGTTGTTTTTGAAACAGAATAATGAGAACTGAACATCCTTGGTACCTTATGCAATCACCACAGAAAAGTCTATAAAGGCACCAGATTTTATTTCATACTTTCTTGCATCCTCCTGTTTACCTATGTCCACAAGGAAACAATTGCAAGTTATGTATATTGTAAAGTCAGACATTTAAAATTACAGTAAGCCAAAGTTTTATGTGACATGTAGGATCAACACTAATTTAACTCCAGCTTGGGTGTATCTTGCTTTGTGAATGGAAAGTTACTTGGGGAAAAAAAACCAACAAAAAAGGCAAAACTGCAGCTGAAATCTGTACCATAATATGTGAGCACAGTGGGGGCAGGAATAAGGAGGAAAACTGTGGCTCATTGCATGGGCTAAAGATGTACCATCACTAAGAGGGCTGACTCTTTTCCTTTGCTGATCCCACACTGCTGAGAGGTTCTTAGTACAGCCTGTTCTCCGGGGGCCAGTGATTTGGTTTAACAGGTGAGAGCTGCATGGGACTGAAAGAGAATTTCCTGGAAGAAAGATTATTTTTTTCCTTTCAGCAAAATTTCAAAGCTTTGCTTCAAACAGTGGACATGTTAGCACTTCTCAAAAAGAAGAATAAAAAAAGGTCATTTGTATCTGCTACAAGGGAACACTGAAGATTTTTGCTTTTGTCAGTAGAGATTTTCAGAATGATTTAAAGGTTTTTTACCTGTTTAGCCCCATTTAGCTCAGAATCAAGAATAAAGAGTGGCTCAAGGACATTCTTTCTGATCTGCATTACTTGTCTTACTTGCTCATGGTTTTATCTGCTCCAGGCCATGAAATCTTTTATCTTTGCTATTACCAGTATGCCCTCTGGGCAATGACACATTAGATGCTCCTTCTCTAAATGGAACAATTTCCATATCGAAAATACCCATGCACATATACACACAGATGTTCATGTATATATGACCATATACATAACATATATGTGCATACAGGTACATGTGCATGAACATGACTGTACACATGAACGTATATGTGCATATAGGTAGATATATGTAAGCACATTAAATTTATAGGTATATGCATATAGGTAATAACTCCATGAATAGTTTCATTAACTTTTTTTTTTCAGGCCAGCAGAAAAAAACATTGTTCTGTTAAGTAATTAAGAAAATTTGTAAATAATTTTGCAATTTATTTTTGTTTGGCCCAAAGGAATGCAAAAAAAATTCCTTTAAAGAATATTTCAAGGTAGAATAACAATACCCTAACCATTTCTACATGGATTGTTCTTCAGGTCACTCATGATGCTGTTCTGTTGTTTTTGTAAGTCTGTGCAATATGGAAGTCTCTGTGAGATCTGCAGCAATGGCAGCTGATCAAAATCTATTTCTAAACCAGTGCTGTTGTAATTGTAGAAAAAATGAAAACATGAATTTGTGCAGAGTTTACTATTTAAATATGTGAAAAGTACTGTAACAGTCAGTGACATGCAAATTGTCAGTGACATGTAAATCCATGAGCAATGGAAAAGCAGTAGCTGTTCAGTAAAAGGCATCTGAAAAAGGAAGCCTGTTTTCAGTGGGCTAAGTGAGCTACAAAGGGGCCAGCACCTCAGAAGAGATTCTAAATACAGAAACTGTTGGGATCTACTGCTAAACTCTTATTCATGCTCAGATTGGGTAATTTACATCTACTTTCGGTGTGCTTACAAACAGTGAAGTTAAGAGAACATGACTGAATAATAAATATTATTTTGCCCAAAGGAAGAAGTCAGTATCATTCTTTGCTGGTCAAGGTTTGTTGTGAGTCATTTTAACCTATATACAGAGATTGACCTAGTGGTGAATCCATCCAGTTGTGTTTTGGACTAAAAGAGAGCTTTTTAAACAAAAAACATGAGCACATACGTAGGAGGAAAGAAAGAAAACCTAAATGGTATTGATGACTGAGACACTACAAAGGCTTAAAAGGGTCAAACTAACTAAAGGGGGAAAGATTTAAAATAAGAAATAAAATACCTGAAATCTAGATCTAGAAAGATCATGGACATTCAATTACAGGAAAATCTTCCTAAATTAGGATGACAAGAAATTGCATAAAAAGAATTATGGCTGTTTAGGGAAATAATTTAGAAAATATTTATGTCATTTAAAACAAAAGCATTCGGTAAAAGTAAGTTTTTATAGGTCATATGCAGTGAGTGTATTATAAAAGCCTGCAGAAAATAATTTCTGTAATAGGGAAAACCTTTTAAAAATCAGATCAAATTTCAGTAGAAGGTATTTTTTCTTTCAGGTTCTCATAAAAGAATTTGCTTATCAAGGACTGACTGAAAAATCTATTTTTCCTAAAAAAGTAAAACCTGTTGTAAAATGAAAAAGATATTTTTTTAATTTAAGAAATTCCTTCTATTGCTACATACTGTGGTATTCTCTGTGTCTGGCTATCATTAAACACTTCTCAGAAGTCACAATCTTTTTCAGGCATCTTGCAGTTAGTGTAACGTGCATTGTAGTTAAAAGAATGTTTATAAAGTTAATAAGAAAAAGGATTTAATTCTATAAATTAGAAGGAATCCACAGAATTTATAACTAGAACCTACAAATACAGATTTCTATAAAAATATTCTCCTCACTCATTAGTTATGAGGCGCTGGGTGTTTGAAGCCAAGATAGGGACTGGAAATCTGCCTAGTTCAAGAAGAAAGACAGAAAGGAAGGGAGCAGGAGAGAATTTCTAAGGATTTATAGCAAGCAGGGAAATGCTATGTATTTATGTATATATATTTATTTCCTAAGTACTCAAGATCAAAACTGAAACTTTTCCCACTGAAATCAAAAATGTTTGGTAATCTGATTCAACTCACATTGGCACACACCAAAAAGTATTTCAACAAAGCAAAGAGATAAAGTTCATTTTAAAGATTCTGCCTTTTAGAAATACATGAATTTTTATTCCTGTTACCTATCCCTAGCAGAGACAGCATTGATTAGATTGTAATGCTTTACATTTTAAAGGAAGGAAGAACTCCAAGAGAAGATATGAAAAACTCTGGAAAGGCTGTAGAATTTGGGAATAATTATTTAATTGAATTCCTGTAACTTTATGCAACTGTAGTTTAAATTCCTATTAAGCTCTGTATGAGGGAATATTTATTCTCCTTGCAGTTAGGCTGGTAGAATCACTTAGAGCCTCCTTTGCCATGCCAAAATGTCAGGAAGTTAATACAATGTATTCAAGGCATTGGTACAAGCATACACAGCAAGATAAAGCAGTGTTGTCAAGTCAAAGCTGCTTAAGATGAGCTACAGCCAGAGTGAAAATACAGATATCTTTAGAAATTAATTGTAGTTTTGAAAAGTATTTTGGAAAGTGTTGTGGTCACTGTTTGGTACAAAAAGGCTTGTAGTAAAAGCGTCACCTTTTTCACATAATGCTTCTGTCTGCTACTTTGGTTAGCAAACCCCATCTAATGCTTTGGTAGACTGGGAGAACCTGCAGTAGTGTAAGAAATTGATTCTCGGGGAACAGATTTACTGTGCTCCAATTCAGTGTGGGGGTGCCCTGAGGGAGAGCACAGGAGCGAGATTCCACTGGGATGAGATGGGGGGACGCTCAGCAGGAGTGATCAGCCCCTGTGCTCCCACTGCTGATGGTGCACAGCCCGTGGGGCCAGAGTGGGGCCAGCTTGCAGGAGGTGTCCCAGAGGTGCAGCCCCAGCTGTCCCAGAACCTCTTCTCCTCCAGCACTGTGTGGTTCGTTCACACAGACACAACCCTGACCTTGCCCAGGTTCACATTTTGTCCCTACTTAACATTAATGCTCTACATTAACTGGTGCAAATATCTGTGTATTCAGATACATCTTCGAGCAGTTTTTCCTCTTTGGGTTATATTTGTGAGACAATGAAGAGACCACTTGAATTCACTTGAGTGTCCTCTAGGTATGTATGAAATCTGGGGTTGCTGAAATACATTGCCTGATAAGGAGTTCATGGAAAATCCCTCACCTGTAAGGATCCTATTACTGCTATGCAGAATACTTCAGATCCTGGGTACTTCAGCCCCCAGATGAGATGAGATGAAATCCCTCAGTATAGGATACAGCTTCCAATAACAAAATGCAGAGTAAGGATATCTTCAGGTTTCTGTTAAGATTTTTCTGAAAAAAGAGAAAGAAAGAAATAATACTATAATAATTTGGTATTTTCCTTCACATGATTTTCTTCCCATTCTCTTGGGAATGTTTGGCCTTTTGACATGAGGATAATGATGGCATGGATGTACTGCTGGACATATGTGGTCAAACCTCAGCTTAACAGGATTTTGCCTGAAGAGGAAGAGAGAGATGGGACCATGGGGGCCATGGCCTAATTCAGGTGGCTGTACCTCCAATCTCTGTTAGACTAAAATGTATTTTTTTCCCTTCCACGCACATACCACAGGGGGTGAAATGAGGAGATCCAATTGGCTGAACAAAGTTTGCTTCTGAAACCAGCAGTTTAGATTCATGTCAGCCATGCTAGTGTGCTTTGAGATGAGTAATTTTATTTTATTGAAGAACGAGCACTTTGTTGACCTTCTGGTGAGTCTCCAGGGAAAAAAAAATTATAGCTACAAATCAGGTGCTGTTCATGAGAGTCATTTCAACCTCCCTGAAGATGTTTTGCTTTTACTTGAACTCATTTCAATGTTGTTCTTCAAGTAGAACATAATTTTCACTCCATGTAAGTGTTAGTTAAACATTATCTTCAGACAGGAGCAGGCTAAGCTTTTGTGAATATCATTCAGGAGGAGAAAAATATTTCAGCTGTGAAATTGAGATTTAGTAAATATATCAGAATTCTTATCATGAGGAGTTTTGAAATTTAACTTTTCTCTCTATTTTGAAACATAAGACTTTCAAATGGTTGCAGTTTTGACTTCACTGAGGACTCACCATGTTTGTGTTCTCTGTGTGACTTGGGAATGTGTTAAATTAAAATGTAAACAAAACAAAACAGAGAAGCCCTACCGCCTAATCTGTGCAGTCATATCCCAACAAGAAATTATTTTAACAATAAAATCAGCTGCTTTTATTTAGAATAATAATCACTCCAAATACCATCAACTGCTGAAATACAGCTTTACATGAAAGCTAAAAAATAAATAAAATGAGCATCAGTTTTCATAAAAAAATATTGAGTTTGAATCTTAAATGTTCTGAGCCCATTTTCTACTGTTTGGGTAACACACTGGGGATTTGAGTTGCTAATTTCATTCACTCCTTTTACATAAGTAACTTTTAAATACTTTTTACAAAATGACTGGAAAAAACTACTATGTAAAAACAAAAAAAATGGAGATGTCTGTGTGACATACATTTTTTACATTTTGGGAATGTATTTAAGTTATGATGCTACAAAATATAAAGCTCCTTTACAGAAAAATCTGTTCTTGCTTCTGAATAGCAAGAACAGATTTTGCAATCAAACTAAATAAAAATTAAATTATTAATCTTTACTAAATGTTTATATTGCATCTCAGACATTTTCTCTTTTCAGAGCAAGCAATTTCCAGATGAGACACATTTAGAACAGTTCCTACTAAGTAGTCAAGATGCCTTTGATTAAGTTGGCAAAGCTGCAGAATACATATGACAGGACTGTATGTTAACAGCTCAGCCAAAACAAAATGAAACTCAGAGTCACTGAGAAGTGCAGATTTACTGATAGGTCTCAGAGTCTGAATAACACATAACAACCCAGAATGTAATAGGAAATTAATCTTGTGGAAAGACACACAAAAAAATAAAACACAATTTAATTATTTCCTCTTACGTTTGTTTCTTTAATAACCATAATTCATGGGTAGGAACAGAGTATGTGAAGAAAATACAGTATATAAGCATTATTTTGCCGAGTGTAGAACTGGTATAACAAAAGCAGTTCCTAAAATCTCTCAGGAAGAGACAGAAAAACTGACCACTATGATCACAATAAATATAACGAATATGTAAGAAACACTAATTTAGAGTTACATAAATGATTGAAAGGGAAACTGGGCTTTTAGTAGATATGTGAATGACCCTGAGCTATTGGAAAGCCTTATTTTCTAATAATTTTGCAGATCTATGGTAGAGAAAAGTAAGAGAAGCTTGAATGAATGTCATACAGAAAAAAAAACCCAGAAAACTGATGCTGCTAGTTTTCTACCCCTCATTTTGCAGCATAAGTGTAAATCTAAAGACATTTTAAAGGACTTGAATGAAAACTAAAAGAATATCTTCCATATTCAGGCAAATTCTTGGACTGATACTTTGTTAAAAAAAAAAAAAAAAATCAATTCCTTTCTGCTGTTCCTTACATATCTCCCAACTGCAGGCTCATCAGTTTTATTGCAGTGGCTTTGAGGTAAAGCAATGAAGATCTGTGTAAGGTGACTTGTAACTTACAGGAATATGAGCCAGGGAGTTGTGAAGCTTAAAATTAAAGCATTTCACTGTGCCAGTAAAACACTGGATTTCTAGAGTGATTTACTTCTTGAAGAGCATTATTAACCTTGTACAGGAAAGGCATAAGAAATAAATAATTATTGGGGTTACTTCTTGGTTTTTTTGGGTTTTTTTGGGGTTTTTTGTTTTTATTTTTTGTTGTTTTGCTCTTAACTAATCCAAGTGAGAACTACTTTTGTCTTGTAAGGAAATGTATATCAAGGATCAATATACATCAAGGATTTTTGTCTACAGAAAAAAAAAAAGCTGTTGTTCTTTCTCTATTCCCACTAAGATTTTATAACAGAAAAGCTCTATATAGTGGGTAAGTTCCCAGTGTCACTTCTTTCTTAAGATATTCAAGTGTAAGGCAGCTGACAGGCACAAGGTTTGCTGGTGATCCCTTCATCCAAAAAACTGGTGACATTAGTCAAAAAATTAAACAAGTTACACGGATGCTGTATAGAGCAACCCAAAAGTCAAGGGGATGCCATACACACTGTCTAAATGGAACTCAGTAGTGAGGTGAGTGCCAGTCTCTTCTCTCAAGTTACAAGCAACAGGACAGGAGGAAATGGCCTCAGGTTGGACCAAAGGAGGCTTAGATTGACTATTAGAAAAAAATTCTTCTCTGAAATTGTTGTCAAGCCCTGGAGCAGGCTGCCCTGGGAAGTGGTGAGTTAGCAGCCCAGGAAGAATTTGAAAGCCATGCAGTTGTGGCATCTGGGGACATGGTTTAGAGGTGGATCTGGCAGTCTTGAGTTAACAGATAGACCTAAAGACCTTGGAGGTCTTTTCCCGCCTAAATTATTCTCTGGAAATTCTGTTTGCTTGCCTCCAAATGACCTGCTGAGGCTTTCACAAGAACCTTGTCAAGGTGAAATATATTCTATGATGATAACTGGACCGCTCAGCTGGCATAATTCAGAGCAATAACCCTGTCTCTCATAGAATATGGAAGGGTAAGAAACATGGTTGTGCTGATTATATTTGATTTATAGTCCTAGAGGAAGGATACAAATTACACAACTGAGACTTTTACAATAACCCATGTGAGCATAAGGTGCAATAGGCCACCAAATAAAAGTTGACTTTTGTAGAACTTCTTTACCATAAAGGTCCAGAATTTCAGAAGTTATTCATTCCAAGTGAGACGTTTAAACACCTTCAAACATTGGGTCATAGATTAATGTGGGATGATGTCTTTAATTCACAAGTAGAACACCCATTTGTTGATTTGAAAATATAAACCCACATGTATTAACAGAATACTGAGGTGACCTCTTAAATCATGGTTGTTGTGAATTATATTTTAATGCTGTTATAATCATATACTATTGTTAGTAACTTCTATTTCAAAAAGACCTTGTCCCCTGAATTTGCAAAGTTTTGTTTAGGAAGGCTGAATCACTTTCAGATATTTGCCTCCCTCCATTGAATTTGTAGAAAACAAATGATTGGAAAACAAACATAAGATGACTAAACTCCCACCTGAGTTAAATGAAGTGGGATTAATTAGTGATAAATTGGGGGCTGAAGACATCAGCTCTTTCTGTAACTCCACAGGGAACTTGATTCAGCTGCAGGGTTCTAAATAGTTTATTCCTAATATTATATATTTTCTAAAATATTAAGGTTCATATCCAAAGTGTTTCTACATGCTTTTCTTCACACCATCTCTCAGTTTGATAGAGTTTAATACTGAGGTCTGTGCAAAGAGTCTGGGAAAGGATGCAAATACTCCTGCAGGAGCTGAGTTAAAGCCTATCAGTTAATTTCCCAGATCCTGATTCAGCAGACATAACCATTATTAGCACCATCATGAGTAATTGATTACCATAGAATTCTTGGCATCAGTGGTTTTGTGGATAAACCCTATTTCACTTACTACATTAAGGAGTTAATTCAGGGCCCAGCTTAAAGAAAACAGCTGAATGTCAAGGAGAATATTCTTCAGTTTTCTTTGCTTTGCCATTCATTTAAATATTCTTTTATGCCAGTGTGGATGAAACCAGGTTTTCCTTGCCAGCTCTGACTAACCCAAGTAGACTGTTCACATAGCAATGATGACACATGGCCAACATCAACAGACAAAACCAACTGGAAATATTTCTAAAGCAGCCTGGCATAATTGCCCAGAAGGACAGAGGGAAATTAGGGGAAATTTAAGAGTAAAAAAGGAACCTAAAAAAGGAACTCTGGCTTAACTAAAATTTAATCTGTGGACTGCACCCATCTTTGTATCTTCTTTCATCAATACAGCTGACTGTGGTCTCCACTGTATGATGGAATCTTGAGCTCTTTCAGGTCTATATTACAAATTCGTGAAGTCAAAGACAAAGAAAACTGGCATTATTCCTTTGAAGGGGAAGGTCAGATAGCACAGCGTCAGGGCAATGGAGAATTCTGAAGATATGATCAAAGACTTGACCCATCCTTTACCCTCAGGAAAACATAAAGGGGACATTTTCAGCATTTCAGCTGAAGAAACAGGTAAGTGAAAGACAACAACCTGAAATAAAATGAAAATATCACTGTATAAATAAAAATTCCAACAAAATAGTAGATATTGTATAACAATCACCAGGAGAATCCATGGGCTTGATCCCAAAGAAGCAACCAAGAGTATTTTTAATATGAGATTACTATAGTATCATTTTTTTTTATAGTATAATTGGGTTTTGTAAATTGGTATGACCCTGACACATGGTCTCACACAGTTCAGCAGTGTGAAGTTTACACCCATTTCCTCAGTCCTTCCCACAGCATATTTGGCAGAACCTGGGAGCCTTGGAGATTGTGTCCTTTTACAGCAGAAAGCATTAGATCATGCTAGTATTTTCTTTAAAGGATAGCTTTAAGGAAAAGAAAGACAAATGAGCAACACAACCTGTGATGCTACAAAATGTAAGCCCAAATTTGAATTTTCCCTTAGTGATAAGTTTTTCAGGTGCTGAAATCCAGAAGAAAGTCTGAGATTCTCCAATATTATTTCTCGAAAATAATTTAAAGGCATTTTCACAGTTCTAGTGCTGACTTGAAATATTTTACAGCCTTGGTTTCTCTCCAAACTGTATCTCTTAATCACAACAAACTGTCACACACTGTCAGTTTTCACCTGAGGAAATTCTAATGAGCAGCTTCACTTTACAAAAACACATCTAACTGATTTCAGATTGATGGGAATGGCAAACAAATGTGCCCCAGCCTTTGATGAGTGTATTTGTGCAGCTTGGAAATTTCATCTCAGAAGAGTAAATGCGCTCTTTACAGTTGGAATACAGATAGCACCAGTGCTCTTTTCTACTATCACCTCTCTTCATGCAATACTGAACTAATCATGGGATAGATGTTGATTTCTTGTCCTTCATGCACTGATTCCTTAACTCTAGGCTGCAATCTCTAATGGCCACTTCCACATGCAGTAGTAGACCCTTGAGTAATAAATCCTCTCTTGGGTCTTACAAATGCCTTCTTCCCTTCATCAAAATCCCAGATGTAGTATGTGTCTACTCTTTGATACTGCAGGAATTTTCCTCTCCTAACTTTATTACTTCTAGATGCAAGTGCATGGTGAAATCCTCCCCCCATGTTCAAACAAATTGACAGATCTCTTAATGGGTGTGCTTGCCTTGTTGGCAAGTATTCAGGAGTCCTTGCATTGTACCTGTCCAGCCTCTGGTGAAGGGAAAGCATTTGAAGGTTGGTGTCCAAATCAGCACTACTAAGGCAATTCAAAGGGGAGTACTCTCCTACACAAGGACAAATTCCTTGGAGCTAGGAGAATGAACTGATGGCTGTACATTCTCTCTATTTGGGCAGTAGGTTTCTCCACTACCAGCAGTGAAATAGAATATGGAAGAAGTGTTTTGTTAGGAGCCATCATTCTGTTTCCCTTCTGCTTTAAGAACAGATGTGACTCAGGCTTAAAATTCCCTCTGAACACAAAGATTGTATGATATTTTTCTGGTTACTGGTAAATTTAAAAGCATTGAAATACAGGTTACTTGCAAATCTTTATGTTCCTAGCCTCATTTCCATAGTATGTAATGTGGAACTAATTGCAGCATCAGAGTTGCAAAACCATCAAGAAAACACAATACAGTGTAGCCATAATGCTGTTTTGGAGAACAGGAAACAACTGAGCCTCAAGAGGAGTCGGCAGGGACTTAAACATGTGGAGTAGAGTTGGCTGTATTGGAAAGGTGAGGCCCCAGCACACGGTGCCAGGGTGAGGTGCCAGCCCACACTGCGGCTTCTAGCTGCCCTCCATTTAGTTCTGCCTTTGAACAAAATCCCGCCTTATTAAGGACTCCCTATGGAATCAAGATAATTGTCCTCTAAAACACTCAAAACAAGATAAAACCTTTACTATATTTTGTTTTCCAGCAGAATTTTGCAACTCATTTACAGAATTGTAAATACACAAGCGATAAGAGCTTTCTGCATTATGCAATGGATATCAAGCCTCTAATTACATTTGAACTTTGAAAACCGACTGTTACAAAAATGCTTTCTTCATTGGGACACAAACTAGATGCTTGCTCATTTGGTATAATACCACTGAGATCTCAAGCTGCTGGAATTTCCAAAGGAATATCTGGAGGGAAATAATTACATATTTTCTACTATTTTTGTCATGTGAAGGAAATAAAATTTGAACTTCATACAGTGATTGATAATTTAAGAGTCTTTAAATACCTCCCAAACACTTTATGAAACTAAAAACAAAACAGTTACACTAGCAGTAGTTGCAAGAAAAAAAAAGAAGAAAATGTATAACTAAGTACAACTATACCTGCCTAAAAAAGTACATTGTGAATCATGAAAAATTCAGCACACAGGAAGATGTTGTAACAACTGTGATTAGTACAGATGGAATCTGCCAGAACTACTGAGCGTATCTGAAGCATCAAGAGGGGTTCAGGATGGTAAATAACGGAGACGGTTATTATCACCCTGCTAAAATACCACAGATTAAAGATATTTATAGTCAATTAAGTGATCAATGCATTTACTGTATAGCAACAGTTGCAATATTTGTATGAGGGTTTCAAAGAGCTTTCTATGCTGTGGACTACTGATCACTGCAGCAAATGTGTGAGATGATATTTATGAAGAAGAAAAAATCCATAAAAATTTTGTTTTCAGAGCAGCTGAGTTTTCTTGCTTGACATAAATATCTCAAGCCTGTATCAAAAGGTATAAGCATGTGTAGTCCTTCCTGAATTCAGTGAAGGTGTTGGTCACCAGTCCTTCTAAAACAAATGCAAAGATTTATACTTCTGACTTCAAGGATGGATGAAATATAAAGAACTTGTAGTTCCTGTTGGGGAAACCATTTGTTCTTCTGCCACAGTCTTAAAAACACCTGTACAATGTCTTACTATACATCAACCTATTTCAATCGTTGTGTACAGGAAAGAGGACTTGGAAGAAAGTGACCATTTTGGCAAACTCAATACTATGCAGTCAGGCTTTTGGGAATTGTAATCTGCTCAACGGCTCTAAAAAGGCAATGTCTAGGTATTTTACAGATATCTTCCAGAAAATCAGTCACTAAACCAGGTTTAAAGGTCAGGTATTCCTGGCTAGACAGGTTATTTACAATTCTAAGTGACTCAGTTGAAAGATTAACTGGAATGAGTGTAGTTGCACTACTGCACAGTCCGTGCTAATATAGGAACCTTTACCACTCAATCTGCACCTGTTGGGTCTATATATTTACACCCATCCCTGCCTAGTATCATCTGCCCCAGCGAAAATTTGCAGGTGGAGGGCATATTCTCCAAATACGCTGCAAAATATCATGGGTCAGTATTCTCCAAATACACTGATCCATGGTTGATCAACCTCTGCTAAATGACAAGTGTAAGGACCTAAAGAGCACAGTTGCTTGTCTCAAACAAGGCCACAGAAGGACTTTGCATGAGATAAGAACAGAATGGAGCAACAGGAAAGCACTATCCCTAGGCCTGGTAGAGGGGACATATGGTTAGCACATCCTAGTTAACATGACAAAAAATGCCCACTGTGGCAAACAGCGTAAATATGCTACTGCTCATACAGATATCATCAACCAAAAACGATCCCCCCAAGCTATGGAACAGATGGCATCTGTGACCCACAACTACTGAAGCCCCCACAAATATGCCTGCATGGATACCTGGAAGTTGGACTGTAAGATAAGCCACCACAGCCTGCGATATGACAAAGGTGGCACTATGCATCTGTGGCATCTGTGCAGAAATCAGCTCCAACTGGGTAAAAGGTAATTCCAGCAGGAGGAAGATCATGAACATTGACTCACAACCCACCAACTCAAGAAACCCACCAACTCGAGAGAAAGACTGAGCATGTAGACTAACTAACATTAGAAGTGAGGGAATAATTTAAACAATAGAACCAGAGAACTGTGTAGTCAATGAGCATTAATTCCTTTATTTGCTAAGATCTATAAATAGTGAAAAGTTTTTAATTACATAGGGACCCCCGCCACCAAGAAACCCAGGGTGAAAAAGGACTAGCAGGATGTCACTGAATCCATGGGTGGTGACTAATTTCTGTTTGATCATTCTGTCTGTCCCTACACTCCACGTCCCCCCACCTTGTTTATTTCTTTTCATCTCTCTGCCTCACATTACTTGTTAAATAAAACCCATATTATTGTCTTCAGCATATGGTCTTGTTTACATCTTAATTTGGGCAGAAGCACCCCTCTCTATTCAGATCTTAACAAGGATCTGTGCAAAGGATGAAGGATCATGAAAGTATCACCAGTCAGAGAGGCTGGGAATCTGCTGGAAGTATATGGGTAATCCAGCTACATTCCCTTGAGCACAACCACACTGACTTTACCCTTCCTATGCAGAAGGCCACAGCATGACCAGTTCATTATTTAGTTTTTAGCTGCTCCTTTACTAAGCTGTAGATGAACATTTGTAACCTACATTTCAAGCCAGGTTGTTATCATGGATTAAGTGAATTACTACTAAGCTGGCAATAGCTACAGGGGGGAAATGCCAGTAGATATCCTCTTCTCAAGCTTTCTCCAGATTTCAGAAGAGATGTGTGATCCTGTACCCTGAACACAGAAACAGGAGCTGTGCTTGCACATATTTCACTAAGCAGCACCTCCTGTGCCCCCCACTCCTGCCTCCTCTGCCACCCCAATCAGCAATTTCCTGACCCCTCCGGGCACTGATGAATTTCTCCCTCCCTGAATCAGTGCTGTGTGGAGACAATGGGCTTAGCAGCTCTCTGAGGCAAAACACGATGGGCCAGAGCTGCTGATTTAATGCATAAGATCATGTGCACCTGTGGTACTATATAAATAATAATTTTTTTCCAAGGGAGGTACTTTCCTCTCCCTCCAGTGCCTAGTTGAACTACACAATACTATCCAAAAGATTAATATCTTTCCACTGTCAACATGCGTTGGAGATATTTAAATGGCAAATGTAGGTTCTGTCAGGTTATTGATGGAAAACTGAATTTCTTGTTCCAGTTCCAGATTCAACTGTGACTCTCAGGAAGCTGAGAAACTGAGACAAGCATAAAAGATCTACAGTACATACCCACAGGAGAAGGAGAGAAAAAAACAGGAAAGATAGAATATTTTCTTTTTTTCTCTTTTTCTCTTCACTACCATTTTGTTCTATTCTGGCTTGTTCTTTAGATGTATATTTTGAGATGTTTTCTTTGCTTATATATTATTAATGGTTTATTTTTAATCTATGTATGTAATATATATCCCAGCGTTCAAAGGGCATGCAAGCATTTTCCTTTTGTGGGACGTTTCCTGTGTATATGTTCTTTTATTCTATTTTGGTGATTTTTTTTTCTGCATATTAAGACTATGTGAGAAATAAGAGCACCTCTCTTCTCTGACATAAGATTCATGAGTGGTTTCCAAAAATACTATTTTATAACAATACCAAAAGTGTCTTAATTTTATATAACCCTAATTTTTCACTGCTTAACAGTCATGAAAAAAAGTTCCAAAACTCCAAAGTAACCATGAAAGGAAGATAGCCTGGTGGTCTAAAATCCAAGGCTTAGCATCATTTCACGTACCAAGACGTCCATGTTTTTGGAGTTTCTTTATCTCCTTTATACTTTTATAAGCCACAGCCTCATAAATCTTAGTGAAACATAAGAATTTCTGAATTCATTCTCTAGACTTATACCACCATGTTCTGCTTATTTAGTAAAGATCTTTTGCATAAGCTGTAAAAGATATCCCTGTATTTGTAATTGAAATTATGGGATGGTAAAATACCAACGGAAATTTCAACAATAGTGACAGATGTAAACATAACCATTCCTCTATAAACATTTTATATGACTTTGTGGATTTAAGAAAGAATATGGTCTCATTAAACTATCTCCTGGATGTAGAGTTGTTTCTTATGAAGTAAATTTTTAAATACCATGCCTAAAATATTTCTCACCATTCATATTTGTCTCTTTCCAAAAAAATCTAAGACTTTGTTACCAAGTGATATCACATTAATGCAAAGCAAAGCTCAGAATTATGATACCAATTATTTTCTCTCAGCTGCTGCGCAGTAACAATGTGTTTATTTTTAAAGTACTTTGTTCACCTTTAAAATCTAAGATTAGTACAAGACTATAAAAAAATGTTTTGTTCCCAAAAAAAGGCTTTGGGTGTCTAAAGTACATGCCAAATAAAATATAAATTTGCTACCATTATCTAGTCAAAACCAAGATATTTCTGTCACCTCATTATAGTTTACTCTTGCAGTCATAAAATTTATGTTATTTAAAATGCCTTAGACTAGTTTTAATCTAGAAGTTTAAAACGCTATATTTTTTATGCCTGTCCTTTAATAAAAGTACCTTAAATGAATAGCACCATAATTTCTTACCTAGTTATAACTGTTAACGTCTCAGAAGCCAGTAAGACCTGAGCATACTATACAAAATACAAGTTGTACTGTGAATTACTCTCTGAGCTGTTAACTTGTGTGAACTGAATACATGCAGGTAGCACTGAGACAGCCACAATGCACAGCTGAAGTGCAAAGAAAATATTTATTCCATTATTCTTCTGTCAAAACAGGGACACATATGCTGCTAAGTTTATTTTATCTAAGCAGGGGCAAAAAGCAGAGAGGCCTGAACCCTGACTGTTACATATCAAAGGCCTGGTGCAGGCACAAATCTTCACAAGGACGTGTTCTGCAACCAGCAATCTTCTCCTCCATCTTCCCCCCTTTCTTCTAGACCTGTGAAGAATGCTTTTTATGTCCTTAACAGCATTTTCTTAGCTAAATCCTTGAAATAGACAGAAAACAATGTGAATTCTCCCAGACTGAATATTTTTAGCACCCTCCAGCTTATCTCAAGGTTGAGCTTATCAACTCAAAAGCCAACTTCTTTTCCTCAGAAATCTTCCCTTTTTAACCCATTCCTCCTTCCATATTTTTTGGATATAATTTTAAAAGCTGCGATTGCCGATGCCACAAACCCATCTTGGTTTCCTGGTGGTTTTGCAATAATGATTTCCTTTCTACTTGCTTCTTGCATCAAACAATAATCTGAATGCCTATTTATTGACAATAGAGAGCTCTCAACTGTTCATCTTGCAGGCAGTTTGAGAACTGAGCAGAAGTGCTTCACAGCAGGTAAATAACCTTTATAAAGAATGTAAAATTTTTTAAGAGCCCAAAAACACCTTACAGGATCCAAAATATAATTTACGTGCCTAATCTACTACTGAATTTCTAAATTCAGAGAAACAAACTAAAAAACCTCTACTCTTTCAGATGCTTGAATCAATATGTGTATCTGCATTTTTCAGTGAAAACGTCTGTCTGTAAAGCTGTGCTTTTGCACATACTGAAAGAATCTGTTGCTTATGCGAACGAAACTTTTCTCCTATGTAACATTTTGTGATCCACAAAGTCAACATTTCTTAGAGTTATGTATACTTGGTGTATACTGCATTCTTAGAGAATGCAATATACACCAAGTAATTCTGGAATGCCCAGAATGGTGTATACTGCATTCTGATGCAGAAGCAGAGGATTCAGCATTCCTGCTCATCATCATTTAAATGACACAGTAGGTGAGGTTTAGTGGAGTTAGACATAAAGTGGGAGTTAGTTCCTCTCTCCCCAGTCAGTTTCCAGAGAATGTCCTAATTATTCAGTGACACAATAGACAGCGGGACACTTTCCTAATGCTCTTGGTTGCAACTGCAGCACTTGAGAGACAGGGATGCAAAGGAACCCAAAACCAGAGAGGACATCTCAGCAGAAGCACAATTTCATACCTGGACAAATGGGCTCTCACACAAGAATTTCTCCTCCCATCCCTGATGCTTCTGTGGTTTTCCCAATGGCTATCTGACAGAAATGACACAGAATTCCACAGTACAGGTAGTAGAGCCTCTCATTCCCCAGTCCTTCTATTTCTCTCCCCAGGACCCCTACTGCTTTTTACACCAAGAGAGTTTTGCCCAGAGGAGCAGCAGGAGCCTCCTTTGAGAAAATGGCAAGGAACCCCAGCTTCATCTCAGGGTGGGATCTAAGTGAAAGGGCTTCTATGGCTTCTATCATTCTCTTTGGTCCTTCACTTGCCTTCACATAGGTCTTACTGTCCTGCCTGAAAGTCTATCAACTCAGAAAATATTGTAAAGTCTGCTGCAGAACATGGAGTCTTTCTCTTATACCCATGCCTTCATTCAGACTTCCCAAACCACAGGCAATGCACAAACTGGTATCACTGTACGTCAGACCAAATTACATAAATCAAATTCTTCCATGTAGAATAGTGTGGCTATAATTATTCCTAGTGTCTTAACACTTCACACCAGCAATGCAACCTCTCTGGAGTACTATTGACACTTTCAGTCACAGTGAGGGGTGTAGAGAGCTTTCCCCATTAACACAAAGCAATTCGGTAGGACTTCAGTGATTGATGAGTTAGTCAATATACTTCATCAGTGAATCCTCAATTTTGGCAGCAAAATACCCTACCTGACAATATTTTTTTATTATAATTCTGCCATGCTCCTAATTTTGACAACTCCTTCTCTCTCTATGTTGTACTACCAAATCAAGCACTTCATTTTTTGTATAAGGAATACAAACACAGGCTTATAACCACATGGAAGTAATTTCATTTTCAAACATCAAAAAAAATCTATTATTTATAAAAATGCAAAGCCTTTATTAACAGGAACTGCAAGTTCTTCTAGTTCTAATTGAAAACAGCAACAATAAAAAAAGCATTTTGCTAGTTGGAAATCCCTACATCAGCAATCACATTGCAAATACTCCACCAAAAAGACTGAAGAAGGAAAGTTTTTCAACACCATTTAAGGGGCTATTTCAATAAAAATAAAATGAAGCCCAGATAAAAAGGGAAAATTATTTCAGGCTCTTCACTTTATGCAGTAAATAGCTGGTGCTGCTTTGGGAACAGACAGGGAAGGGTGACCCACAGCTGCTCTGTCCCTAAGGAGAAAGCCCAGATGATGGAGGACATTGTGCCTCTCAGGGAGCATTGACTGGCAGCATGAAGTGACCAGCAGAGCTCCCTGCAGCCACAGGGGAGCCTGGCACTCTCAAGCATTATGACTTTCATTTAGATAATATGAATATAACTATCCCATTACTCCCCCAGAGCATGCTCATAGCTGAACCACTGAAGAACTGGAAAATTGCTTTAAATTCTCTTTGCTGAGAGCTTATTGCTCACAAGGGAATGGTTCTTCCTCTATTTTTCCAGCTGTTAAATTACCTTCAAGGACACTTTTCAGCATGAACATTTGCTGCAGAGACTTCAGAAGAGCTGTGGAAGTGATGTGGTAAATGTCACTGTAGTTCAAATTATGTGAAATCTGTGAAAAATCCTATTTTAAAGGCATATTTTTTAGTTGGAAAGTCAGGAAGTACAAATACATTTTTTTACTTTTCGAAGTTATTTCTGAGTGTGCTTTCCTACAAATCCTACCATTCACATCAGAAATCCACCCATTTTTTCACCAGAAAAGAATGGTTTGATAGTGATACCTTCAATGAATTGAAAGGGCAGGAATATCTTCCAACAGCTGGTATGTGCAAAGGATACAGTGGTGGTTGAATTCTGGTCATCAATTTTCTACAGAGAGACAACACTAAAACAACACTTTAAGCAGCTTCCTACCCAATCCTTAGTTATTATCACAATGAAAGTAAATTCCAAATTCATTGGAGAAGAAAACCCAATAGAAATAGTATTTTTTTAAGAAAGTGAAAATTATAGGCAAATTACATTTCTATTAAAAAAAAACTTACACTGAAGCAAAGGTACAAAATGTCAACATTCCACATGCTTTTGCATCTTTTAACTTTAGTATGTGGGCACATTCAGCAGATGAAGACAAGTTACTTGAAAAATAAAAGGGAACTATTTGGAGCTTGAAATTCTCATGACACTTTCACATTGAGTTTAACATTAATTTTTTAGTGGCAAAATGAAAGGGTAATCTACTTCAAACAGCATTTCTAAAGAACAAACAAATCATTAGAATAAATGACTAACCAGGTGCAACATAAATATGATACATTAGTAAACTGTGTAAACACTGATGCTCAGCGGTGCAGGAGACAGAAGCTGAGGACATAAAGTCTCCAAGCACCACCTCTAATGGTCCTAACAATAATCTTTTGCTAGTCTTTTGTTCATTATGTTGATAACCATTAATATGTAATGCTTTGCATGCATCATATATCAGACTAGAAAATGGAAGAGTTCAAGGGATTCAATATTCATTAGACAACTTTTCCCAAGACCTGGAAGTTTCACAACTTCCCAGCACCCACCAAAGTACTCTGAGTGCTTTCTGATCCCAAACTCAGGCACTAGGAGAAATGAGAACAACACCCACTGGCCAGGGGATATGCTGGAGAATGGACAAGGTCCTGAAAAATAATGCTTTTCCTAAAGAAAATGTTAACATTGTTTGTGCTGCATCTTGGAGATATAAAAAAGAAAGGATTTAATATAATGTTTCCCTTTTGGTATTGCTGCTATATAGAAGATCCAGTCAAGACATTAGTCATCAGATGAGAACAATAATCTATGGAGATTGCCATCAGGGGTACCTTGTTTGTGCATTCAGTTACAAATAGCTCTTTCTGCACAGTCTTATGGACATCCTACTGTGTTCATGTAATTTAGGCACAAATGCACAATCCTAATGTGAGTTATCACAGTCTTCCCCAAGTGTTATGAAATTCATTAGACTCTAGTCCCCAGCCATAAAACAAAACCAATGCTTTGCTCTCAAACATCTACTTCAGTGTCCTTGATTTCCACACAAGCTCACTATGAGCTATCTTCTGGCTTTCAACACAGCCTCTCCAGGACAGGGACTCTGTCTGCCAGCCCTAGGAAATGCCAGAAAATATTTCAGTTTGCTCAGAAAGCTGAGCAAGCCTCAGCTGTCCTTGAAAGATCCTCTGACATGGGGATGTTCAGGGTCCTTGAAACACTGCTGAAATGTTGTGCCCCTTCCCAAGAGAATGCAGCCCATGATAGGCTGCGTAGGAGGTACTGACACGGCTATAGCTTAAATCAGCAAAACCCTCATCCTTGGCAACATGATTTCCATTGTTTTCCTCTTCTTGACAATTTCCCAAAACAGTGAATTCAAGCACATCCACTCTAAAACACAGCTACTGATTAGAAAGCCTCAGTAATAACCTGATGCTCACGGCCAACTCTCAATAAACTCTGCAGAATTTATTTGGAGCAGGGAGAGATTCTGCCCTGGGGCTCTTGGCTTTTTGCATCATTATCTGCAGGGAATCAAGATTGTTTCTGAGTTTTCTGAGCCAGAGTGTGACTAAGAGCCGTTTATCTGTTTTGCATGAAGCACAAAAGCCTGAGTTTATCACTAGAAAATACAGCACACAGAGTTACCTCCAGTAACACTGCACCCCAAATCTCATTGCACAAAAATTAGGGGCTGTGGCAAAGCTAGGCATCTTCAGAGAACCAGCCTGACTGTCTCTCCAGCACACTCAGCACCAAGGCAAATGGTTTTTTCCACCCTAGCTGGGCATCCTGGCTGTCCGTGCTAACTGCATTCATACTCCAAATGTTAAGCTAACCTTTCTGACAAATTCACACACTTTTGTAGACATTATAAGACATTCCTTCACATCTGACAAGGATTTGAAGAAAAGATTAATAGACTGATTTTCATAAGCACTTGTCAGTAACTGTGAGTTTTCTGTGCTGACAATACGTGAGCTTCCTGAATGCACACAGAGGTTTTCTGGGAGAACACAAATCTTAAAAGCTCTGAGCACACTCAGCTTCTCCACTGATCGATATTCTTCTCTCATTATAGGCATGTGCTCATGCACTGACTGAAGGATCAGACTCTCCCTAAAATGCAATTATACATTCAAAACATGACAATTTCTTCTTCTCAATAGCTTTGGCACTAAATGAGAATTTTAATAAATCATTTTTATTGTTACTACTCTGGTATTTTCTGCAAGTGTCTTGTTATGGGAAAAATGTTTTTATCCCTAAGTGCTGTCTCTTGTTTCTTCTGTTTGTTTGGAGGTTTTGGTTTTGGTTTTTGAGTTCTTTCATTGTTGTTGGGTTTGGGAGTTTTTTTGAGTTTGGTTTTTTTTTTTTGATTTTTTTGAGTTGGGGTTGGGGGTTTTTGGAGGGGAGGGAGTGTTTGGGTTATGATTTTTTTGAAAGGAAGGCTCAGTTGTAGACTGCTAAAGGACCCAGTGAGGATGGTAGTAATACTTTCAGGGTTATTTCAATATGATTATAAAGATGAAAAACATATTTCTTTATTTTTTAACATGCCTTTTCAGACCCATTTCCCTTACTCCTGAAAAGAAACAAAATCAGTGTGGTGCCACAAAAGCAGCATTTTTGTATGTCTGCTACTTACCACTGTTCCGAGTAACTGCCTTGGTGACATTGAAAGGGACAGCTCAGGACTGGAGCAACAAGACTTGAAAAAGAAAGATTTAGAATTTAGGATCCAACTTTTTCTATTTTTTGGCCAAATATATTTCCTTTACACAAATTAATATATCTTACAATTATCCTTAGAAATAATTATTGACTATCTACTGCAGTCAAGCTCTGGGTCATCATATGTATAAGAAGGCATTTCTGAAGCTCCAAGACAAGTACCGAGGAGTCTGTGCCATCCAACCAGTAAATAGAATCCAGGATACTTCTCCAGTTACTTAATTTACTATTGTATAACATATTTTCTGATTGGGTCTGAGTTTTTTTCCAGAGAGGTGCACTGCATTCTTTATTGTTGAAAGAGGGTAAGGAAAGCATGTATACTGTCAGGGAGTGTATATGGTAGGGTAAATATTTTGACAGCCTCAGAGGCACCATTTGGAAACTTCAGGAACAAAACATTGTCAAATAAATGTGTTACTACAGCATATTTCCTGAAGTGATCAACAATTAATGAGTTAACAGACCACTAAGTGCTGCCAGTATTTGGTAATGTGGTATCCCAGAGTTACATTTTTTGAGGATAACTATTTCAAAATTATGGCAGTACTGCAATATTATGGAAATGCTGCAGAGACCTGAAGAACTGCTGTGTAATTAGTTTAAATGTAATCATTAATTTTAGAAAGTTGCTTAATGTGTCAATTTCAAACAGATCTGTGTTCTGGCAAATTATATGCCTTCAAGACAAAAAGGACAAAATCCTCCACACAAAATATATCACACTATCCTTCTGTGAGCAGTATCTGTTTGAGGGGAATAGCTAGTCAAGGAAAACCTTAGAGCAGAAGCTCAAAGCTCATGATTTAGACTTCACCTCTGGGAGAAAACACATGGGTAAGTGTTTTAAATCAGCTATTTAAATCAAAAGCCCCTTATTTTGATTTAGGATGCCCACAAGGCAGCATTGTACCAGAACTGAATGAGCATGTCTCCTGTGTCCTAATCCCACAGCACAAACACCTTAGCTCATTCCTGTACTGGCATGTAGACACATCACTGATGCTGTGGGAAACAGCAATGCTGAGGCTGGCACAGAACTTCATCCACAGTGACCCACTGTGCATAAAGGCAGCACTTCCGCCTTCCTTTGTTTTAGGCAGGCTGGGATGTCTCTCTGAGTCCTTACCCAGGTGCTGATTTTCAACCAAAACTTTAAAGAATTTCGATATCCAAATCCTCTTTTCAAACAAGACTGCAGCTATTTCATTAACTGTTTCAAAACCTATTATGAGAACAACTGAGGTACAGATGAATGACTGCATACATGAATACATTCTTTTTTACTCTCATTTTCCTAGGAAACTAGACTACAAATAGAATCTAGTTGCTCACAAACCATTGACTTTCTTTTCATATCCGTATTTGTTCAATGGGCACAACAGCTTTCTGCAACCAAGGAAGTGTCACTATTCATTTACCATCTCAGTGCTCAATTAATCACCTCCTACCACAGAAAACCTAAGAAGATTTTTTATATAATCCCAGGAGATAAGACAGTTTAAAAATAGACACACCATTTTTAGATTTTTCCTTTCTGACGTTTTTGAACAAAAGGCAAATCCTTCCAACAAATCATTCAGCACAACTTTCATTCCCCTCTTTGACACAATTTCATAGCTGTATGGAGCACATGGAGCACTTGGCAGGAACATTTTGCACGGTATCTGGTATTGCCTCTACAGCAGGTCATTTGGGAAGGCCCTGAGAAAGCTGCATATTAAGGGTGAAAGGGAGATGTCATAAACCTGTGCAAGCGGGTCCTTTTCCTGGTTGCTAATCCATGTAAATACAAATCTAGGCTTATCTTTTCACTAAGAAAATGCAAAATCAGGACCTGAAAACATATTAGCAAAAAGCAAAGGCAACAGAAGTTAAATATCAAAATTAAGCTCCCAGACTGTCAGAATCAGAAAAACAAAGTAAAATGTAGCCTGAAATGGAAGAACCAAAGTCCTCTGAGGTCTGCAGGCAGTGATCATGGGGGTCTCAGCACAGGCACCTGCACAGCAGCGGGTGGGCTCTCCATGTTCACACAGCTGATAAACAGCCAGCATGCTCCAGCTGGCAGTAAATTCCCCCAGTAATGAGGGATGAATCGGATAATGGGAAGTGCAAGCAGTGGGAAAGGCTAAAGCCTTTAGACACTGCATCTGGCTGGCGCGGCAGAGATGGGTGAGCTTCATTAAATGACCAATTTTAGCTTACTCTAAAGGCAATAAGCCACACAGTATTAAGGACCTGCAGAGAGATGCACAAGCAGAGGCACAGAGGTGAGGAGCTGAGTTTAAACAGTTCTGAGAACAACAGTAACCAAATAAATGCTCCTGAGAGGAGTCTGGATGTTTTCTTCATCAGCTGTATTCCTTACAACGCGGGAGAACCAGGAGAACGCCATTTCATTTCATGGGTGTTTTCCACATCAAAACAAAACCCAGATACTTTCCAGTGCTTTCATGAAATATCCATCTTTTGATAGAAAAGAGAAAGGGTTTTTATTATTTTCCTTCTTTCCCCCAGCCTTTGCTTCCTTCTCTCTCTCTCCTACTTTCAAACAAAAATTTATAATAGACTGCTGCTCTGAGAAGCGTCACAAAAGAGAAAAGGTGAATTTATTGTGTCTTCATGAAAAGCTTTAGCTAAGCCCCATGTTCCAGCAGAAATACATTTCTCTGAAAATGTTCCAATCAACTCAAAGCTCTTTGTCTAAGCCAAGCACAAAAGAGGGCAGCTCTGGCTGACCCTGCTCCAAGAAGGCAGCAGCAAGGGAGGAGCTTTTCTGCAGAACCACCTTTACGATGACTGGAAGCAGGTCCAGTCAGTCATGTCAGTGCAAATGAGATAGGAAGGGAGTGAGAAGAGAGCAGAGATGCTGCAAAATTGAGTGAAGACCCAGCTTCAAGATAGTTCATATTTGTTGGAACACTTTAAGCCTTTAATCACTGGGGCATAACCTAAAATTAAAGGTCAGGCAAAGAAGCTGGAACTCCCCCCATTTTACACATTTTTATCCCACTGTATTTTCACATACTCATGACTATTACTTGGCTAAGGGACGTGATTTCCCTGTGAGCATTCTTCAGGAATATCACAAGGGACTTTATTTTTGAATCCTATAAAAATACCTTTTTTTTTTTTTTGAATGACCAAAATAGAAATATATTTTTCTAAGTCTACATTGAGAGCCTAATGTTGCAAGGACTATATTTATTTAAATTATACAGTTTGACTCTAATGAAAGCAGAAATTATCCTTGAGTGAATGATTAAAAATAAATGATCTGCTAACAGCATATACAGGCTGTATTATCACTGCAGTGGGAGCAACTTAAATTCACAAGAGTGAATAGCTGCACATCCAGCATTCAAAAATCACAAAAAGAAAAAAACTTCACTAAGATTTTGTTACAAACAAATTCTAGTGTATTTACGAAATAAATTAAAAAAACCCCAACAAACTTTTCATGTTTGCTCCACACAAACACAGCTATTCTATTTTTTAAGGTGGCAAGACCACAGACATTTCAGGAGATTATTTGTCAGAGGTTTTAGTTTTTCAATAGCCTAACAGAATGCCCTTCTGGGGAGAGATTTTAAGAGGGGCATTTCCTGACCTTTCTGTGCTCCTAGTGTTGCTGTGGATGCAGGACTTGCCACTGACTTTTCATATCTTGGATTTCCACATCATCCGCTGCTATTTCTGCCTTATAGTAAAGGAAATCCAAGAGAAAAAAAAAAAAACCCTCAACCAACTTCTCTGAGCCCAGGTGTATTCCCAACATCTATTTTTAGAAGCAAAGCTGACAGAAATCTCTTTGCATTTCTGGGGAACCCCACCTCAGGCTGCGTGTTAGTGCCTGCAGGGTGGGGGCTGAACCAGTGAGGTAAAACAGAGCAGAGTGGCATTTCCACTGACACATCTTGGCAGCATTCCTTGCAGGTACAATCTTTTGTACTTAAGGAGCTGTACATGCGACATGTCATCTCTCCTCATTTCCTTTCTGTGTACTACAGAATGGGATGCTGTGACTGTCCTCATTTTCCATTGAGGGCTTGGCACAGGTACAAAAACACTTCTGTGACTCTAACTCCATGGGAGAAGAAGCTGACAAGATACAGGACACGTGCTTCCCCACGTGAAGAAGGGTATCATTCAGGCCACAGCTCATTGCTTGCACCGATTTTAGAAATGTAAGATCAGAATATGACAGCAGTACAGGCAATCTGAAGGCAAAGTGGTTCCTCATATCACTAAAGATTCATAGACAAAGCCCAAAATCATTAGCAGAGTGAGACTTTTGCCCATACCTTCTTCAATTCAAATAACTTCCTATTGCAATTCAAGTTGCCACTCAAGTAGCCATAGGCAGGTGGAAACTATTCACCTGAGGGTGGGAAAGAGCATTCTGTCTGCCTGAGCACAGAGCAGCAGCAGGGGAGCTGATGCTTACACCTGCATGTTCAGCATGCCAGAGTTTCTGCTGCGGTACCCAAACTGTCCCCAGTACATCTACAACAGTTACAGCCAGTTCTGCATAGCTGTGGTGATGCCTGTGGAAATCAAAATCTTGTAGAAATGGAGAAGAATTAAATTACTTTTTACATTATAAATACATTTTGAAACTAAACAAAGTATCCTTCCATGGGTTGGTACTTATGGCTTTATATATGTGTACTCTATTGCTGGAGAAAACTAGATTTAAGCAGATAACAAGGAGAGGCAAAGTTCACAGAATTTTTTCAAGACTGGAAGAGACCTATAAGATCATCTAGTCCAGCCGATGTTCTAACTGTTCAGCTAGATCATGGCAGCAAGTGCCACATCCAGTCTTTTTTTAAATTCTTCAAGGGATGATGCCTCTACCACCTCACTGGGTAAATGATTCCAGTTTCTGACCACTCTTTCTGTGAAGTATTTCCTTCTTACTTCTAACTTACATCTAGCTTGACGCAACTTGAGACTGTGTCCTCTTGTTCTATCCGTTGTCGCCCGGAGAAAGAGGCCGACCCCCAGCTCACTACAGCCACCCTTCAGGAAGTTGTAGAGAGTGATGAGGTCACCCCTGAGTCTCCTTTTCTCCAGGCTGAACAACCCCAGCTCCCTCAGTCGCTCTTCATATGGCTTGTGTTCCAAGCCCCTTATTAGTTTCGTTGCTCTCCTCTGGACACTCTCAAGCATCTCAACGTCCCTCCTAAAGTGAGGGGCCCAGAACTGGATACAGTACTCCAAGTGAGGCCTCACCAGTGCCGAGTACAGGGGAAGAATGACCTCTCTGTTCCTGCTGGCCATACCATTTCTGATACTGGCCAGGATGGCATTGGCCCTCTTGGCTACCTGGGCACATTGCTGGCTCATATTCAATTGACTGTCATGATGAAGGACACCATTCTCAAGAAGAAGCAAATCTGCTGAGGAAGCAGTGGATGGTCACTCCAAACTGGCAAAAGAGGGGGTTGGGGTTCCCACCTATTGACAGGGCAGACTCAGAAATTCTCAGTACTGAGCAGTTGGGAACTTGTTATCGTCAGGTACCTGCATGGGAACAGCTATGTGTAGGTTTACAGCACTTAAACATTTCATTAATTTGATATAGTGGAAATGTCATCAAACTCTCACAGGAAAAATCACTGGGAAGCACTTCTGGCTCTCAATTAGACCATGCCTTGGTGAATTGTCCCAGATTTCCCACAAAGACAGTTAACTGCTATTTCTCCCATGGTTTTAATTCTAATTGCCAGTAATTAATATTTAAAGACATTGCCCAATACCCTTTTGCTGATTACAAATATAAGTTCATAAAAATTACTTCTGTTCTATTCTTTTCTATTTCTAAAAGCTGATAATATCCAGCACTGTATCATGCACAATATAATTTTGGACTACAGATGAATATCCTAGGCATTATTACAGTGGAAAAGGGTCTGTTTAATAATAGATTGTTCAAAATATTGAGCAAAATTCTGTAGATTTCTTATTGTAATGATTATAATACTGTGAGTTTGATTAGGTCATCCAGGCAAAGTCTGGAGTTCTGTTTGAAATAACTCATCCAAAGCTAAAAACTGATTATATACAAAGTGACCTTGTGTTGATGAAATTTGCCACACAATGGCAGCTAGCTACAAAAAGATTCAGACATAATTCTGGGTATATTAAAAAAAGGGGGGGGGGGGAAAGGATTAAACCTAATATCTGCTCTGCAAAAGCTTTCCTCTAACCACTTCATGCACTTTGTCCCCTTGTCCTGCTGAGGACGGGGAGTGACAGAGTAGTTTGGTGAGCGCATGGCAGCCAGCCAAGCTCAACCAACCAGAACTGAATTCAGCTGTAAGGTCAGGTTTGAGCAGACCACAGTGCCTGTGCAGTGATCTTTTACAATGAGTGCCTGACTCTGGGAACAATGGTTCAAGAAAGACACAGACCTGGTGGGCCGGCTCCAGAGGAGGGCCATGAAAATCATCAGAGATTTGGGACACCTGTTCTATGAATAAAGGCTGAGAGAGTTGGGGGTTTGGCTGACATAGCTAATTTTATTCTTAGTAACTTGCACAGTGCTGTGTTTTGGGTTTAGTATGACAGTAATATCGATAATACACTGATGTTGTAGTTGTTGCCTAGTGGTGCTTACCCTAAGTTAAGGACTTTCTGATTTTCCCTGCTCTGCCAGAGAGCAGGTGCACAAGACGCCATTGAGGGAACGTGGCCAGCACAGAACCAGCCAAAAAGATATTCATGAATGATGAATATCTCAGATGCCCAGTATAGAAACTAGGGGGGATGCTCAGAAGCATGTCATGCTCAGCATATAACTAGGGGGATTTGACCAGGAGGGACAATCACTGCCCAGGGATGGGATGGGCATTGTTCAGCAGCTGCTGAGCAATTGGATTGTGTCTCATGTAATCCTTTTGGGCTTTTTTCCTTTCTTCCTCTCTTTATTTCCTTTTAATTTATTATTATTAATATTATTATTATTACTACTACTACTACTACTACTACTACTACTACTACTACTACTACTTAGTTTTAATATTATTTTTTAAATTAGTTGCAATTATTAAACTTTCTTTACCTAGGAAGTTTGCCTTTTCTTTCATCGTCAGTCATTTAAAGACCACCTCTCATCCATATCTATTTTCTTTAATGCAGGACACTACAGTAGCACATGAAATATGAAATGCAGTTTTGAAAATCAGAATTAACAAGTATTTTCACTGAAACATATGGACAGAAAAAATATCTACATGGAGTCAAGGAGTAGAAAATTATGGATATTTCAGTAAACTAGACTAATGGTCCTTAAAGGGGCATCAGGTCCTAAACTAAGCAAACAGAAGCAAGATAAAGATGTAATCTGCTGTGCTGAGTGAATACCTGCTTAAATTATAAGGCAAATATAAAAATTGTGAAAATTACAAAAATCTCAGGAAAAACAGAGAAAAGTAATGAAAATTACTGCTGTAAATAGAAGATTAAATAAGAAATATGGAGCATAATAGTACTTTGATTGGCCCACTGTTACTATCTGCTACTTGAATTAGCATAATGAAGAGTAACATGATTTTTCACCTTTCCCCAATATAATAAATAATTTTCCAGTTAACATGGGAACCCTAAACTTAACAGTCCCCTGATCCACTGTTCTTTAACTTTAAACACAGAATTTCTGAATGAAGCCTGATTTTTGTTATAATTTCAAACATGTAACATTTCATAATCCATAAAATAATTTGATTTTAAAAACTAGGATTCATATATTTAATATAATCAAGCTGGCTTGTCCTAAAACTTAAAAGCTTTAGAGAGTGAACACCAGTGTCTGGTGAGAAGCTGGTAGGATCAGTATGGGTCTGACTTTACCTTGCTAAGCAATATATACTCAAAAAATTAAAATTTAAATTTTTTTATTTGTGTCACAGTGAACTTAGGCAAAATGTGGTGCATGGTAGTCAGCCAAAAGGACCCCAATTTAGCACAATCAGGATTTTCTTTATTTTTTTCAAATTGAGACTATCTATGAATGTGCTCAGCACTTCATTGTGCTTGCTTTCAAGAAAGAAAGTAATTTTTTTTCATTGCTAACACTAATTCTGTGCTTCAGTGATAGACATGGCAGTACTGTTGACAGATGAATAGGGTAGATTGTGCTCTGTATAGCCCTTTTTGAAGGAGTAATTCAATATATCCACACGGTTTCCTAAGAAATCAGTTCTTTAGATGTATTTGGAACTCAAATTGTGAACCTAAAAAAAAATGGAGGTGTTTTCTGGATGCATCAGTGTGTTCCATTTTTCTCTATTAGCCTTCAGGTTAGAGTACTTCTGAAAAAGCTCTCTACTCTCTCTACTGAGAGAATTCCAAACTCTCTCTAATCTTTCTGACCAGAAGGAGCATAATCCATCCCAACACCCTTATTTCTATCAAAGTTGGGACAGTGCAGGAGACAAGTGCAGGCTACATCAGGGTGGCTTCAAAGGCATCTGAAGTTCATAAAGAAAAATTATTTCCTCAAAAGAAAACTCCCAGTGAGTTCATATTTTAAGTGGCTCAAACAAAATCAACACTGATTCACCATCTATTTTGCACAATACTTTAGGTGGGAGTTCACACTGGTACAGAAGATTTGTCTGAGGCAAAGGCTGGCAAATAAACCTGTGAGTAGATGCAGCAGCCTCTTACAGTGTGATCCAAAAATCTCTGAATCCAAGGTATGGGCTCCACAATTTAATTCCAAATATAAAGAAAATGTTGGTGTCATGGCTTAGGTTGCCTGATAGGTGGCAGTTCAAATCAATATAATGCCTGACAGTGTACCCAGAGGCAGGGGTATGCTCAGCTGCTTGCATGTGCAGGCCTTGCTTTGCAATTTTCCTTGCTCTTCCTGCATCCATAAAAACATAACCCTATGTCTCCTCTACATTTGAAAAACAGCAGTGATTGTCACCAGGGTGGTTAAGAGCCAGATTTCTGCTCCTCTTGTAGCAGGAAACACAAAGCAAAGATGCAGTTTGTTCAAATCCCTGCATTATTGGCATCTTCAAGCACCCAAGGACAAAGTACAGCATCTGCAGTGTCACACATATTTTATCAGGACACACAGTACCCCTCCTAGCTCACAGCTTTGCTTCAGCTCATTACCGGATTTCTTTTCTGTGCATTTCCCACTGTTCCAGTGTCTCTTTCTTCCACTCTTCTTCTTCCTTCCATACTGGTTCTATTGCTTAAAATACCCTTTCAGATTAATGCCAGTTGCTTTCTCTCCTCTCAGTTCCTATAAATGAGGCAGCATTTAATACCTTTCCAGTAGAAACACTGCAATTTCGAAGAAAGGCAGAAGCCATTAGTCCCTGGCTAAGCTCTCTTCCAGGTGGAGAGCTGCTTGTTGCTCTTCAGCCTGTCCATTGCTGATAAAGAGCATGAAGGGGCTCACCCTCCCTGCTCATGATGTCAGCACAAAATAGCATCTGGCAATACTGTGCAGATTTTATTGGTTGGTTTTTGGAGGTTTGTTTTCAGTATAGGAGAAAGCAGAGTTTGTGAGATATTTGTTTTGTAAATTCCATTTCCATTTTAATTAGAAGGCAAGTTCCTGCAATTTCTATCTTAATTACCATAATCTGCTTAAGGTCAGTATGATGGGTACTGCCAGGAGAAGGAGCTTGGTTATGTTTGCTTTGTCCTGGGTGGAAATCTTTAAACAGATAAGGATTGGAAATAGGTCTGCAATCTCTCTTTCTGATACATTATCCATGTACAGGAGTTACTTCATGGCTTGTGTACAGTAGGATGTATGAAACAGTTTAAAATGTATCTCTGCATGTATAAAAATTGTCATAAGGAAAACTCATTTTTCTGTTTGTTTTGGTGATTTTTTTGGTTTTGGATTTTGGGGATTTGTTTGTTTGGGGTTTTTTTTTGTTTGTTTTGTTTATAGAGATCATATTGGGAATGCTTTTGTTTTCTTGGGAAATGACTTATACTGGTAGGCACACATTATGGATTTCTTCACTATTGAATTTTATTCCTGTGTAACTCAATTGTGTCCAGAGTTAGAGTGAAACAGCAGTAAATCAGACTCTATTATTCTTAGTTACTTATATAGAGCCACAAGTTAAATTCACTGTGATATAACCAGGAATGTGTGTGGGAAGGTACTTTAAAGAGTCTCTTCAGTGAAAGCCATCAATCTTTCTGACTGCATTAACCTCTACTCTACAGCCCACTGTGCAACCAGAGTTTCAGAGGGTGCTTTCCAAGGGCATCCTCATCTGTCACCTCAGAGCAGAGAAGTTGCTGCAGAGCAAGTGGGAGCACTCAGTGCTCTGCTCTCTCACCTATACTGGCTTCATTCTTTATTAACATCATACAGCTTAGCTGCAAATCTGGTCTGGAGGAAATTAATGTAACAAAACTCATGGACAGGATCAGGGAAGGGAGGGGTGATTACATTTTCTGGAATTTCTAGGCGGGTTAATTTTACCCATTCAGCCTCACTCTCTCAGAGGCTTCTACACACTTACAAGCCCCCAAATTTGAGCTCTCAGGTGGTGTGGCCATAATCAGATGTTTATGACAGAAAGGACAAAAGATTCTGCCTATTGAGGCTTCATGTCTTTTCAGTGTCTGTTCACTATGTCTGACAAGCCAGTCTACTTTTATATTACTGAGGAGTTACAGCTGTTACAGGGTGACCCTTTGCTTCAGAACCACATGTACTTCAGACTCCACAAATCTTAGTCAGGGTTGCTGCTTATTTTCTGCCTGAATTTGTTTGAAATGCATTTTAAAATCCATACATCTTGATGGTTATCATCTGCTTTCCCACTAGGCTGACAGGAACAGGAATGGCATATGTGATGTGTTGTAACCTCCCTGCACCTCTTCTGTGTCAGAAAGAAGGGTCTTCCCCTCACATGTCACATCTGCTGGGCTCCCAGCAGAGTGCAAGACTTGAGGGAGTGAATTAACATCATATTCCTCAGCTTGATTAAGGGGAAACAATCACTGCCCATATAGGTCAGTCTTTTAACATTCACAGACACTCAGAGCAACCTTAAGATTTTTTTAAGTCTCTTCAAGTATAGCTCCTCCTAAAATACCCCAAAAACCAAAAAGCACATGCCAAAGGGAAATCTTCTAAGTCTGGGTCCTTGAACAATAATAGACCTGGTTTTTTTAATTTGATTTTTCACTGATGCTTCAAATGTATACAGCCATAGGAAAGGAGCATGCAGAAGTACTTTGCTTAGTATTATTTTTGGCAGTTTTTAATTAACTTTAACTCAAAATTTAATACTGGAGGTAAATTAAATCTGAAGTGCTATTGAAGGGTCTTAAACACATGTAGAAATGGTCACTTCACATTGCCTGTATTTCTGGCTTTAAATTGCTCCTTTAGTATCTTCTATGTTTTTAGTGCTAAAATTTAAGAAATTGTTTTATTAATTAAGTGGCAGGATAGTCTTCACAGCCTCTTATTAAAAAAAAAAAACAAACAAACATGCTAAATTATTCTGGATACCATTTACATAAGGTTTTACTGCATTTACAGTCAGAACAATCGTGGTTTATTTGGAAACCTTTTTGTTTGGATGTATCGAAGCAGCTAATCTGAAGTTAGCCACATAGAAAATGATTGGTTAATTGAATAAAAGCTCCAGGATTTTGATTAGGATTTCTCACTGCAAAAATAAGGAATATCGGAAACATTACTGGACTGGCTAAATTTAAACAACCAGGTTTCCTTACTAGCTAAGCTGAAGCCAATATCCCATAGTCTTTTATATGGGTTTTGTCTGCTACAAACACATTTAGAAAGACAAACATGGATTGGATTAGATGGAGTCTAAGAAGGACACTTTTCTTATTTATAAACTGTATACAAGTTATTTCAGACCAAATATTGCCTTCTGTCTCATATCTTCCATACATGCTAAAGCTGTCATTGACTGTTGGACCCAAGCTAACAAGATCAACACTTTGTAAGAAATGTCCCCAGTCATGCAGGAAAGACAGTTTTGATCATTTAACACCATAAATTTCATCCTATCACTGTGTTTTAGGAGTACCTGTGGATATTGTATCTCCCAAATCTTGTGATTTATTAATTTGTTGGTGAGACCTATCTTATGCAATGCCTTAGACCTTGTGATCAATAGGGAATGAGTTAGACTCTAACATCAGGAAAAACTTAGATATGAATTTTTATCTATATGAGGGAGGAAATAAATATGACACATGCTCCTTTAAGAAATGCAGATAAATGAAATAGCCAGTTTCCAGCTATTTTGCAAACATGCTTGTCTGCTGCCATAACACAGTGGAACATCCAAAATAAGCATATCTCTGGTTTTGGGTGCCCCCAGAGGAGAGGTCAAGCACGCACTTGGCCATGTGCCTCAGCTAAGCGGCGCTTTTGATTCTTGACCTTCTGCAGCTCCAGGAGCAGGAAGGACTGACTTCACCTCAAGATGCAATTTTCTTAGAAAACAATGTGGGTCAATTCCAGAATAAAGGAGACAGAGGAATAACCTGCCAAGCGTTCAGTGTGCTGCTCCCTCTGCATGATGTATCATTTGCTCTCCTTACGGTTTAAACAAACGGCAGATTTCTACTAAGTCCCTGAATTGGCTAGAAACTGGAAAACATCAGCCACACCATCTGGGTCCAATACAAATGAGGCAGAAAGCAGAATTTTCAAAATGCCAGAGTCCCAGCCTTCCAAAGTGCTCAGTCACTTGTATGTTCTCCAGTCTCACTTCGGTGAAGTTGATTTTTTTCCCATAAAACCTTATTTTCCACCACTGACTGATGATATTGCACTACTGAATGTTTTTCCCACAGCCATGTAGCCTGGGTGAACCTCAAACAAAAGCAAAGACAAGTCCAAACCTGTGGGACTTGAAAGAGGTCTCTGATCTACAACAGCCGGTGGAGAATTTCTTCACTGTTTCTGTGATGCATGGAAGAGGCTAGTTTGTTCAAAACAATGATTCCCAAAAGCTCTCACTGAACTATATGCAAAGTTTGGCTGGAAATCTGTCACAGCTTCTTCCAGTGCATTGCCTCACAGATGCTGGCTGGCATGCTTTCCCTGCTTCCAGAGCAGTCCCACAATATGCCATGCCCTCCTGTGGGAAATCACAAGTTTCTGCTGCCTTTGTGCCAAAACCCCAACTGCCACAGGGCTTGGAAGGCTGATATTAGAGGAGCTGTTTAGCAAGGTGTCTGGGAGACTCACAAAACCCAGACCGAGCTGGCTTCCCCTCCCAATTTGAGGAAGACATGTAAGGCTGAACATCTTTGGGGTTAAGCTGGGGTTGCAAGGCTCCTCACTCATTTGTTGTTCCTCGTGGCATCACGACGCCCAGCTCCAGACAACACCAGCAGGCTGCCCTAACTGGCCTTGGAATTCCACACAGCATGCTCAAAAATTTGATCTTTCCTTTTAAAGATTTGATTTAAATATTAAATTAATTTTTTTCTTAAAAAGCAACAACAATAACAAAAAACCCTTCAATATACACTTCATTTCTCCTGAAAAGTTAGGAAATACTCAGAATTTTAGAATTTTGTGATGAACAGAATCTTCTGAATACTGACTAACATTGGATCAAATACAAAACTGTTCAGCACCACTCATTCCATCAGCAATATGTAGAGAAGGAAGTGGGACACCATCCCTCCTAGAGACCAGGGCTAAGCCAACAGATATCCTGGCCATCCATAGCTTCAGACCTAAAATTACAACTAAAAGAAAAGGGACAAAGAGAGACAGAATGATCCTAATGGAAAAAAATAAAAATTCTTTTGATTAGAAGGGTGAGTGTCTGAAGCTTGAGAGAAGCTCATTGCCTTTCAGTAAGAAAACCCTAACAATATCCAAAATTGAATTTTTAAACACAATTTTAAATGTAATGGATTTCATAGTGCAAAGTGATGGATATTTTTGTTGCTCTCTAAATGAGCTTCTCCAGCACAGGCTTGGGGCTCTTTTTGCTAGATGTTGAATCCCTGTCAAATGGTTTGTTTCACTCTTCCCAAGGCCATATTTGTTAGCAGCAATATGAGAATTAACTTGAGAGGTAGCAGCCCACAAACTTTGCACAGAGTAGTCTTTAAATAGGATTCTGATGAATTCACAGAGGATTGGAATGAAATACCACAAAACCTTTACCTTGAAAAGCTCTAGTTTCTTAAATCAGTTTCCCCAGAGTACATTTACAGTTGCTGTCACCAAAGATATCTTATTGCTGATGAGCCTCAAATGAGCACTTCAAGTCTATGAAACAGAAGGTTCATAAGCAATCACATTAGTGCTATCAAAGTGAGGTAACCAGCATAAGACAACATTAATTTGCATGCTGACAAGAGCTAAATTGCAGGGTTCACCTGTAGCAAAAATAAATCACAAGGTGATCATTGTTTTTGCTTTTCTTATAGTAGCATCTGCCAAGCACACCATAAAAATTCTGGTCACCTAAAGGAAAATATATTCCAAAGCTAAATGTCATCATGACTTCAAATTACTGTGAATTATAACACAGAAAACAGTATTTGATAGCCTCTAGCAAAATGGTAGCCTTTCCACAGTCCTCTGCATGAAACAGTAATCGTATTTATAAAATATAATACATTTTTGCAATGCCACAGGCATTCAAATACTTGGAAAAAAATCCCTGATAACAGATGGAATGTTTTTTTTGACATTAATATATGCAATTTTTTTTATACATGGCAGTGAATGAGAAAAGTGTTAGCTTAATAAATAGTGATGCTCATGGGTGCTGAGTAGTTTCAGTTGGTGTCTCTCCTGCCAAATATTCTGTCTTTATGATAACAACACAAATTAGAAATGGCTGGTTGTTTCACTCTGTACCTTTTTGTGCTCTCTTATATTACATGTCAGGATGGTTAGCTGTATAATAAACCACTACTGGCACAGAAGTAGCATTACCTATGTACATAATTTTTGTGCTGCTACTCCAAGGATCTCCAAAAAAACTCCAATGTCATGGCACTGCATGCTCCCCAGCAGTAGCACCACACTCTTTCAAGAAAGGAATAGATCTCCTTGAGAGAATGTAAGAAATACAAGAGTCTTCATGCTGAATTGGCTCTCTCTTGCCACAGGATGTGTATCATAGCTGCTTTATTTAATATACTGGGATGTCCTTGTCTTTATTATTTTGCCAGAAAAAATGGAATCTTATTGTTTCATCTTGAAATTTCAGCTTTACGAAGAGCAGCTATATCTCCAAACTCACTATAGTTAGCAAATATCAGAGAAATTAGCTGTAAACCTCTAAAAATTGCTACTGGTTTCCATATAACCTTTTCACACTTTTTGACTTGTTTTTAGTTTAATCACAATAACATCTCTCTTGTACTCTTTGGCTGATCCTTATGAATAACCTGAGCCTCATTCACCTAGTCCTGTAGTCACAGCATTTCAGGCAACAATGGACCCCAGAATGCCTAGGGTGAGAAATCAGATTATATATAAGAACATTTTCAATGTCATTTGTCTAATTTGCATAAAATCATTGTTGTTTTTTGAACACATTGAAAGCTAGTATTACCATGGGTTAATTAAAATAATTCCATGAATTTGAAGCAATTGTACTGTTACATTATTTCATGTTGCATAATCAAAGAGTTTTCTACTGAAATCACCCACTTGATTTTAGTATGATGAGCCCCATGGCAAAACAGAAACTGAAGTGCAACCTCCCACTTCCCTCCCCCTTCCAGAGGAAAATTAAAGAGAATTAGAAGTCCCTAACAAAGATTCTGGTGTGGAAAGCAGAGAGAGAATGCATCAAAATTTGCAATTCAATCATTTTTATTGCACAATTTCACATTTCAGCTGACAGTTAATTAATTTATGGAGTGGTATTGCATGTTCCTAGTTATGTATTCCAGTATTTAGGTGCAATGGAGATAGATAACCTACCATGACATAAGAAGAAACTACGTAGTGATGAAGAGACATATTTGTCAAACCTCACACAGACATAATCAAGATGATAAACACTGAGTATTCCTGCTAGAACTGCAGCATACATTCTAATGTTGTTAGTTCATGAGTTAACTTCTCACAGCCAATTTCAATCTACTCTAAATCTACACATATGTACCCCTAGCCCATACGTCATGTCTTTCAAATGCCTTGCCTTTGTAGTTTCCTCTGGAAATCTGAATACAAAAGGGAGGTAACAAAGGTAGGAAAGATCTAGTCTGTCTCAGGAAGGATTTTGAGCACTGCTGAAGGTGCCTGATAAAGAAGTATGTTCAAATTTTTCAGTGCCAGACTCACAGTATGTCCACAGATACTAGGTTAATGAAGATTCATGCAGCAAAATCAAAGGTATGCATCAAGAATTTCCTATGACCAGATATTAGAAGTTACAGCTTTTCACCTTCAGCAGCAGTGAAATGAAAAAAGCAGGCAATTACCAATCCTTTTCTAACTGCCTCCTATAACCACAGCTGAGGCCTCACATACTCTGCATTAAGCTCCTTTTTAAAATTAATGAAGACTAATTAAGGAAAAAAAGCCTCCACAAGAAAAAAAGAGAGAAGTTGCTTTTGTAAAGACAGCTCTAGCAACTACCACAAAATGCCACTCTACTGTAGAAAGCCAATAACTAACTGTAATATGAACTGATAAATGTTGTCTCTTTCCAAGCAGATCAGGTAAGTGAATCAAATGTTACTTTTAACTCTTATTTTCCATAAGGTTATTATTAACAAAAATGTTATGAAACTGAAATCACATCATGGAGGAGGAAAAAAACTAATAAAGATTTTAAGAAACCATTACAGATCAGTTTATCTGACTATGACACAGCTGGATATTATAAGGTTCAAATTCTGAAATTTGGAGTGAATAGAGTGGAATAAAAAGAGATACATTTTTTTTCCTATGAGTAAATTGAAGAAGATATTTTCTGAAAAATACCAGTTATGATATAAACCAAACCTCAGAAAGATTTATCCAGCTGCTAGAACTTGCCTCCATAAGGAAATGTGCCAATTAATAAGTAGTTTCTCTTCTGGAACACTGAGCCAATGGACTGCATATTAATATATATGAATTTATACCCATATGAACCTATATCTCTCTCTCTATATATATATGTATAATTATCAGAGAAATACCAATATATTAACATATACGTAAAAAAGATAAAAATGGAGGACCTCTCCTATGAAGAAAGGCTGAGAAAGCTGGGCTGTTTAGCCTGGAGAAGAGGAGGTTGTGCAGAGACTTCATAGAAACCTTCCAGGATCTGAAGGAGACCTACAGGGAAGCCAGAGAGGGATCCTTCATCAGGAACTGCAGTGACAAGACAAGGAGTAATGGGTACAAACTGAAGGAGAGAAAATTTAGGTTAGATATCCAGAAGAAATTTTTTTTTACTGTGAGGGTCGTGAGGCACAGGAACAGGTTGCTCAGGGAGGTTGTAGATGCCCCATCCCTGGAAGTGTTCAAAGCCAGGTTGGATAAGGCTTTGATCACCCTGGTCTGGGCAGGGTGTCCCTGCCCAAGGAAGTGGGTTTGGAACTAGAGGATCTTTTAGTTCCCTTCCCACCCAAACCATGCTACAATTCTATGATTAAGGCCATTTCCCCTTGTTCTGTCACCCCATAGGCCCTTGCAAAAAGTTCCACTCCAGCCATTTTTACCCTTTTTAAAAATAGCTGTGGTGTTTCTCTTACTCCTAATCACTGGATAATTTGCTTGAGAGTCACAACTTTTTGAAATATGACGGAGAAGGGCTGGGTAACTACATCAGCCAGTTCCCTCAGACTGCTAAGATGCATCTGTTTGGGTCCCATGGAATTGTATATGTTGAAGTTCCTCAGGAGGTTTTGAATCCAGTAAGAGTCATGCCCACAAGCAGGGGAGAATTAACGTCCCTTTTGTTTTGTTCAGGCCTGTGTGAAGATGTGAAGATGTGAAGATACTTGCTGATCATATGTTAGGGGCAGATAGAAATTGAATATTTGCAATCAATTTTCAACAAACTCTACAATTTAAAAAAAAAATTTAAAAAATGTTATCTGCTGCATAATGGCATTTAACTGGGGGAATTATGGGGAACTACTTGCTACAAGCCAGTTTGAATTGAGTCCACCTGTCCAACAGTTTGAATTGCAGCCAAGCTGAGAAAGTCAAAGCTAAGTTTAAGTTTGATAGAAGTTAGCAGAGCAATTCTTGGTAAATAAAAAGTCTTTTGGAACTAGAAATTTGTGTAACAGTCTCTATGAAATGCACCATAAAAGGATGGAGTTCACTGGGTTTTTTAATATATTTTAGAGTAGGAGGATTGTGTATGATAGTGAAGTTGCTGGGAAAAAAATGATGAGAGTAAATAACTCTGTTACTAAAGTAACACAGTATACAAGCAGTATACAAGCAGGAATGTCTTCTACTTCTCTGTCTGCTGGTCTGCTGACCAGCCCCATTCATGACATGTGGGCATTTGGCCTGGTCTTGCAGAAGCTGAAGGACTCAACTCTATGTCAAATTTCTATTCCATTTTTATCACAAAATATTGTGGATAAATTAGAAAATAATTTTATTACTTGTGATGGTGTCCTACAATTTTCTAAGTCTTTTTGGGTTGAAGAGAAGTAACTTAGAGCAGAACATGAAGCAAGCAGAGCTGAGCTTCATTAATTTTAGTGACCACTGTGACCCTTATACAATCACAGATTTCCCCAGTGACAGGGGATGTCTTCTCCAGAGGGGCTAGATTGTTTTGTCGTCTCTCTAAGGCCTAGCTGTGATTTTTAAAAACACATCAGATCCTCAGTAAATTTTCTATAAATTGAAATTGATTAAAAGACACCACAACAGGAGAGAATACACTTAGAAGAGTGATAGAAGAATGCAAGCTTCATTTCCATCTTAAGTACCCAAAATCTGGGTGTAAGCTCACAAGATGTATTTAATGAAAAAAATTACTGAAACCTTAATGGAACCAGGCAACCACATCAAATTCCATTCTGATAGAATCAGAACTGCCTGTAGTATGCCACAATCCAACACCTCATTCCATCTTTTCTGACCTGACAGAGTGGTATTACATATGGAGTGCAAAGTCATCAACTAAAGGAATTCCATGGGCTTTGTAGGGATGATCCATAGACTAGAGGAATGATATCTGTGTGCACATATCAAAAGACAAAAAAGGTGAAGGTGTATTGGAAAGTGTGGGATCCATTATGACATAAATTATGTGGGAAAGGGAGTCAATACTGTTCTACTTTCAGATGGGGTAGAGTTAAGGTGAAAGCTGAGAGACTTGGTTTTTTAGACAAGAATAAGGAGAGGACCTTGAATAATTAGTTTTGGTCCTGTCACGGACCTCAGGTAGTGTTAAAGTGCACATGTACTCCCTAAATGATATCTCCTACTGCCACTGCCCAAGGCATAACACTGGGCTAGTGTGGGATCTCAGCACCTCAGGACTGATGTGCAGAGTGACCAAGACCACCCTTGGGGGGCTCGGGAGTCCTGGAATGTTGCCAGAAGTGTCTGGTGGCAGGGCTTTGATCCTACAAGGGAGACGACACCTGTGTGAGGATAGGAGGATTTCACTGGGGTAAATGGTGAAGGGATAAGTTAATTAGAGTGTAAGACACAGGGTTTAGGATTTCTGTACAGGGGGGTCTAAAGAAGTAAGATGGAGGAATTGGGGCGTGTCCTGTTCTTCTTCTTCTTCTTCTTGGCCTCCATCTTCTGTGGTGATGTTGGCACTTTGGGATTGGTTATTACTAAAAGTACACTGGTTAATAAGGGTAAAAGGTATTGGGGGAAATAGGTAAATATTGTATACGTAACTTTGAGTATAAAGATAGGTGACCACCCCGGGGGCTCTCAGTGTGCTCATGGCTGGCTGCTGTGCAGACCTCTGTTGGGCTGAGAGAAAATCTTTTAGATAAACAATCATTAATAAACACCGAGACCGAGAAAAACCCTGAAGCCTCTTCTCGTCTTTTGAAGCGCGGGCTGTCTAAGGCCACCCCAGGCCTTTCCAGGTCATTTAAACAGCCAAGAAACCAACAGGCTAGGTCTCTAGTCTGGCTCAGTATTTATTTTGTTCTTAAAACTGCTTAATTTTTTCATTGCTGACTGCAACATGAAGTTTGGAAAAGTGCTAATGAACTCTTCCAGTAGAACACAGCCGTATGCCAATGCAGAATAAGAATGGACTAACAAAAAAGAAAGATTTGAATAACCTCAAGGATATTCAAGCAGAATCATTAAAGCAGAATCATTAAACTTGTTAACACAAGGATAAAAACTCATTAATATTTTGCTAAGGAGTTTTTCTTTAAACAATATGTTGATACCAGGAAAGAACAAAGTAATATAAAGTCTCATAAGGATGCAGCCATGAAAATGTAGATATTATTGTAGTAGAAGCATCTTCAGTGAAAGTGGGAACATATTAATATCATCATAGCTGTACTTCTCAAGAATGTTTTTTGACATTCCACACATTTATATTCAAGAAACCCTCATCCAGACTGGACTGGTTTCAAGGAATGGGCTATTAAGGTACTCAAAGACACATAGCTGGGTTTGGGAGGAGGCCAAAGTTACCTCTAAACCTCAGTCAAAGAATATGATGCAGAGTGCTGTGTGGAAATACCAGCTTTAAGCCAGCAAGCTTGTGTACTGTCAACAGCCCAATAGCAAAAACAAATAGTTCCACTTGAGCTAAACTTCTGTCAAGAAAGTTTCACATACTGTAGTGACTGAAAAGCACATAGTTTGTATTAGTGCACAGCACTTACTTTATCTTTCTTTTTTACATCAAGGGTGAGATGCACCCAATGCCTCATTGCTGGTGTGGCCTTTCATTATCTCCAGCTGATGAATTCTCATTATCAAGATTTTGGGTGCCTGTACAATAATCCATTTTCTCTTTAAAAATTTGTAAATTACATTGTTCAAGTGAAAATATCCAACAATTAGAATTCCATTGTTCACTTAAATTCAAAGGACTAAAGACTGCACATTTGTATCCATTCCCATCCAATCTGTGCATAAACATTTTATTTTCAAAATATTCTGTTTTTCTAAAGCAAAGAAAACAGAATAGTTCCTTCTTATTTACTGCAAATTCTGTCATCTCATTAGGATCCCTGCTCAGTGTCTCTCCAGATACCACTGTGACCTTATTGTAGTATGAGTACCATTGATCAAGAGACAGAAAACTGTCAAATCTGTCTTAATGTGGGAAAACAGCTGCAGAACACATTTGTACAGAAGACAGACCTTATGGGAAATCTTTTTTTACATAAAAATAATAATACTTTGTAAGAAAAATAAGTTTCTTGTTCTGTACAATTAAACTGCAGAGAAAAATCCTAGAATTAAAAAAATATGTTTTTTAAGTAAAAACTCACCATCTGTCACCTAATAGCTCTTTTCTGCTACAGTACCTACAAGATGAAGGGCTTTAAGATCTTTCAGATCAGCACATGACTTGCTCTAGACAGTGGAATGGTTCAGGACACACTGCAATCTTTGGATCACATCACAGATGGAAGAGATGAATACAGGCAATAAGCCCACCTAAAATGAAAATAAATGTCAATGTGCCATCTTTAAGGGAAAGCAAGTGTACATGTATATGCATAAGTATAGATATAACATTTTTCTCCTGCATATGTGCTAGTGACTCAATCACTTCCAGTGTACAACCCCTCAAAAAACCCCAAAATCAATCAAACCACCAAAAAGCAAAGCAAGTTTTAAAAGTAATTCCAGTAGGGCTTTTATTGAAAAGAAACTTGGTGAAGTCAGTTTCTGCTTTTGAACTATGAGGGCTACAAAGACCATGACCTCTTTCTGTGAGGAAATTAGATTTCATTTGAAGAATTTTCCAGCTGTACCATTTTGAATTCCTTTATATGGATGTTCCTTGTGAAATAAAGTCATATGTACCAGAACAGAGGGTAAGATTCTCATTTACAACTAAGCATCTTTACACTTCTAGGAAAACCTTTGCCATTTACTCTTTCTGTTGCTGCCTTAGAGGAGCAAATGAATTTAGCTGAATCAGTATCAGGTTCTTGCACACATAGAGAACAGAGCTATACGAGTACAACCCAGACATGCAGGTTAAAGAAAAACTAACTAAGAGCAGCAAAGTTAAGCTCAAAATTTTTGCTGTGTGATTACTGAATGGAAAACTACAAGATACATTTTTTAGTTGTTTTATTTTATTGAAAAATAAATACACAGAGCTATAATATTTATTCTTCTAGTCTACATGGAATTTGAATAAACATGTGCATTTCTGAATTTTACAGGTCCTAAAAATAAACTGGAAAAAAAAGTCATTAATTGAGCTAGAAGAGGAGAATAAGAGACTGGGATTCAGGCCTTTGGGACTCATTAGTCTCTGCTTTTGTATCAAACATCTAGGGAACAGGAAAGTATCTTTGGATAACATTTCACAAACTAATTTGGTCTTTGAGCTGTGCATTTCACCCAGCTGAGTAAATATTATTTGCAGCCAACTGAGTAAGCTGTTACATTAGCTACAGTGAAATTGCTGATTTGGAGCACTTAAAGCAGGAAGGTCAATAACAGCAGGAAGAATTAACAGGCATGCGGCTTGTATGAAGTTCCACAAAGTTTAGGCTCTCCTTATTGGCAGCAACTCTTGGTTAGAAGCTAGAATCTGCAAAAGCAAGTCAATTCTTGCCTTGGGTTGCTGTGACAACCTTAACACAGCTGATGCAAACAACCTGAAATTGTATCTAAGAATACAATACAACTGTAACTCCCAGCCAGACTTAAGGGTACAGGCAAGAAAAGAGAGAATTCAAGAAGAGGTGGGATTTTATGGGATTTATTGTCTTTTTCTATGTGAATGTATCAGATTTTTGCGCAACAAAATGCAAAATCAATCTTTGTTTAGGTTTAATAATTTTTTTTTTGTATTGCAAGTTTAAAGTCTTTATTATCCTGGAGTGTTATGTCTACATTTAACCATTAAAATATTGAACTGCTACACTGGCAAATTCCACACTTGGTTCTGAATTCTCAGCTTAGCTACAGCACAATTTGGATTCTTTTTATGCAAAAATAAATGCATTTGTTTCCTGAGGAAATTAAAGCTTATCAAGGAAGAGAAGTGAAGCAGAGAAGAAAAAAAGCTAGCCCAAATTCACACGAGATATTTGTGCAGATCAAGAAGTGGGGAAATACTCCGGGGGCATCCTTTTTCCACAGTTTACACCCTGCCATCATTGACTTCAGAAGGAAAATTATAAGAACTCATAGGATTAAAATGACTCCCCCGTAGTCACATAGCTTCCACAAAATGCTGAAGAAATACATGAAAAAATATTCATTGTTAAAATTACTACTCAGTTCAAAAGTGAGAAGACTGAGCACTTCTAATATATATTCAATGATTGTTTTTTATTGAGGGATGAATATACATAGCTATCTAAGAGTCCTGCAGATATCAGACAAATTCTTAATAAATAAACAAATTTTTTATTATACTAACAGTTCTGGAAAAAAATACAAGAAAAAAGCATTTGAGATAGAGTCTGTGCATCGTGAAAAAGCATAAGTAGACAGAAGCTGTCTTAAAAAATATTAATTAAATTGATTTTCATAAATTACCTTTCAGAGCAACTTTGGTATTTGGAAAGTCTGTTCTTCAGAGAATCTAAATTCAGAGAATTGACTTTGAGAGGCTGGAGGCCTCATGAATTGATTCTTTGAATCTACTTAGCCCCTCCTGTTCTTTCATCAGCAGTGTTTCTTTCCATTAAAGATGGATTAAAACCAGGAGGAAACATGCTGCAAGAATACTGGCAAATGTCCTAAGCAGACCTTTTCCCCTTTTTCACAGGTCTACCTTCCATCCCATTGCTCCTTTGCACACACCACACACAGAAATACACTTCTGACTTAAAGCGCTAAACACTGAGAACATCATCAAAAGAATGGCTTTAAAAAGAACATTACTGAAGAAAAACTAATATTACACATTTGCACCAGGAACTTAAGCCTAAAATTACACTCCTCTGACTAGAGAACAGAAAATTTATGATTCATCTTGGATCTAATAAAAACCGGCAAATCCTGAACCAGACTCCTTACCCTTCTTCATAAGGGCTTATTTCATATGGTTTCAGTTAATAACGGCAGAATCACAAAAACACACAAGCCCAGATATGTGCACACATTGATATTGCACAAGAATGTGAAACTAGAGATGCAGACCTGAAAAAATAAGGTATATCATATGGACCATATGAATTAGGAAGATTAGCTCTGTTTATGAAAGACACTGTCACCTATTTCATACAAAGTGCATAGATAGTACTAGTACTTAATTTTCCAAACATATGATCTCCAGAAACCTGTACTGAATCCCTTCAGTCTCCTGGTGGCAATTTCGCAAAATAATAGGGACTTACAGTTTGCAAAAGCACTGAGATAATAAGCTCTATTTCAATGAACAGAAATTTTTCTCAGTTAAAAAAAAAAAAAGTTATTTAAAAAACACCCAAAACCCCAGATATAATCTTGAGCTATATTCCAAAATAAAATTTAAAAAGCACTTAAGGAAAATACTTTCAGTTTCCAATATCACAGAATGCAAAAGCTGAAAGCAATTTTTAAGGGGATCATCAAAAGCATTTTTAGCAGCAGTTTCATAATGAATGCATTTCAAAGAAAGAAAAATGTACTCTTTCTTTATAAAAGCTAAATATTCATGTGCAAAATTTTTGTGTCATAATTACAAAGTCTATCCTGAGAGAACAATTAAAATTATCTAGTTTCGTTTGATCCTGAGATGTTCTGTCAGACACCTGCTAATGATGTCACCAGGGACTATGTAATTCTCTTTGTCCATCATTTTTAGAAGACTGGGTATTAAACATTCTCTTCTATTTCTCCTCAAGGCTTCTGTGCTGGCTGCAGATATGAGAGAGAAGAATCCGTAAGGAAGGAGCTGTGAGAGAACTTCTGTTTCAGCTCATTGAGATTTAAATATTGTCCAGGGACCAGTGATAAAAGCAAAGGAAGTTTCCTCCATCTCCTCCACTGTGGAAGGAATACGCATATCTCAATCATTTGCAGATAGACTATTAATATTGAGGGAATATGGATTTCTAGAAGTACCCTGTCTTCAAAGAACAAGTCTGCTCAGGTCCTTGGTTCAGCAAGGTGCTCAGACATATACATGATACATAGGTGAGATAATAATTTAAAACTATCAGCCAGTGGCAGCAGCCAACAGCATCACACACAGCAGCTGAAGCAAGGCTATGAGATTTTAAGAATGTCCTATACAGATGCCAAAAGTAGTTTCAGAGCAAAAATCTTGTATTGATATTATATTACCCATACAGACAGCTCCTATTGTCTCACATGAAATAGTGTTTCCTAATTTCTCTATCATCTGGTTACCAATACTTTTTAATTTTATCTGCTACAAGGAAGCATGATGCTTGAATGAATGAAAGGAGGACATATTCAAAAATTAATTCCCCTAAGGGCTTTACTCATCATTCATTTACATTTAACAAAAAAATTACCCCTCTAAACTATGAACACATCCAAAGTTTAGAATAATGCATCTTATTGTTTCCTTACTGCAAGCTCTACAAGCAGTATAAATTATGAATAATTTTAGACCAAGGAGTATTCCCCCTGACTTCACTTGGGCTACTCTGACACAAACAGGCTCAAATAGATGTCAGACTTGCAGAGTTGGGAGATAAACATGTAATTGAGTTAGAGAAATGGAGGAATATTTAGGCATTAAAAATTAATAATTGCTCAATAAAATGTTAAGTGAGAAAATGCTGATCCATCAAATATGAAATTCTTTCTATTAGAGGGCAAGATTTCTCAATCTGATGCAAAGGAAGACTGTCATGTGGAGAAAACATCACCAAAGAGAGGTTCACTTCTGAGAAATCAGAGCACTTATCTGGGCCACAGGTGCTTAATGCTTGCATCTCTTTTCTCCCTGATTTAAACTAAGAAGCATTAGCTGGACCAAGTCTCTCAGCTGACCTTGCTAGAGATTTCAAACACTCTCAAAGCCACCTACATTAACTCCTGCACACAGTGTAAAATCACAAATAGCAAAATGGATCCTGGGCTACACATGATTACTACTGGTTCTGTTTCCATATGCTGTAATTCCCTGAGATTGGCATTACTCTCTGAGAAAATTTGAACCTACTCTCTGAGAAAGCACAGTTGCCTCTGTCCTCCTTCCTAAGGACTGTTTATGGCAGGATGCAGCTCCACAACACATTTTCTTTCAGTAGTGAAGCCATCTGAAGTGATCCCTCAGCCATGGCTGCATTTTTCCAGAGTTTGCCAACCCTCTTCCCAATCTTACTTTTGTTATTTTTGAGGCCATGCCAAAGGACAGACCTGTGAAGCAATTCCCTCAAAACAAATCCTCCCCAGAGAAGGGATCTCTGAGGAGTATGAAGCTATCATACTCCTCAGACTCCATTAATTTCTAGTTCAAAGAACATGCATAAAAGTCACATAAGAATGCCGCTATCTCCTTCAAAGATCATTTCACCATTTCATGCTGTTTACTGCACTATGTATTGATAGGTAAAAGCTTTTCAGGTTAATATGTCCCAAAAGAGTGGAGTTTTATATGCATGTACTGGTTTTATTTACATATCACCTCACTAAGTAGGTATTGATTTGGGTCTTGAGCAGTGCCTGAATCTTGATTAATATGATATTTTCATTTTTTTAACAGAATAATTACCTACTCCCACAGGTGTCAGAGAGGAGTCAAAGCAATTCTGTTTCAGAAAACCTAGTCAATTAAATGGAAACCTTGGTGTTACCGCCTACTCAGTGCTACCAGTAAAAATTCATACTGGTCCTCTACTTTATTTTTGATAGAATCAAAGAAGTTTGACACCTTATTATTGGTTGCTAAGTCACCGTGCCATGCATTTATATTAATTTCCGGATCTTCACTGTACTTTTTTGGAACTCTTTTTTTTTTTTAATCACGGAATTGTGGAAATTCAGCAGTAGTTGGTCTTCCATGAAAATAACAGTTATGTTTTCTTTCTTTCTTTTGATTTGTACTTAATCTGTGACAGTAAAAAATAATATCAGTAATTTTCTAGAATGTTCAATATGACAAAAAAGAATTCAAGACTCCAGCAAGTTTCAAATTTTCACCATAGTATATTGTATAGGAGCTATAAAGGCTCTTATGTGTTTCAGAGGAAATACATAAATATGCCTTGTTTGAAGGCAGCACATAATTTTCTCATCATGTTAGTCCACTGTTAACCTTTTCTGAGAACAGCAGCCACAATTACAACTTGCTTTATTATGCTGAACAAGATAAATTGTTTAGAGTTTTTTTGGATAAAAAGTTATTTCCATTTTCTCAAAACCAATTTACAACAAAATAAGTTATAGAATTTACTAATACTTGCAGAGAAATGCCTTACTTAGCACAATGGGGAAAAGGATACATTTAATTAGGTTCTATTCTTAGGAAGAAAGTAAATACAGCAAATTAATTGAAGGTTTATGTTCCACTGAATGCATCCTTAAATCCTTCCCTTTCAGTTTTACACTGAATGTTTTTGACTCTGAGAGAGATTAAATAATTATTTTGATTTACTCAAGTGAGGCAAGACCATTATCCTTGTTAGTAAGACAAGACCAGAAAAGGGACAAATTTTGGGCAGCACTTCCAATAAAAATGCAAATAAACAGGAAAGTTCAGAGCTGTGCAACAATAGAAATCAAAGTCTAGAAAAGAAGGAATGAGTGAGAGAGCTGGAGTTATTTATAAGAGCAATAAAAATTTAACTGGCTTCAAATATATGAATATCTCAAAAAAACATAATGTACATTAAAGTCTGTTCCAAAGAATAAAGCAATTTTTTCTCCCTATTCATATTGCCTAGAAAAAGATGTAATGGTCTAAAATTGCAAAAGCAGACTTGTCTTAAACATTAAACAAAAAGGGACAGGTGGGGGCTGAAGTAGATCAACTAATGTGGGTCACTGCCCTTTTTCTAGAGCTGTCTTCAGAACCAGTCCACATCTGCCAAGAACAATGTTGTACTCATTGACCCTGCTGAGAGGAAAGGACCAACAGGCTGTATAACATTTCAAGATCTTCACAAATCCTAGTCTTTCTATTGCTCTATATTTTCTGCACAGCAAAATTTAAGTTACTTGGGTTTACCAGCAATAGAAAAGACATGGTGGTATGATCTTTACTGAAGTTTGTACTGAAGTTTCGCAACACATGTTGTATGACCTATCTAGTCCCTTTTCCAGCTGCCAGAACATGTTGCTGCTGTGTCTTCTATTTTCAGTCACAGTTACTGATTTAAGACTTTTCAGATTACAGTTGCTCTTTACTTTCTGTGAAGTAATAACAATCTGTTATTCTTATCAAAAGTATTTCCTTTTTATGTTATGCTTGCACACCTCCAGAGGTACAATTTGCAGCTTATGGGCATGAGTATACCTGCTACTACTAGCATCCTTAGAAAAACATCCTGTCAGTGATAATTCTCAAGAAATAACCTCCCACAGACAAGAACTGTCATAAAGTTACTATTTCTGGCTCATTTGCCTCTTCCATCTCCTCACAGTTCCTAAAGTAAAAGAAAAAAAGAAAAAGAACAAAACAAAAGCAACAACAGAATTACATTTATTTTTTAAAAATTGATTCCCAGAGTCTCAGCTACACCCACGTTAACACATTTTTCCTCTTCTTGTTGCCATTAAGAATAGCCTTTCATCTCAGTCTGCCATATTCCATGGCTTCTCAATGGCCTAAACAGGAGTGATGGCACTCAACCTTTGCCTAGCTTAAAAGCTGTTTAATGTGGTGCAGGCATCCACTTAACATGTTTTGCAGCCTAAATTAGGTCAAAAGAACCTCTTGGTCAAACACCCACATTGATGACTTGGGGTGTGGGGAAGGGAAACAAGAGGAGAGGAGGGAGAGTGTCCCCAGATGAAATCAGACTGAATCTGGTCTGTCTCCTGCAGGGATAGACTATGGCCAGTGAGCCAGTGTCTTTGGTTTCTAGGGTGAGAGGTGGAACGATAAGATGGCAAATGTAAGAGGTTGGAAATATAATGGAGGAAATCACCTCCATTATTTCTTAAAAATGAAAACCAAGTTAAATTCACTTCTACTAGTTGCAGCAGTTCTCAAAAACAAAGATTCTGAGTGACAAACCTAATTAAGGAGTAGAGCCTTAATCCAAGTTAGAGGCAAAGTTTAAAATCTTTCTCTCATTCCTTTTTTTTTCCCCTAAATAAAGCCTTCAACAAAGAGATTCACTTGCTTGAAACTGTCATTTTCCAAATTTAAGAAAGTCACAAGGACCATTTATCCTTTCCATGACAGTGTATATGCATATGCATATATATATACATGTATATGCTAGAACTACTCCAGTATTTACATGGATGAAAGTACTAATACACTGAAACTGTTATGTCCACTTGTCAAAAAACAAAATATAGGGAATGGAAGGGTACCACAGTAGGAGAAAGCGAGTTCTGGTGTTAAAATGGAAGGAAAGTTTTCTTGTTTAGGTTTGAATCAAGTTTCTGAAAGCTCTGAAAGAAGATTAGATTGCAGTATGCAGAGAAGCTTCCAGAAAGTTCATATTTGTGGGGCTGCAGCCAGGCAGGATGATAAAGAGAAAAGAGCAGGTTAGGCTCATGTCCAACTTGCTCATGTAGCTATCATTTCATTAATAGATTTTTTGGATTATGGGGATTGTTTACATCACTGGATTAAATGAGACTAAATATGATCAAAATCTAATCCTTTTTCTGTGCAAAACTGTTTTTGAAAATTATTTTGGAAAAAATTACAAGAAGTAAACCTTTCTCTAGAGAGCTCTATCATTTCCTGCAGAAACTCTAGTTTCCTGCAGGAGCTGTCACAAAATGACAGCAGCTGTCAGGGTTTAAAACACTGCATCACACACATCCAGATTTGCTCTGAGCAGAACAAGACATGACAAGGCTACAAATAGCCAGTGGCCTTTTCACACACTGGGCTTCAGCCCATGGAGGCAATGCAGGAGTTTTGATGGAAATTATCCAGCACAAGCACAGATTTCTGTTGCCATAGTAGATACTGAGCTTCTACCTTAGTTGCAGACAAAGGCTGAGCAAACAAATCAAGCCCTATTCTAATGTTTATTCTCTGATGCAAACAAAATAACCTATTGTGTTTACACACATATAGCCTGGCATATTTTGGCATTTGTCAGGGTTTTTTTCTTTTCTGTGTATCAGTTTGGGTTTTTTCCACTGACTTTCACTGCCTATGGCAAAGGTTTGGTAAACATACAGGAGTGAGTAGCCTTTTATATTAATAGACAATTTTCATTTCACAATAAACTGAGGAGTTCTTACAATCTAGCCAAACATTTTGATGTTTGAAAACAGATACACTTTTGGAAAGTTTACATTTTAAGCAAAATAAATGTTTCTTGTTTTTACTGCTTGTGGTTTAGGAATAGCGCTCCCCAATTCAGCTCCCCCACTGAAACTCCCCCAAACCAGGTGCTGCTCACTCTCTTTCCTGCTTCCTCTCCCCCTTATTGCTCCTGGGATGGGCTTGAGAACTGGAGGCACAAAGTGAAAACCACAGGCTGAGATCAGAAGTGGAAACAGCAATTAGACAAGAAAACAAACAGTAACAGCAACAGTATCAATAACAAAAGGTATAAGACAAAGAAAGCATTTACATGGAAAGTAAAACAACACTGGAGCGTTTTGTGCTCCACAATGAGAGAATCTCCTATCGCTGCCCCTCACAAGGGACATGAGATGGTATCAAATAATATTAGGGCCTGGCCATGCCCACTTCCCAGCTACCATAAAATATTAATCCTGTCCTGGCTGAAACTAGGACACTGCTGTGTCTCCATAGTGAGTAATATTGACTGATGCAGTAACTATAGGGAAGCAGGACACCCATTATGCAGCATTTTAATGACACCTATTAGCTCCTACTGCTTTCAACAAAAATGTTTTAGCAGGTCTGGGGCTGTGTCCAGGCTACCAAGGGTTAACACATGTTCTGAAATCACTGGATTAGCTGATGCTTTTGCTGTGTTGCAACAGTTTTGTGTGCCTTGTCACACGTACCTCTACCCCTAGGAAAGAAGATAACCACAGGAATGAACAGGGAAGTTTGCCATCTTTTCCTAACCCCAACATTTAAGTTTGGTGCAGCAAATGTGATATTTTTTTCCTTAAAATGTGAACTTCCCAAAAGTATATCCTTCAGATGTGAGGACTAGCATCTCCAAACTATTCATTTAATTTGTCCTCCCACTCTCACTGCTCCTTGCTCTGTGTGTATGATGCAGAAACAAAAGAACAGAATATATGAGAGATGATATGCACAGTACCTTCTTGGAACAAAATCATTACTCATCCACTCTGGACTGCTTGGAGATAAAGAGGAGGAAAACAGCGGCTGTCATCCCTGTTCAGAACTCATTTGAACTTTTACCCACGGTCTGGGAGGGAAGTGAGATAGGTTCTACAAAAAACACCACCAAAACATATTAGAAGTTAAACCAAATTTCACTTCTCCTCTGGAGCTGCCATTCTTACATAGCATGCAATTCTTTGTCTTATCACATGGCATTTTATAAAGGCAACGTTATCTGTCAGCACAAGCTGCACAGGGAATTTTGCTGCATTATTTGGTGCTCATTGCCCAAAAGCAGCCCCACTGCTGAAGGCAATAAAGAACAAAAGTCATGAGACAAAACTGAGTCTTTCATTTTAGCAGGTAAGTTAAAGAGCAGTTCTGAAATGGGCAGTTCTGAAATGGCTCCCATAGCAGAGCAGGTCAAATGCATCAGCAGCTTTGGCTTTTTCAGATGGATCCAAAGGTTGTCTCAATAGCCAAGTAGTCAGATCACTTCTTCAGTGTTTACTGAATGTCTGCACTTGGGGACCTGGAAACCACACCTCACATCTCTGAAGAGAGATGGGTTTACACAAAGAGAAATGGGTGCACTCAGTGTCTTCCAGAACAAGACCTACTCTGTGCTGGATAGTGTCCTCTTCACCAACACAGCAATGCTCCCCTCCTGGCCTGGTGGGGAGTGCAGGTAGGACACGGCACCTGCACTCCCTTCTTTGATGCAGGGAGCTTTTGAATAGTTACAAAGAAAATAAATTAACTGAAAGACTCCAAACTGACTTCAGACAAACGTCTATGGAGGATGGAGTGCCCTTCAGAGGGTGAGTGCCCTGCGGTCCCTGTGCCTCAGCTCTGCCCCAGGCTGAACACTCTGGCTCTAGGATGCAAGAGGAGGCAGCAGCTGCTGAAGCTTTTCTCCAGATATCTCCAGACAGCATGTTGCTAAACACAAAACATTTTTCCCTTTACAGCCTCTTCCTCCGGACAGAAATCCTGAAGAAGCTCAAACATGGTTGGAGCCAAATCTCTCCCCTTTGTCCCCCCAGTTAGTCTGCCAAAGAGAGAAAAGTACAAATATTTACTCTGCCTTTGTTTTATGCCCTGCCATCCACTTCTGCCTGAGCAACGTGCACGGAGCAGTATCCAACACCAACGGAACCAGGCTTTGTCGTTGTGCCAGCAATGCTCAAAAGCTTTCTGGCTGCCCAGATAAGAATAAGACCTAATGTGATCCCAAATTAGCAGCAGAAGCACTTATTTCTTTCTCACTGAATGTATCCTCAATGGCTCTATAAACATCCTGCTTTTTACATAAAATTGAGGTATTTGTCTGTCCATAAATTTATGATTTGCATCACCAGAAGAGAGCAGAATCTGACAGTAGAAGAATGAAGAACAAACAATTGTGTTCAAAGTAGCTACAGCTTCGCTGCTTGTCTCTTTTCTTTCACTAAAGAGCTCAAACAGTTAAGGAGAAGAGCTATGTAACAGATCAAGCCATGACACTCGCAAAAAAATCTCAGATTTCTTAGAAGTTTAAAGAGTAAAAACAAATAATATTGTGCAAGATAAGAGAAAAAAATAGACAAAGTTCTCAGATTTTCACATGCTTAAGGACATAAAAATTGCAGAATACATCTAAGATCCAACAGCAAAACAACAAAAAAACAACATAGCCAAAAATCACTGAAAAGACATTATCATACAAAGCAAATAGACCATATTTTGCACTGACTTGCAACTAAAATATCAGTTTACTTAACGTTAGAATTTCAATTTCTCCGAAAGCACAAAGGTTTTTTCAATACATTCAAATACATTTTAAAATGCTGATGTTTATAAAATTAGATAAAATCACATACTTTTTTCAGCATCTTAAATTTTGCATAGATATTTCAAAAGGGTTTTCTTAACAGTCTTTAAGATTTGGCTCTTCTATCTTCTATAGAAATAAAGGGTAGCTCAGACACAGCAAGGAGGCTAACAAATCATGGCAGGTCAGCTGACTTGAAGAGAAGAAAACTTTACTATGCCAGAACATTTTTTCACTTTTCAAATATTTTTTCCTATCCCAAACTGGAATGCAATGGTGGAATCCACCAAAATTGTATGACCAAACCCTTCACCTCAAAAATGTGCTTTGAATTAATTCAAATTACTTTCACTAAAACATCAAATTTTTAAATTTTTGACCAGATTTCATTTTATAATAAAAGGTTCCTTATGACAGTGAAGCTTTGGAATTTGAAAAAATCTCTAAGGAGAATTTTTTTCTGTTTTTGCTTTTTTCTCAAATCTGTTTTCAAAAAATGGCATTTTGTCACCATCATGTTATTCTGCCACTAAATTTCACCTGAGACAAGGCTTTGGAATATACTAGGAACCTGTTCTCCTGGAATCTATGTTATTACACCTGGGTGAATGTCATCCTTTTTGATTCTTCCCATCTTATCTGTTAAGATAGATAATTTCTCTTGTTATATCATTTCTCACCATGCACCAGAAGTGCACTGATAAGTAATCTAAATAATTTCATCTCACCGGAAGTGTGAACAAAGCACAACAAGGAAGTTCTCTGGGGACACTTTATAAATTTGTTAAAAGCATAATGAGAAATGAAGTATTTTTTTAAAAAGATATTAAATACAATGAGAATATTATCTTTGTCCATTAAACTGTGAGCATGCTGCGTTAATAATGTACTGAATAATAGTATAAGGCTCTCAATGGGAAAAATAATGCAACTTAAAAGGCTTTTCTAGTCTGGAGGATACATTACTATTTTATGGTAATTCTTATAAACACAGGGAGCTGGTGAATATATCTTCCCAAGAGAAGCATATTCATGGACCTTGTCATCAAGCCTTTTTCTGCACAGTACAAATCAGTAAATCTTGAAAAGGGTAAACCATAAGGATGAAATGTGTAATTTGGAGATGCATGTATACATCCCTCCTGTGAACCCTGCTCCGAGATTTCAGGACTTACACCCTGCTCCAAAATAAATTTTATGTGATATGATCTTAACAATCAAAGCATGCACCCTTGGATGCATTTACCCAGCAGCTGACCCTTCGAATTACTAGTTTGTGGAAATTTTTATGTTATTTCATTCCAATAGTTAATGAATACCAATTACAACACAGCAAACTGGATAAAATCAATTTTTAAAAATGAGAAGCTGAGTAGCCATGTGGGTTGGGTAATTCACCTATGCCCTTGGCTGAAAACCATTTCCACTGGAAAAATATAGGGATGTTCCTCTTCCCTACACTCTGATGTCTGGAGTAGAGGCTTTCTGGCTGTCAGAAGAGCTCAGAGGGCTCAAACTGCTCACCTGAGCACAGGCACCAGGAGTACTGGGTGGACACAACCACTTGCACCACCTCTGTGTCTAAATGCTTCAGTCAAAAGCTGAGAACTTACTTCAGTCAAAAGCTGAGAATTTGCTTTAGCCAAGGGTAAATATTCTCACCCAGACTTCTCACTGTGTTAATGGACTCCCTGAGCTCATCTGCAATATGACGAAACTCAAGATCAGGACTTTTTGCAGCACCTGACTTTCAGGCCTCTGTCCTTCATACAGTGTTCGCAGCCCTCCTGTCCTCCAAAGCCCAAGTCAGTGTCTCAGAGAGGATACACAAAGCACCGAGCTCTAGAGGGAGCTGACTGCCTAATCAACAGAGAAATTCCCCTGAAAAAGAAGGGACAGGAGATCTTAGGCATCTCTGGGAATTCATAACACAAATCCTGTTTTGCAGGTTGGCACTTCCTACCTGTATATGACAAAGTGACTGATATAACTAGTTGGGCCTTCTAAAGCCTACACAAAAAGGGGTCTAAGCTTGAAGTGGAATCTATATAGGAAACACCATGGTCAGGAAGGCAGATTCCCCAAACTGAGGCTCATCCCCTTACACTGTCAGTGGGCTATCCCAGAGGCTTTAGACACTTTATAAGAGCATGTCTCTATTACCTAATAACCACTAATACAAGCCCCAAAACCTGTGGTAGTTACGGGGCAAAATTATTAGACATCTTTTTCACTGGAAACCCAACATTAGACCTTTCCTAGAAAAGTCTCTAGAGTTTTCTGACTATGCATCTCATTAAAGGACACTAGATTTTACCTCTCAGCTCATTCCACAGTCTGCTGATGCTGCCTCTTCCTATGAAAATGGCCTTGGCCAGATCACAGTATCAAGGCTGGATCTCCTCCCTGCAGACAAGCCCAGTGTACATATTTAGGAGGCAGATGTCCCTCCCACTGCTGAAAGACTGGAACACCTGCTCTGCACTGGGCATGGAGCTTGATCCACTAGACAATCCTGAGAAAGCTTTAAGCTACCAGCAGAGGGAGGGCAAAAAAGGCATAATGATAATTTCTTTATGAATCCCAAACATGTTTGCTCAAAGGACAGAAACCATGCTTTGTTTACTGTAGCACTATTAAGCATGCACTGAAGAAGAGTCTGGGGAGCAGCAGTGTTCAGAAACTAAGCAAATTCACAGTGCAAACTGTATTATGTGGCACAGATGGAGATCTGAAGGGTGGCAGCTAACTCTCCCTTTCCAGGCCACATCTATGTTCCTGCTGTGTTTCACTCCAGTCTTCTCTTACAAATAATAATTTTTTTTCTTTCTGTGACTGTTATTTTTTTTAGTTAAATTTGGGGTTTTCCATGCAATTTCAAAATGGAGGAAAAGTCCTTTTAATAGTACTTGATGGTTCTCAATAAACCATGCAGAGGGAGATACTACACAATCTCTCCATCATCAGCATAGATACATCTCGCACCCTCTACAAAGTTTAACTTTTCAAGTCTGTTACACTTACTATGCTTCACAAACATTCCTGATACTGAAAAAAAATTAAATTGTGCTGAGGAATAAGAGAGTGTTTTCTCCTCTAGAGAGCCAAGAATGACAAAGACACAGTAAAAATATTTTTGACATATAAGGATATGTTTCAGACATCCTTCCATAGTTGTAAGCATTATCATAAGCAGCTGAAATATTTTCTTAGATGTCCATGCTTATGAGCCTTTAATAACAGCATTGTAGGAAGAGATCTCTCAATTTCTGACTTCTGAATTCATAATTTAGAACAGAAGATAGCAAAAGACTGTGAATCTTTGAATGTAATACCCTTTACGTATATGGTACAAGCATATAATCCCAATCTCAACAGTTAAATTAATCTGTAATCTTTCATTTAATTAACCAATTAGTAATTAAGATTCAGACCTATTTCTCTTATTGATCCTCAGATTTATGAAGTCATCATATAATTCACATCTACTCTTCTGAGGGGTTTATGAAGCAGGTTTCTAATTGCCTAAAAGGCCACTAATAACATATACTGTTTAATTGCAAAGAAGAAATATTGATAATCAGTTCAACAAGCCTCTTGCATGTTCTCCATTCAGTTTACAGCAGCCAAGAATGAGATTCATCTCTAATCTAATTCATCAGTAGAGCAAACATCTGAAACTTCTATCTTATTTAGAGAAAGTAAAGAAACAAATGCAAGTAAATTCAGGACAGGGCAATTATAACTGTGGTCATCCATTTGAAACAAAGAATGTTCTTTTAGACCATACCTAACTGTAAGACTCAGATTTTAACTCTCCATCAATTAAATATGAATAAAAAAATTTAATAGTACTTGTCATTAAGCATGTACAATAAAGAATAAAACCATAAAAACTACTTAAATCTACAAAGATCCCTGTAGGGAGACTATTCTGAGAAAGGTAAGATGACTTTAAACAATAGATTTATATGAAATAGTATCTATAGTCACTGTGCTTATCTAGGTCTTATCTCCCTTGTTTAGGAGCATTCTTCATTCCTTTGCTTAGTGATGACTCAGTCTCATCAACAACTACAAACAATTGTCTCAAGGAAGCGTCAACAGGAGAATAGTGAAGATGTCACTGCACTAAAGAAAGAGGGATGTGTTCTGCTAAAACTGCTAAAGCTGTAAAAACTCCTCTTGTTTAAATCCTGATAAAATGGAACAAGAACTGGATGGAGGCTTCCACCACTTATTTAGTAGCAGAATCACCGAGACTGAAAAAGCCCAATCTTCCAGCTGCCAAGTCCTACATAGGACCACATCATCATAAAATCTCAAATGGCAATGGGAAATTGCTTGTGAACTCTGTGTAGTTTGCAGAACGTCTGAGGGTAGTTCAGGAACTATTAGTTTCTCAGGTTTCTCTGTGGCATGGGGAAGCCTGTGCTGTGCAGCGAGTTTCCTAAGACACTTTCATTTACATACTGAAGTTGCATGGCTACATCTGCAAGTATTTCCATTTCTAGTGTAGTTAAAAAAAAAAATAGCTAAAAGGAGCTATCATCTAATTTTCATTACTGGCAAACCATACAAGAATACAAGAATATTAAATACAAGAATATTAAATGAACAATCAAACTGAATAGTCTTTGCAAAGGCAGGTAATATTACAAAGGAAGTAGAAGAAGAGAGTATCTCAAAAGAAAAAGAACCAAAACAGACAAGCAAAAACAAAACAAGCCCAACCTAACAAAAAACCCCCAACCAATAAACAAAAGAAAAACATAAAGAAAGAGAAACTATATACAGAAAGCAAAAGAGAAGTTTTCCCAATACAGTGAGCTTTGCACAGACCATACCCACGAGTGTGGCCAACTAAAACTCGTCCTGAATTAAAGACCATTTGGTGTTTTCTTCAGGGCATTAGAAGGAACAAATGTAACTATAACTTCCTTGTATTTGTGTTGTTTTCTGAGACTTTTGATTTACCCATGTATTCTCCTTACTTGGAATTACAGGGAAAAAAAAGGTAGAGGGCCTGCCAGAGCCCTGCATTGGAGCAGGTGACATGACCCAGAGGGCGCTGGTTTGGAGCCAGAAACAAAGGGAGACACAGCAGGTGCTGCCCAGGGATGAGGGTGTCAAGGCTTGCCAGTGACACTCACTCCTCAGGGGTAGGGTAACTTTTCTTGCCTGAGGCAGCAATGTCATGTTGCTGATTTGGCACCCCGGTGCTATAGGGATTTACAGATGTTCAGGTGTTTTCCTGCAAGAAGGTGGTTTGTTATATTTGCTCACAACAGATCCTCAAGAAAACCTCTAGCCAGGGGAAATCCTCAATTTCTGAAGCAGAGATTTTTGTCTTTCTCTTTTTCTGCCAGTCTCTAGTTGTAACAAACAAGTAGGAAGAGTGGAAGGAGGAGTATCTCACAGAGAAATGCACAGGCAGCACTGTCAGTGGGATGCTTTTGCACAGAGACCCAATAGCTATTAAATATTTCCAGTAAATTTCCTCTCTAGATGATTAATCATTTTTTGACAGGTTCAGTACTGAAAAGAGTGACTTGAAGACAGATATAAAATAAAAAAATTCTATATGGCAAAAGACGCAAGCCCTTGAAAAGTTAGGCCAGGAACAAACCCGTTATTACTTTGTGCATTTTTATCTGTTTAATTGCCCAAGCAATATTCAAAATATAGAATGCAGCAGGGAAAAAAAAAAGAGTGTGGAATTAGAAATGGAACAAAATTATAAAAACATGACTTTATGTAATATAAATATTTTATAGCAAAATTGTTGGTAGCCATCTGGGATTTATACACACAAACTGACTGTTTATTCACATTTCATCCTCACTGAGATTTATATGACCAAAGATATTTTCACTGTAGCCAAGATTTGCTTATTAGTCCAATAACAAGAATATTTTGTGTTTGTTCATGGGACTACTAAGACTTGTTAATCACAGACTTTAGAATAAATTCTGCATTGGCCTTTCCATGGCTGTGTAAGGATATGACAACAGGCATTGCACACGCTTGCACTGAAGTCAGAAACCTCACTGGTTTGTATAAAAATGGTTGTTTGCATTAGGAAATTTCCTTATTAATGATGGGTTCATCTTTTGTCTCCCCTCATTTTTTGTCTAATGTTATTGATACGCTGCCATAGAAGCAAAAAAAGCAGCTTATAAACCTATCTCTAAACATTGTTTGCACTGGACTGACAGACATTTTTCCTAGACTCCTGAGGGCTAATGAGCTATTCTGATCCTGCCTTGCTAGCAATTGCAATTAGTTCTGTTTATGTCTAATTACTTCATGGCCACTCAAAAAAAAAAAAAAATAGCACATATTTTTGTTTTATATATAAAACTGTCCCAAAGTTTAGAGTGGCAAAATGATTGATGAAATAAGATGTGAGCCACCAGCTCACCACTTGCACCAAAGGAAGCAAATGTTTCTGTTTGAAGAGAGGCACCACAGCTCTGTCTCTGCTGGCTGCACATGCCATTGCACAAAGGAGGAACCTCAGAAGAAATGTCGAGCAGCAGAGGGCTCCACACAGGATTAACATACACTAAGGTCCAATAAAATCATTATGATAAGCCAGCCTGATCTCCGAAATAACAGAACCATATTATGAAAAAATAAAACCCTAAACTGCTCTTAGTTCAAGGTGTTTTGGACAAGCAACCGAGTTAAGCCAGAGTTTGAAACAACTGTCCTCCTCTAAGGTCTTCCAGTACAAGGATTGTGCACTTCTTTGTCTCTACCAGCAAAGCAGGTGGGGACATAGCTTATTAGTTATCAGACCACTCTGAGCAAGAATTTAATAATCCACTTGTCTGCAAGGAGAGTTTAAAATTAAAAATACTTCTGCTTCTGCCGGTTCCAGTTTTTCCCTTACTATGCATTGGTATGGAAACTGCCATAAATGAGAAAAAAATTGTTTATGGAGCAACAAAAAAATGGAGTCGCAGAATTTTGGTGAAAAGGCTGGGGAACTCAACTGGGAAGGCTCAGGAAAAAGTGAAAGGTCTTGGACAAGGATTATGTTGCAAGATTGGGCAAAGGACCTGAATTAAATGGGAGGGTCCTGGGCGCATGGTTGAGGTCAGGTATGTCCGGGGGGTCTGGAACTGAAGAGGCTGAGGAGGAAGGACAGAGGGAGACACAGCCACCTTCTCTCTGCACCATCCATCTGCAACTCATGCTTGGAAGAGATGAAGCATGCTGAGGATTTCAGCCACGCTCCCTCCACTCTCCTTCCCCACTTGGTGCCAGGGCAATGGCAGCTCTGAGCTGTGGATGTGTTTGATGTATTAGTTTGGCAGACTGAACACAGAACTCAGCCAGGAAGCAGACATTGCCTCCAGAAGGGGAAACTTTAATGAGAGGTGTTTTGTGGAACAACTATTCAGACTTCTTCAGAGCTCTGAGCTGGAAAACAACTGTAATTTATCCTTCTCTTCCCAGCACAAGTGCATCTGTCCTTACAAATTCAGACTTGCTTTATTTTAATTTTCTTTGTTTATGTTTACTTAAGCTTCCTCTCATCTAAGAGAACAGTATAAAAAAATTTCAATCCACATAAAAGAAAACAAACCAAATTAACATTTTAAGCAAAGCATTATGTGACAGGACATTAACCTGAAAATGAAAGGTGGGCAAACACCTTCCCCTGAAAAAATTGCAGTGTCAATGCTTTCAGTTGGACTACCTCTGCCATTGGATAAGTAGATTCAGATTACCAAAGAAGCACAAGCAAAAATATTTTCTCTGTGCTCTTGTATGATGTTTATTTCTGAAATAGGTTTGCAAACTGCCTTGTCAAATTCACAACATATACAAAAGAAAAAGTCACATGGTAATTACTACCCTTGAACATGAACCTGCCTGAATTTAATGACTCAGTCCCACACAGATCTTTAGCTGTCTTTATTTTTTGAAGGTGTTTGGATAAAGATGCTGTTGCTATCATTCTGCTGCTGATTATTGTTATCACAAATAATGTCAGGCATGAACAGTGGCTCTTAAGCTCCTTAAATGTGAAACCAGATTTAGCAGTCTGACTATGTTTCCTACTTGAGATGGAGTACCAATGATCCCCATCTCCTACAAGTAAAGTAAGTTTCTTGCAGAGAGAAGAGGGTGTGGGCAGGCAGTGCCACTGCTGCTCCTCCATGGAAGCTGCTGTGCTCCTGCAAGGGCTGTAAGCCCTTGACTGAAATAATTATTTTGCTTCCACTTCATTCTCAACAGCTGCTTAGCTTGAGTCTTTGCCTCTCTGCCTCTGATTGCTTTTTTCTGCTTTTCCTCCAGTAGTTCTCTGCATTAAAAAAAACCCAAAAAACCTTATTTCTCCCAATTAAGAGCCTAAGTAAAATTCTAGCATGAAAAAATAAGCAATTTTTTTAAAGAAAGGAAAAAAATTAACAAAACCAGAAGTGTTCCTCTGTTAGAAGAAGGAATACTAAACTCAGCCTAGTTCTTTCACACTCATGACATGAATCATTCTGCTCCCATGCCAGTACTTGACAATTTCACACTGAGATAAAATATGAAATAAATATGTAATACAGTATAAGGAATAAACAAATGGTTAAAAAATGAATTTAATTTTCAACATGCATGCAATAGGGTTTCCAATAATTAAAAAGCCCTAAAAAATAATTTTGAAAAGCATTACAAGTATTTCAAGATAACGTTAATATATATAGAACCAACCCACAGAATGAGCCATTTATAGCATTGATGAGTAACAAATGGAATGTATAATGAAATGATTATTTAATTAAGAATTATCTAGTTAAGAAATATCTACACTTAGAAATTACATACTTTGGGATTTGGAGGAAACTCACAAATTGCTCACTCACTGTGAAAGAGCTACACGTTTCAGTCAGCCAAGAGGAGAGGATGACCTATCTCATGGAGTCAGGCAGTAGGAGATAACTAAAGTGGGGAAGAAGGCAATGTACTAAACCAATCCCAAACAGCCAAATCAGCTGCATTTATAGTACTATCTAGACTCCTTTAGATCCAGTAAGAAGGTACTGCAATAATACTCTTCATGAGACTCCACTCCAATGGTATGCAGAGATGTCTTTGTCGGACTAGACAGGGTCCTTCTCACCTGACTCCGACTGTCTGGAAGTGCTTATGACCATTTCTGTGTGTTATATGGGTTCTTCTGTGTCTGAGACATATCCTGAGGATACTGAATCCCATCCAAAAAGACTTCAGGAGGAGGTTCTTGCTTTCTATGCCGTATCATTCCTCCACATATCAAGCTCTCAGAAAGCTGAGAGGAGTCTGGACATGGAATGTGTCATGACAAGGTTCAACTGCCCTGTCCACAACACACATTTTTTCAGTCATAATTTTTCACCATGATATATCTCTATTTGGATCAAAATAAGGGAAGTATAATGAATATTTTTAGCTACAGATAGCCTCCTCTCTATCTAAAAAATATCTATTTTGTATAAAATTCTGAAGAGTTTTTGACAAGTGAAAACATATTAGCTGCATATTTACTGTGAAAAACATTTACTGTGAAAAACAGTGTTCAGCAACCAATAATTGATACATTATGAGTGCATAATTTTTAAAAAAAGAGTTCTTTTCATACATATTTATTTGCTGACTTTGATGGATGAATAGAAATAGGAATTTGATGGATGCATTTCTGCCCCAGATTTTTTGAACCATATGTGATACTTAGAACATCCTTTAAAGACTCACTTGTATCTGTATAGACAGTCCTACATAGTTTCTCCAAGCAAATAAATAAATTTGAAGAATAAATAAATAAATGTTGAAGAATGAGGCTGATTGGAGAATAAGCCTTTTGTATTCCTAGTATTTCATGTCAATCAGGTGTAATTAGCTCCAGTTGAGGTTCTGTAATGTGAGTTGTAATGTTTGTTCAAGGATCCTCGCTACAGAGCGGATAAATGTTGTTCAGCAAAGACCAGACCAAGAAAAGCATGGTTTCAGGGTCAAACTAGTTTGAAACTGCTGCAGATTTTATGGAAGCAGACAGCAGTTTCACATGATTTGCCAGGACCTCAAAGAGGTTCACTTCCATCCCATTTGTGGCCTGCTTGACTACCTAAAGCACTTGTACTGTGCTAGTCCAAGCTGGTTCACTAGAGGTGGTTATTAAAAGCAGTGTCAGTTCCCAAACCAGCTGCTAAAAACTATGGTACAAAGCTCAGCTCTTGCTCTGTCTCCCTACAGTCTTTAATTAGGAACAGTGCCTTCATTTTCTCCCCATGCTCCCACAACCAGGGCTCAGCTGTGGCTTTGCTCCACACCTCAGTACCAACCTCTTGCATCCATTGCAAGGGACTGAAGGAGACTCCTAGGCACAAGTACTCCTAGAATTTAGAAGGGTTAAAATATTATTATGGCAACTTCTCCAGTCCATATGTGCAATTGACACCTATATATACATTTCCAAGCACAGCAACTAAAACACAATTAGACAACAACATTTAAATTAGACAACAGACCTTAAATTAAAAATTGATTAAACATTAGACTATTGCAGTTCAATTATAGGAACAGAGAAATATTTCACTGTGTTTATGAGTAACTGTAAAATTTCTAAAACTGATATTGAGCTTGAAAGATGATTCGATTAGGTTTTTGATCTCAGTAGAATTAAACTGCATGTGACATATTAAATAGGCTAGGTAGAATTCCTGTAAGCATATAATTAATGTTGTGAATATATTTGGATTTGATCAGCTGAAATGCAATATTATCTCAAATATAAACTATGTTTACTAGGCAGCATATTTATGATGCTGAGTTACTGAATCTGGCACAGCAGTTCTAATCAAATCTGGTACTGATAATGTAATACATAAGAAACAGACCAATGAATCAGAATTACTTCACATCAGAAGTGCACAAATTACTTCTAGATGAATGGACTGAGATTAGTTCTATGCCAACCCCCCAACTATCTTTTTTTTCTGGCACTCCTTTTCCTGCCGTGTGGAGAGAAGAGTATCCACCAAATAATGATATCTCAGGCACCTGCTTACCTGACAGGTCTGCACTATGTTTGGGCTCTCCATATATTCTAACACAAAACTGCATAGATGTCCAGAAGGTCATGGGCAACGTTTTGCTATGGTGGGTATGTGGAATTGCAATTATTACAATAAATTACAATATTACAATAAATTATTACAAAAAATACAATAATTTGTTAAATCCACACTCTCCTTGCACATAGTTCTAAAGGTCAATATTAAGTCTGAAGACAATATCCCACTTAGTTATGGAGCATTTCAACTCTAGACACAGATTGTGATACACAAGGAACTAATTTAGACCTGCCCTATCATCTGTACTTGCTAAATACTCCTCTGAGCACAGCTGTGCTACCAGCTGCTTAAAAAATAGGGCAATCCCAAAGTTCATGCGCAGACATGGTTCGTCAGAAAAAAACAGGGAAACACCAAAAAAATCGTCTGAAGTTGTGTTTTCCTGAAAACACATTTAAGTTCTGAATAAGTCTGCATATGCAGAAAATCTCCAGAGCATAAAACATAGAAAATGAGCAAAGAAATTAGGGCCAGTGTTTAAAGTGGTAAACCTCCCAAGTTAAAATGAATTTTCTCTTAGACAATGCTCCCAATTTCTTTGCAAAAAGAAATTCTGCTGAGTGACATCTGGTCAGACCAGAAAGTCTTCCATGTAAAGAGGCTCTAGATCTGGAATCTCATTTTTGAACACACAACATTTTATTTATCTTCAGCCAAACAGAGGAAATCTTAGTCAAAGCCATCAGATACCATGGCAATCTAAGTGAATACTATCAGGCTTTTGTAACATGAAATTTTCATACAGAAGAATGTCAAAATTTTTAGATAGGTAATTTACTCATCAGAGATAAAGATTCTAGACAATTAAAGTATGTGGAGGTTCACATTGAATACTGAACATGATTTTAATAAAAGAAAAAATACACTGTGATCAAAAATCACACTCCCTCTTTTTTTAAAACTTTCAAAACTTACTTTCATATTATTGGGTTTTTAAAAAGGCTATGCTTAAACCCATTTTGTTCAAAGTAAAGAAACTCTTTTACATCCTCTCTTATTTAAGCCAGTTTTATTTAAGACAAATTTTAAAAAATTGGTTCTTCCAGGAAAAAATAAAAATATTTTAGCTATTCACTTTGCTTTAAAGTATAGAATACCATTTTGAAGCAGGAACAATTTGGAAAACACTGGCGTGAAGACAAAGAGGTACTCTTTGCAAGAGAGAAATCAGCCCCAGGCAAATCAGCAAGGGCAACTTCAACAAGATGGGGAGGAAATGCATGGCACTGAAATTTCTTCTGGATAGCCTCTGCCTGTGAGGCTCCTACAAAGACCAGCTGTTTGTAAAAACTGTTTTGCTTGGCAGGACTATAAAACACGTTCTGAGTTCTCCAAGGATGGGGTTGATCCCAGCTGAATCCTAAAACTGCTTTGTGCAGAGGCTAGCACTATCAGTAGCAAATGAGAAACCACCTGCTTTGGGTTTGGTGTTGTTTTTTGTTTTTTTTTTTCAATTAAACAATGCAGGGTATTGGTTTGGTTTGGTTTGGTTTGGTTTGGTTTGGTTTGGTTTGGTTTGGTTTGGTTTGGTTTGGTTTGGCTTTGTATTGAGTTTTGTTTGTTGGGGGGTTTTTTTGAGGGTTTTTCCCTTGGATTTTTTGTTTAATGAGCATGAAGTTCTTCATATATTACCAACACCAGGTCTGGATTTAAATTCCCCCCATCTCCACCAGGTCACCACTTGCCTTACATAATGTTTTTCAGAGCTGGAGTGGCCACAGAGACAGAATCACAGAATCCTGTGATCAACACAGAGGCAGGGGGTGAAGCTGTGTTACTCTTCTCTCACTACACATCTATTCCCATCCCTGCAGACAAAATAGGGTAGTTGGTCTTGGTTTTGATCAATAAATTTCTCTTTTATTTTCTCATGCACTTGATCAGCACATTTTTCATTCAAAAGCAATCACAAAGTTTCAATGGACTTTTCCATAAAGAAACTCAGAAGCTGGCTCTACTAATCCATTCAAATGAACTTCAGACTGGCAATGATTTCAATTAGACCATTTTGCAGATAAAATCAGGAAGAGCTCTTGCTTGATTAAGACCAGCCCTCCCCAAGCCAGGCCACAGAATTTCATTTTTATTCCTGTACTGGCCCCACACTTTTCCATTAATGACACATCTGAAGAGCAGCTCAGTTTGTAACATTTTTCATTGGGTTTTATTTTAAAGGAAAAGCAGTGTAATACCTGTTTTTCTACACACCAAAAAATGCAAAGTCTCAGAGATATTTTTGTGGGTTGGAGTCTATAAATGCAAAGCTGGTCTCTATGAAACCAACATTTTTCTCCAAGAGATCAGTCTTAGCAGAAAAACAGTAGGTGAAAAACTGAAGGAGAAAACATACTAAGGACAATAAAAACATTTTTTGATTTTGAAAAATTGTGTTCAATTCCATATTTGTATTTTATTTTTTACTGTATCTTTTCCCAAATAGCGGTGGGAGGTTATGCCCTATACATTACACACAGTATTTTACAAGGGGTAGCCAGTTAATGCATAGGTTCCTAGGGCTGCTATGCCTTTGGCTGACAGCATGTTCTGATGGTCAGTGTTGACACGTGTTTTGGTACTAAGTATATGCAACACATAATTACCTATTCCTTTATGCCAGATGCTGGCTCCCCTTCATGCCCTTCAGCAGAGGATCTCTGTTCTTTGGGTTACACCACTGACATTGACATCAGCTGCCCAGGAACAGCAGGGCTCAGCCCAAAGGCTTTATGACCATTGGGAAGAAACGGCATTCCCAAGCTGGACAGCAGGCTGCACCACACACACTGCTGAGACCCACAGCAGAGCAATAGCTTCTTCCTGGCTCTGTGGACAAGGCATGCAACACCCTCAGCGCCACTCTTGCAGTGCATGAAGGATACAAGCATAGCCCTCTTTCTCCTGACACCAAAAATTCCAGCTTCAAAGTTGAGAGTTGAAGAGAAGAATGTAACTGCACCACTGAAGATCATATTGCAGTGTGTACCAAACATGATTGGAGATGCTAGGGTACAAAGTACTCATAATTCAGGCCTGAGGCAAGCACCTGTCTCAGAAAGTTCAGCACACGCAACAAACGTTTGGAAAGCAATACCAAGTAAGGATCTCTTCACAGAGGGCAGCTGATATCTCCAGTTTCCAAGGTTAGTCCCAGTACATGCATAACATTATTTTCTTCTGCCTTCTCAAGTATCTCGTTAATTATAAGAAATGGAAGCCTCCTGATTTTTGCGTTATAGGAAAGTATAATTAAGCATACTTGAGGATTCTCTGTGCATCTTGCTATTCAGCAATTTTAATTGCAACAGTTCATAGGAGGTGAAGACCCAAGATGGGGGTAGTTAGACCCACTGTCACACTCTGCATGGGTTTTCCAAACTGTTATCCACAGTCAAGCCTCAAGAGTGCACTCCAACAGGCAGACAGGTGGTAATTAGTCCTATGATCAGCACTTTCATTAGCCTGCTATTCTGTACCATTCCAGTAATATGCAGTAGGTTCAGTATAAGTGTAAGAATCCTGGAAATATCTGGTTGTTCACTTACATATGCCTGAATTATATTTTAAAATGTATATAAAAATGGTATATACAAGTAAACATGAAAATGATTTTATGCATAAAAATGCTGTTCTCCATATAATTATCTCATTGTCATTTAATTTCCCACCTAAGGTCTCTCTAAGGTCTTCTAAGTATTCAGAGAGATTAGCTGTAAAATGTTGAAATACTGATGACAGGGATCCCTATCTTCCAAGCTGAAGGCTGAAGGTATCAGAGGAACTGGTCTTTCCCTCTCTCTTTCTTTCCTCCTCATGTCACTACATGGGGGGATGACCAAAAAAAACTAAAAAACAAGCACAAACAAACAAACAAAGACAGATTAAATATTATAAGCTTGTTTTTCAATTCACTCAAATGAGCTATGGGACTAATTGAGCATGCACTGAAGCCGCAAACCTTCCAGTGCTTTAGAGGAGAACCCTTCAGATCCTGGCCCTAATAACCCATGTGAGATGTGACAGGCTCAGGTCCTTGCCCCCCTAGCAATACTCAGTGCTCCCAAAGGAAAGCACAAAGGCAGTCCATCACACAACCAGCAGAGCAGCCAGTCTCAGCCTCGTCTAATTTTATGTCAGTGAAACTGCGTCACAGTGCTCCAGAGAGGACAACATGTTCCTTGCATTTTGCTAGAACAGGGCGGATCATAAATTATTTTGGGACATATTTTCCCTTGGGTAAATGCACTCTCCAGTACTGTTCAATATACTTGAGAGTATGCTGCTGCAGCTTGGCAAAATGAGTAAGAACATCAACTCACTCACCCATCATTCTATGTAAAACAGCTCAGTATTTGCAATTACCAGGATAAGTGACAGGACAGTACCCGACTGGGACAAGTGAAAGCTGCTGAGATTAATCAAGTGTTCCGTTGGCTAGAACTGCTCTGGAGTACATGCCAGGTCTGAAAACAAAAATCCTTTGTGTCTTGTTTGTTACCATACAATATGTGGTTTCTCTCTACTCCTCTTTCTGATTTTGACAAGTGGACACTTTGAAGGATGAAAGCTCAAAAGGTCTACTTCTAGCAGAAGTACACTAAGTGCTTATCATGTCAGTTTTGATTCTATAGTGAACACTAGCAAAATTGTTGAAAAACACTTTTGATTAGTGTCTGAATAGAGGGGGGAAAAGCCCAGCACAATAGTTTTTAAGCTCTGCTTCAGAAAAACTAAGAGAAGAAATCCTTTATATACTGATAACTTGAGAAAAAAAAATACTGAAAGGCTTACAAAAGACCAGTTTTGGTCAAATTATTGCTTCTGTGATAACACACAGACATGGTTTATATTTTAGGCTGTTAATCCTGAAAAATTATACATATTAATAACAGCAAGTTGAAAATGCTGCACTGATTATGACCAGCTAAAACTCTGATTGGATTCAAAAACTCTTTTTGGATTCAAAAAGTAAAAACCTTGTTAATAAAGAAAAAAAAAAAGCCAAAACAACAACTTACTTCAAAAAAGACCTTACTTCAAAACCCTAAATTCATTTGGAAATAGCTGGGAAAATAGAGTATTTAATCTCTAGCTAGCTAAATAGTTGAACCTGTGCCCAAGTTTGACTTTCCTCACAAATTGTTTTGATTGAAATAATGCCTACTGGTTGAGACAGACCCAAGAGCCAAATTTGTCACAGACCATGCAGAAGGTTTTGAATTCCCAATATTTAGCTTAGTTGTGCGGATTTTTTTCTTAAAATACCAAACAGCACGAAGAGAAAAGGTTGGCAGGTTAAAATGATGAGAGTATGACTGCCACTGAGTCAGCCTGGTTTTTCATAACCATGTACAAAATGTCTGGGTTGAGTTTAGATCAGTATCAGAACTTCAGCACCAGATGCTATATGCCCTTCACATACTTCTGCAAACCCAAACTATGTAGGAAACTATGTAGGAAAAGGTTTGGAAGTGAGAATAAGGAAAGGGAGCCATAATGCAGAGGCTACAACCAGGATATCCTAACAAGAGTGCCAGTACGATCTGAAGTGCTGCACTAAAGCTCTTCAAAACCAGATCAGTCCATTCAGGCACCACAATAACAAAACCACTGAGGCACGTGAAATGGCATGTCAGTCCATACAGGCTTAATGTGTTATATCCCTTTCAGTCACTTCACTCCATGCTGTAGCCTAGGCCAGTATAAAAGTATCTTTGAAATCCTGAGATTTTCCCTATCTTGTGGGAAAATAATAAAGCTGTTTCTTTTTCCCTCTTAAAAATGTGCATTTGATTCATTCTAAAAGATGACAATCTGAGATCTTGTCAGCATGTTTCTTGGACTTAATTTCTGTAATAAAACACAAGTTTCTAGTAGATTTAATCTCAAAAAGTTTCTTCAGAAACAGAAGGGTTTTTTTCAGGGGAGCATATAAGGGGTATAAGGCTCTTCAGCAAGAGATAATCTCACATATCCAAAGTTATAATCAGCCATATTTTATTCCCAAAGGATTGTGTGCTATTTATTTTTCTCTCTGCAGTTCAGCACAGAATGACACCCATAAAAATTCTGATTAAAGCCTTTATTAAGTGACCATCTCAAATATTTTAAAAGTTTGGGTTCAGAAGTTCACATGCCTGAGGATTTGCTGCATTTTTTCCTGCAATCTCTAGGGTGCATTAATTTTAAGAATAATTAGCAAATTACTGGAAGCTCAGCATGTGTACAAAAAGAGATGGGAGTTTATTTTCCAGAATCTTTAGGAGTAACTTATTCATTCTTGATTCAGATCCAAACAGATTCTGTAAGAAGTATTTTATTGTGGATGTTTATAATTTGCCGTGTGACAGTGCTTAGAAGTTCCAGTCAAGGACCAAGTTTTATTTATGTCATTGGAAGGCAGCCCCTGCCCTCAGGATCTAGACTTTTCATTTAAAACGCCCAGTAATAATATTGTGCCAATGCACTTTCAACCAATTCTAAGAAATAAATCAGTTCATTAAGCAGTGAAAGACTGCCTACACTTCTCACTTTTTTACTGGAAAGCACAATGTCTTCTACATGTCAGAAATAAGTCATGGCATTGTATAACCTAAATAACCTCCAGCCTTTTCCCCATTAAATTAAATGGTAGAGTTTTTTTTCCAGACAACAGCAGAAGCAGAAGCAGGACCTTTGTGAGTTTTAATTAGCTGACATTGTTCAATTGTCTTCTTAAACAGTTAGTAGATCATCTAGATACCTACATTGTCATTAAATAGCATTTGTATTTAACAGAGCATTAAAAGACTAGACACTTTCTACTGCTAGTCATTGCATTTCTTGTGGTTGTACCTTTAGAGGAATATTAGACAGCATTTTGTCTGTATTTTGCTGACAATTGTACGGTTTTTTCCTACACATCAGCAGAAAAATTCAGAGAATGCATTGTCAAGCTTATGTGACATGTCTGTGTGGAGCTGGAGGCCTTGTCCACATTCATCTACTTCTCATCATATACAAATTTAAATACATCAGAAATGCATATCTTCAAGTGCATGCCTACTCTGAAATCATAAAGATGTGTGGAAAGTAACAGAATGGCCTCAATTTTCAATTATGAAAAAGCCTCTATCACAGTGTAACTCTTGGAACCAGTCAACCACATGACACAGTACAAAATGCAGTTTCCTCAGTCCACTGTCTCTAGTTCAGGTACAAGACTGCTAACTAAAACTAAAAAGCAGAGGAAAAAATCCCAATAGTCTTACTTTTTACCTATTACAAAAGGAAAGAATTGGTTTAAAATAGAATTTCTGCTATTTAAAAATCTTCTTTATCTCTCCAGATTTAGTACAAAGAAGCAGCCTGCACAATGAACAGCAATTATCACAAAACACACTAAATAAATATGCAGAATAATAAGAGCAGTTTAGGATGGATACAATAGTTGTCTCACAAGATAGTCTGGTAAGAAATCTGATGTAGAGTGGATTTGAATGTATACGAAAGGGTGATATTTAAAAAAAAAATGGAAAAAAAAAAGATATTTTGAGAGAGATAAGGTGGAGTTGACAATTGCTGTAGTAAGGAAACTATGCATCCTTTACAGGCAACAGTAGAAAAGATGAGTTAAAAGAGAAATGAGAAAATGAGTGTCACATTGCCTTCAATATAATGTTTCAAATCAGTAGAAAAGGAACCTCCTTCCAGTAAAAAAGTTAATCACAGAATTAAGTGCCACTATTTTTTTCTATTCCTAATGCTGTCAATGGCAGATTCGCCATTGCCTTGTTGAGTTGTGATTTTTTGAGATCTAATTGTGCCAGTTCAGAAAGCCTAAGCTACAGAGTACATCATCATTGGAGAACTCTGACATTTACTTCTTTTTACTACTGTTCTGCTACATACAGCTCACAGCTCTGCCCTGATGCCACCAAGCAAATCCATTTATATGCACGACTTACCTCATTTACACAATACCAAGACAACTTTCAAAGTTACATGATTTTTGTCAGTTTACAATATGAAGCTTTCCAGTTAGTTTTTATTTCTTAATTTCTGGTGAATTCTGAACTCTCACAAGGGCCTTAATAGCATTTTTGCTCTTAGTTGCTTGCTTTGTCCAGCATCTTTTCACTTCTCTGCCACCATTCACAATATTATATGAGATATATTGATGTTATCATATTTCCAGTTATACTCACTCTGCAGACTTTATGATTATCTTTCAAAGAAGTATGGTGTGATTTGGCACCCCATTTGATAAGCTGGTAGGTGATGGACTGACTTTAAAATGCAAAAGCTGACTCTCCTATTTTAAGCTAAGTTTTAGGCAGCTCCAAAAAACTCGTGGCTGAGCAAGCATCCTCACTTTCCTCCAGCATGTTCTTCTGGTGAAGCAGAACACCCTTGCTGAAGCCAGTTCTTCTATAGTTTACGCTATTGTGGCACACTCTCAGCGTTCCTGGAGTGCCTCCAGTCAGTGGCCGAAGCTCAGCTGATGCACAGCCACTCCCTCAGCTCAGGAGACCCAGCTGCCTATAAATGCGGTGATGTTAGCAACAGATTCTGCCTGAAGTTCCCAAAAAACAATAATCTTCCCAGAGATATCAGGCAGAAGCTACCACACAGTAAAAGCTGATGCACTCACACTTGTTGCTGCTACAGAACAGGTTTTCACCCTAAAATAGATAATATTCCCCAGACACAGTGAAAGACACAACTGTGTAAAATGTATTACTCCCTCAATAAATAAACAAAAAAAAGTCCTTTACATGACAAGACTAATACAATACTATTTTGCTTCTAGGTGTGCCTGGTATCTCAGCATGTGAAGCATCTCCAACCATCCTTGCCCCAAATATATGTTTGGAAGAGAGAAAGATGTATGAGAAAAGATTGTTAATATATTTTGGATTTTGTCTCTGGATGTTGTAGTTCATGTACACAACGAGAGACCAACAAGTTGACAGGATAGTTCTGAAGGGACATCAGCTATTTCTCCCTTCTAAGTTTAATGTATGTCTAGGTCAATTTAAGAATGATTATCTTGTTTAATTTTCTTCCTATCTGTTATAAACACACATAAATATTTAATTTAAACAAGCATCTTCAAAGTGTCTCCTGGCAATCAGCAACAGGCCCTTCCCATACAAATACAGCTGGATGTTTTGAAATCGAGCATGATGAACTGTGAAAATACAAACCAAAAAATGTTAACTGCACATTCTCACAAAGCTGCGTTTTTGAGGCAGTGTTTCTACCTTCTGAAGTATGAACTGTTTATACTGCAACGACTCTGGCAAAATGTGCACTCCTTGGTGGGTGGCTGAATGCTCCCCAATGATGATTAAGAGAGGAGATCTTAATATTCAGCCTGCTAGAAAAGAAGAACTCGGAAGGGTGAGGGGGTGAAGGATGAAAGGTAAAAGCATTTGCACTATTTTAGCTGTCTACAAGTCCTCACCGGGGCTCATTGTGATCTGTGGTGTTCATGATGAGCTCTGTCATTGGTGCCAGGATGTTGCTTCGCCCTGCCCACAAGCAGGTATTCGCGTTTGGTGAGATGGATTTCTTGTTGAACACCAGCTGACTATTTGTGATCAGTGTTAACTACATCTGCATCATCAGTTTCCTCGGAAACACATTGGCAGTTTTACAATTGATTTAAGGAGAACCAGAATCAGGAATTTTCAAGAAAAAGTAATTATTACTATGGAAACTTCCTTAATTGCTTCTTAGAAAAGAACATTTTAAAAGGGACATTAAACAATTAAAATCAAAGCATGGTACAAAGTGAAGTAAGATTATTTTACATTCACTGCATCAATAGTAGAAACAACTACTTCTAAGCTTTGAGATACACCAAACAAAAACATTTCATTTTACATGTTGAACCACCAGAATTGTATTTTGGCTTTTTTTAACTGCACAGAAAAAAATTATCAGGAAATAACGACTGGACATAATTTTTTATCTCAACAAAGTTTATAAAATTTCTTTGACAATTGCAGAGCATAATGATGCATTAAAAAAGTCATGATTAAGCAGACTGACCTAGGACAAGTTACATAACAGCTGTTTTAGCTAGACAAGCATATGTATTATGCATCTGACAAGCTTCTGTCTCTACAGATGAGTACTTGCTTTCAAAGCCACAGAAAAATGATGTTGAGTTTGCAAACTGAATAAGAAAAAAATGCTATATTTTGAAAAAAAAGTTTACTACACCATTTCAGCTGTCAGAGTACAACTGCAATTTAAAAACAACAAATTGAAAGTGTTTTTACTCTTTGGATACTATTAGCATCATCGGTGAGTAAGTAACAGAAACATAGTTTGAGTCATTGCACTGAAATTTGCATTTGCAAACAAGTTCTGTGGCCATTCCAGAGCCTTCCTTCTGATCAGGAATGTGCTGAGAGTTGCATCTGATCCTGGGCAGCAGCTGAGGCAACTCTGAAACAGGTCTCTCAATTACCAGTCAATTTCAAAGTGTTGCAGGACCATAACTGCAGTATTTGTTGGCTTAACTTAAGGCTGTTTTCCATGACACCAGGAGGCTGCTCCCACCAATGCTTCCCATAGCAGACAGCAGGAGGAGGAGATCCACAGTGTTTGCTTTCTAGAAATGGCAGCCCCAAACACTGGAGCCACACACGTCTTAACTCTGTGACTCAGCAGTAAGCCAGTTCTCCAGCTCTTTTGCACCCAAGGAGGAATGTGCAGTGACATCAAGGCTACATCAAAGACTGAAGTAGAAAACTGTCTTTATTTTCTCTGCCTATCTTACTGCTATGAAGCTCCCTACAAAAGAATTCAATGGATCAGTTATGGAAGGAGAAAATCATAAAAGTCTGAACCTAGCAAATGGAAATTGTAAATATTTATAATATTTATTATATTATAAAGGACTAAAAGTTATCTAGTTCAACTGGAATCTGCCAGATAATTGAACCATGGCATGTCTACTTCAATAATTGTTATTTTGATAATAAATGTTGATATTAAAAGTCATCCAAAAGAATGAATTTTTATAAAGTTGCTAATGGCAAGCATTAGATGATGTTAAGGTGGTTGTAGCAAATGGAAGAGATGATCGTCTGAATATATCCAATATTAATACTCAGGATTTAATACCTACAACTAGTTCAATAAAAAAATATATCTTTGTTTCAAATAATTACAGGCTTTGTTATTGTCTAGTTTTAGCTTTCTTTAATTGCAATCAGGAAAAGATCTGAGTGTGTATCTGGTTTTCTTTCAGGTTTGTTTCTTTTTTAATGTTATTATTTAATAATTCACCTGAGATGGCTTGAAATTAGATTTAACAAAAATAATATTGAAGTGGAACAATCACAAAACAGTATTAAACAAAAGATTTATGCTTGTTGATTTTCCTTCTATAAATCAGTTAAAGAGCCTATTGAAATTAGGAGCAACTGAAAGTACCTCTGGCATAAATTGTCTCTGCTGACTTTAAATGGGGACCACAACCTTACCCCATTAGTACAGACTATAGGTTGGTGCAATGGGGATTAAAACAGGGAACCAAAATAGATGAAAGCTGAAGAAAAACATTGTCTGTGGACCCCCTTCTCCACAGATCATGGCAAACACAGTTATCAGTTCTAACAAAAAATTAATTCCACCTCATTAATAATTACATTATATATTTTGAAGGAAATCAAATATTGACTAAATTCACTTAAAGCAAGTCACAACCACCCCATTTCTTTAGTAATTCCAACAGCAGGCAGACATGTTTTCCTTGGTCATCAGCTACTGGAGTGTGTGTTTACAGAAGACTCATCTAGGTACCAGTTGCATTTTTCTTGTCTTTATCACAGCATGTCAGATGCGCCCTCTAAATGCACGTTTTATGAAAAAAAAAATTAATTTCCTCATTGCTTTTTTTTTAAAGCATCTTGTAAATATTTAGCAATGTGAAGCAGCTGTCATAAAAGTGCAACATATTACTGGATAGTTGACCTAGGATGTTTCCTCACTATTTCAGTGCAGAATTGCCAAAACAGTCCTGTTGGGATGAACAATTCTCCCTGACTCCCTGGGGTTTGTTACAGTGAAGCTAGACTGTACTGCGAAAGTAGTGACAGATTTCTAACTTCTTTCTATGCAATTAAAAGAATGGAAACAAAGTGAAAGAACACCACAGGAACCACTGTGCTCTCCAGAGAGCATCCCTCAGCATGTCCTGTAGATGACTGGTGGCCCACAGAGCACAGTTGAGGAGCTGCAGGAAGAGAGCTGGTTTTGTAATGAGCCTGCTTTGCTTGCATGCGACTGATACGTGCGCTTCAAAGCACTTTTTTCTACCATAAATTTTATGTCCTGTACAAAAGTCACGCAGACTTTCCTTCAATTAAAATTTCGGCTCTGAATAATACTTGCGAAATCACCCTAATCCCTATGCTTTTCACATCCTACCAATTAAATTTCCTCATTGCTTTATTTTGAAAGCATCTTGTAAATATTTAGCAATGTGAAGCAGTTGTCATAAAAGTGTAACATATTACTGGGTAGTTACTTTGGGAAGTCAAGGCAGAGTAGTAGTTTGGTATAAATCCGAACCTTACCACTGACTTCCTTAACCAAATGCTCCAAAGTGTTAAAAATCTAGAAATAGTCAAGTCTACCATGTTTCCAGCCTAAGGACAATGTAGGTTTGCTTCATTGATCTGTTGGGAAGACAAACATTTAGGTGAAAGGTCTGCCTTTTATAAAAGCGCATCTACATGGGAAGGGAAAGAAAGTCATTCTTACCCTGTCTGTTGATACCCTTACCACACCACAAAATCACTTCACAACATTTTAGGAATAACCAGGTCACATAAAGAAGAATCATACTAATTTTTCTCAAATCAGGATACAAAACTGAAAAACTACAATAATAGCATTATAACTGCAATAGTAGCATTAACATTGCTTGAAATATTATTAGACCTAACAGTATTAAAACTGTTATTTTAGTATGTCTTTATTAAATTTCCCTTCTTATTTGAAAGCTATCTTTTAGACTTTACAACTTCATAACCTGATTTATCTCAAATTATTTTGTTCTTAAATAGTACAGTATAATTAGTGTAGGCATTTTTATTTAATTTTAGTTCTTTAAGTATCAGTCATTTTTCCATATTTATCATCACAGGCATTTATATGGTGTGGATAATGCCTTAACACAGTATCAAGTTGGAAATTTAAATGGATTTCACACGAGTGCACAATGCAAATCTCACTAAAGGAAATGTATAGACCATTGTGAACATTGTATCAGACTCATGGTGGACAAATAAAGCACACTAACTTCAGTCATTACTATGCAAACCCCTTTTTCATGTACTTATCTATTTGTACAACTTTATGACTTCCAAAATATAAAAAAATGGTTGTAGCTTTATCATGATTATTTTTAGCAACATATGTTGCTAAATATTGCATGAAATCAAATTATTCATGCTATTCAAGTAAGCGTAATGAAACCATTCACCTTTAGGAAGAACTATTTTGCAATTACAAAGACCATTAAAATAAGCTACATGAAAATGTTTGCTTTTAAACACAGTAAAATTAGACTGTTCTACCTTTTCTCATTCAAAGTTGTTTTCCCAGCTGTGCCCTTAAATGTGTTTATGTCATATTTATTTTAGTAGAAGGACAACTAAATTCTTTTAGAAAACAGTACAAAAAACAGTTTAGGCTCAAAAGATCTCCCCAGAGCTTTTGTTTAAAAAAAACCCGGAAAGTTACAACTACAGGACCCATGAGAATACCAAAATAGTCTGAATGTGGTTCTCCCTGACACAGAGATTGTGAAGTTTAAATTGAGGAAGTTTATAAAACATCAGATAGATATATACATGTGACAGAAATGTGTCTCTTGAATCATAGCCCTTTAACAGACAGATTCTAACAGGATCTGAAAACTGATGTAACCTAAATTCAGTTTTAGAATACAGGCATTCTTAATAGGAAGAATAGTTTTAAAGAAACAAAATTATTTTGTTTGAATATTTTGCATTCTTTTATTTTAGGGCAATAAGATTAAATAAGGTAGTATTTTAAAAGAAAAATATGGGGATAATGAACATCTTTTAGTCTCCATTTTTATTATTTTATTTTTAGCATGACAGAAAAAAAAATTCATTTCAGCTGCCTAAAAAGTAGCAGTGTAGTTTAAGTCTAGCCTCATTTCTTAGGCTCCCTTTACTGTTACCATCACCTTCACAAGGAGGTTCATCTTCCCTCTTCTGAAGAAAAATCACTTTTACTTTCAAAGAAGGCTGCTGTACAATCCTGTAAAATCAACAGGCAACATTCTGCAACCTGCAGCTCCCTGTATAAAAAGTCAAGTAGGTTACATCTGTCAAAGCCAAGTTAAACCTTTCCCAGGTGTTTGGCCATTCTGATTTTATCCATCCACTTAGACTGGGGTTCCCTCTCATATCTCAAGCACCAACTGCATCCAGAAGCTGTGACATCAAATGACTGCAAGGAGGAGTGGCAGCATGGGAGCACTGGCCATTCCACAGGCTCAGTTCTGTCAGTGGATATCATGCCATGGCTGGTGTTTGGGGATGTGGACCATAGAGTATCAATTATTCCACAGTCTGAAAAAACAGGCTTCCTGATCTTGCTCTTTCAGTTTGGAGCAATACAACTGTATAAGGCAGCAAGATTTTCCACACAGTATTAGAACACATAGTACACATTTAGGAATAATTTGTCTTTTTTCCCCAAATTTTAGTTTTCTTCTTCGAGGTGAGAGCCAGCTGTCATATCTTGAGTTCTAATATGAGTGCCAAGAATCTTCATGTTATCCAGTCAAACCCAACTAATGAACTCCTCAGGAAAAATAACCTATAAAGAAATGCCAAAGCTAATAAAAAGTCTGGCACTTCCCAACATACAGTCTTCACACATAATTTTATCCAATTGAACTTTTTATTCCTGAAGCCTTTAGGATGAAATACTGATCCAGGAAGGCTTGCGACTGTGAGAGGTTGAAAGATGAAGATGTTTGTAACATCACACATAATGAAACCACTGATCAGCATAAGAAAGAATATATATAAAAGAGAAAAGCAATGAGCTGCAGAATACAGCATGAGGCAGCTTTTCAGACACTGTTATGATCTCCAAAAGGACCGTTTAGCATGGTAGAAGTTCACTGAATGGTAGAGATTCGATATCCCCAAAGCAATAAGACATCAAAATAATTTCTGTTTTCATTTAAAATAGAAAAATTAAATTAAGTGGATAAAAATTGTCTCAATGACTGTATCAAAAGAGTTCAGTCAGCAAGTCTTTCCTCAGGGGTGCAGAAGAGATTAAATAAATGTCATTCAATCTATGTTAAATGTGCACAGTGCTGCACAGAAGTTGAAAAAAAGATGGAACTCCCAGCTAGTTTTACAATTAACGATTAACAGAAATTAGGAAATGTCAATGTATAATACAGACAAAACATCTTGCATAGACAGCTTTATTCTTTAGAAATTCCTCTTCCTAAATGAGAATCATCTGGAACTCTTTCACTTTGGGAAATCAAGGCAGAGTAGTAGTTAGGTATAAATCCAAACCTTACCACTGACTTCCTTAACCAAATGCTCCAAAGTGTTAAAAATCTAGAAATAGTCAAGTCCACCCTATTTCCGGCCTAAGGACAATGTAGGTTTGCTTCATTGATCTGTTGGGAAGACAAACATTTAGGTGAAAGGTCTGCCTTTTATAAAAGCACATCTACATGGGAAGGGAAAGGAAGTCATTCTTACACAGTCTGTTGATACCCTTACCAAATTGTCATATTCTATTTTCCTGAAGTTGACAAGCTCTCACAACAAACATTGTGTTCCTCAATGGGAACCAGACAGCAAAACCATACAAATATACTGTGGTCACTTACTTACAATAAATTTTAAGAAGGGAACATGTATAAATTCAGTAAGGCTGGATAGGTTCTTGCTACTTTATCAGAAATCTCATTACTGATATATTTTTAAGAATATTAAGAGTTGGTTAAAAGAATACTATTCAAGCTTGCTTCTTTCTCTATTTGTTCAATTATAGAACAGGCCATAAGTATTTACAGACAGAAACACTGAAAACAACCAGTTCCTGGCAGACAAGATATGACTGAACATACTGCATGAAGAGTGGCAATATTAATCTTCACTGTTTAATACAGCAACCCAAAAAGGCCATCTGTTTGTCATTTGCAAATGTTTCACAAAACCTACTGGAGCATGTGGACGGCTTGTTGGGACTCTGATAAGAGACCAGAAAAAAGCGCCATACGTATTAATTAAATTCATTTCTAATTGCTTATCCTTTAGGAAATAAACAATACTGTTTCTGCTGAACATGAAACAAAAATGTTTAAAGATGCAGATGGGTGTATGGGCACAATCAGCTGCTTACAGAACATTTTGTAGAAATTTGAGCTTCACAAGTGAATCCCTTATCCAATTGCTTGTTCTCCCTGTTAATGGTTTATATTAATTTAAAAAAAAATCAACCCAAAACATAAAAAACCCCATCAACAAGAAAACAAATAAACCATCAAACCAAAAACAGGGAAAAAAACCTAAACAGAAAAAAATGTTGCTTGGTATGAATACCATGAATACTTCATTATTGGTAAAAGACAAAACAGGCAGAAAGCTTTACGAAAAATACTTTTTACTAAGCAAGACCAGTCTGATTCTTCCAGCCTGACTCATCACTCGGGCTTGATGAGGAGCAGCAGATCAAAACGCACAATAGGGGCTCACTGTGACAACTAATGAAAAAGGAAGTACTCTGAATTAAAAACCAAATCAAGCCAATGGGTGGGCCAGTGTTCATGAGTCACATTAGCTCTTTGCTCCCCACAATTGTTTGCTGCACAAATTTCAGGTCTGCATAAATAGAAGGAGAAACTATATAAAGACACTTGTGCTCCTAATCCAAGCCTTATTATTTTTCTCTTGAACTCTGAGTCTTTGTCATTTCTATTATACTTATTCTATTATACTTATTCTATTTTACAGGCAACTAGCTCCCTTTCAGTGAACAAGGTTGGGTAATTAGCAGTACTGTCAAATTTATATCTACCAGGGGCTTTAATTACCATAGAGGAGGACTAGTTTCTCTAGTGGGCAACCAGGTTTGTGACACAGTGTTGTGATCCAAGTTTTCTAATACTTCATTTTCAAGTTCTTATTATAGAAAGAAAAGTGCTCCTAAACTTGATATCTCAACTGATTTCTGTTGCATTGATTTCTATTTCTTTTTAACAGTATCACAGTACCTCTCGAGTTGAATAAATGTGGTCAAAACATTGCCAAACCTGTCATATTACCCGATTTCTGAAAGGCTGAGTCTACCTACATTGGACAGCTTCTTCCAGGGCCAGACACATCTTTAGCCAACTAGTTGTGATAAAGCATCTACAAGTCATACCAGAGACTAGGATGATTACAGCTTCCCCTTTCTCTCCCACATTATTCAGCACCACTTGTGCCTGACAACCCCATTCACAGCATGTCTGGCTCGAACCCCAAAGCAGACATATTTTTCCAATTAATTGATGACTGTCCACAATATGTTTTCCACAGTTTTGATCTCGTCTCTCATTAGCAGAAGGGAGTTTGATTAGCTTTTGATCCAGAGAAGCATGGTTTAGTCTGTTACATTTTCAAACAGGATCCATTATTAAGAACAGTCTTGCAGAGTATTATCTGTGTGGAAGATTATATTTCACAGTTCTGGTAAAAGGCTTAGACACTGCCTTGCAATTACACTTCTGCAGTACTCTCAGATAGACGTAAACTATTTTAAAAGTGATTAAGACTATGTATTGGTGATTACATTAAGGTGCTTCATTTGTTCCTACTGATCAGATTATCAGTGATCCTTAAAAAAATATGTGCATGTTCTTAGTTGATCCAATGTTAAGGTAAAGTACATGATTTTATAAGTTCCACTATGTCAGATACTTTTAAAAATTGGTGAAGTACCCAAAACTACATTGAGTCTTTCCCAAGTGCAAATACCCAAAACCCCCACAGTAAACCACTTGCTTCTAAGTTACTACCCACAGCACACTGGCTAATTCCTTTCCAGTTTAATTTAAAGATTTTCAGCCCCTAAGCTCATCACAGATACTATGTACAATTATTTTGGATAATTCCCAGAAACAGATTAAAAGACATGGCCCAGTCTAGGATTAAGCCAGGCTGTTGAAATACGGTTTAAAGTGATTTCAGACTGTAAACCTCCATGACTGGGCTATGTCTTAATTCTGGACAACAAGAAGGCAAAAGATCCCATAACCCCATAGAATTTGATGGCTACTGATGTCCTGTTAACAGAGATCTGCCTTTCTGACAATTTTAAAGCTTTCTAATATACAAAGGTTTCTTGAAAATCATCTGTGAGATGAAATTATAATCTATTTTTCCACCTGATTCATTCCCCCTGGCATTTTCCTAAATAAACAGAAATGTGCTTTAGAGACTGCAAGGCATACTATGATAAACTACAGTAAGTTTCAAGGAAAAATAATGTGCTCTTGATCAAAACCCATGATTACAGCATCTTTATTAGAAGCTGAGACAGTATGCATGCAATGCAAACAGTCTAAAGCATAGTAAGAGGAGCAGCGTTGAAATGTATGATATTTTTACTTTCAGCTCATTGAAGTCTTCCATTGCTATTAATAGAATTGAGAAAAAGATCTATTTGATTGCCCCTACACTAGACAAGGAAGCCTGAATATTCATTACATACATAGCAATTTTTGTAATACATGATAGACATTGCCTAACAACTATCCAAATTCTAAAACAAATTAAAGCTTACACTAGTATGTTTTCAGAGTCTACATCACTGTGGATGTTGCATTACTGTGAAAATAAGACAAGATTTTAGTTCTAAAGATTAAGCTTCACCATTTCTGCTCCTAACCATGTCTCTGTTCAGTAACAAACAAAAAAAAGGTATCAGGTGATAAGTCTTGACTAAACTTTTCCAAGAAAGATTGGAAAACTAGGAAAGCTGTTTTTCTTGTGGGAGACAGAGTTTTAGCTAAGCATCTCATTCAATCTGAATAACTTTTCCAAATCTTTTAACTTGTATGTTTTTTCACCCTTGATAACATTTTCTGTTGCAAATGAGATAGAATTCTGTCAGTATTGTCCTCCTGTTTTCCTAAAGCCTGGGACACTGAAATCTTCTAGGAGACCCATCGTCTTTCCTTGTCTTTCTTTTCCTCTAAAAAGAAACAAACTGTTTCTGCTGATACAAAGACACTTTCAACAAAAACATGATTTTACCTATAATCAATATCATATTAAAATGTTTTGCTGACAAGAAATTTAGCTGATATTCCCACCTCAGTTTAGGATCAGAAAGATGAGTGAAGCAAGTTTCAGCTTGCAGATGGGAGAATCTTAATTTTTAGCTCCTACTTTTCCCTAGGTTGTCCTAGCTGGAGTGTCTTCATCTCCAGATCCTCCCTCAAAAATGGCTTTACAACCCTCATTGCCAGCTTTTTCATATTGCATCTGGCTTCCCATGTCTTCCCTTGCTCTCCATTCCCATGTTCATTCTTCATTCCCAGGCCCACAGCTCTGACTCCAGCCCAAGCCGTTTCGCTCCAGGTCGGAGTGGATCTGCTGGTCATGCGTCTTTTGATGCAGCCCAGAAAACATTTGGCCTTCTGGGCACATTACTGGGTCACGTTGAGCTTCTTGTGCACAGACACTCACAAGGCCTTCTCCCCAGGGCTGCTTTCAGTCCTTTCTCCTCACAGCCTGTTTCTGGGATTGCCCCAGCTGAGGTGGAGAGTCCTCCCTACAGGGTGTGCAAAGGGCAGAGAGACCAGGGCAGAAGAAACCCTGCCATAATCCCTGAATAATGGAGAACTTCCAATATATGGTTAAAGGAATCCTTATAGATTGCTTCGCAGAAGCTTCCTTCTTTGGAAGGAAACAAATGTAAATACATTTTTTCAGAAAGAGTTGATGGAAACTTTTTAATACTTTCATTGTGTTTGCATACAGCTACTGCAATCCACGCTACAATCAGCATATAGCCTTGGGCAACTACCAGCTGCTAATTTCTCTGTGCCCAGAGAATCTATTAGTGCCCAGTTGCAAGTAGCACTTCTATCACAAATTCAGTGGAATTGTGAAAGTAGGGCTGATAATTATCAATGACAAGCATGTTGAGCCATAGAGTCCTACTTTATGTTCAGTCAAGCATCTCTGATGCAGCAACAAATTCATTCTCCCCAGTGGTTCATGAACTGTATACTGAATAACAAATAACACAAAAGAATGCCAAGGTCTCTATTTAAATAACACAAAAGAATGCAAAGGTCTCTACTCAGGAAATTGTTTACAGAGATGCTGCAGATGCTGTGGTGGCAAAAAGTCAAGCTGTGTACATATGCAGTTGGATTTTCTCACACTACTTTGAAGTGCTCCCTTGTGCAATCCTATTTTCAAGAATCCTGATGATTATATCCTTGCCTTGTATCTTTTACATATAGTAGAACATGTGCTCAGTGAAAAAGAAGTCTTTCATGATGTTTCTCCTGATTCAGCCAACAACACAACCTGTCTGTCTCTGAGTTTTAGAGCTGTTGATATTTGGGTCTGAATTCACTTTACCAAATACTCACATATTCAAAGAGACATGTGGCTACATAATGCTGCAGACTGGTTCCTAACATGTTTTAGCTTTACTTCTGGGCCAAGGTTGTCTGCATAAGCTAGAAGGGATGGGACTGAGAACAAGTAACAAATATTCTCCATCATGTAAGGATGAGTTTCCCTCTAACTTCTTTCTCCATCAGCAGGTGCTGATGAGGCATGGTTCCACATTCTAGAGCATGTATCCATTTCTTTAGGTCCCACCTCAAGACTCAGAGAATGAATTTTTCTGAAATTCAAGTCAATCTCACAGCCTACTTTTATTCTGTACCTCTATATCTTGTTTTCTAGGGGGGTTCTTATCCTTGTCTAAATCCCCAGAAATTCAGTTTAGCTCATTTATGCAGTGGCCTTTGGAAGCAGCAGACTTTTATTCACGTGGGTTAGTCTGCTAATGGTTTGGGAAGCTAAGCCAGCTTCCAAAAGACAAGCACTAGATCCAGCTGTGGGGAAGCAGCAGAGATGTACAACAGGAGAGGTAAGGAAGGAGGGACATGACCATCTCTGCAAAAGCAACTAATGGGCAAGTTGCTGATAGATTCTTTACCTTAAGGTGTTTCTCACTTTCCTCTTGCAACTTTCACCTCTTTTGGAAAAAAGAGAGAAGGTATAATGAAGCCTCCTTCCCCCCAGTATTTTAGCTTAGTATAGAACCAACACAGGAAGAAAGTTTTGGTTGGGGGGTTTGTTGGTGTTTTTTTTGTTTTTTTGTTTTTTTTTTTTTTTTTGTTTTTTTTTTTGTTTTTTTTTTTTTTATGTTGGTGGGGTTTTTTGTTTGGGTTTTTGTTTTGGGTGCAGGTTTTTTGTTTATGATGGGGTTTGGGGTTTCTGTGGTTTTTTCAGAACAGATGGTTCACCCTGCTATCTGCCTTTAATACATTATTTTGTGCATACCTAAGATGCAACTGATCCTCTTCAGAGCACAAATATTGCTTAATAATAATATGGTTTTGAAAGCAATGATGAGGAAACAGTGTTGACATACATGAATTAATTGAATCCTGTTTATACTTTTTCTGAAGAACATTCATGGCTATCTTCTCAGTTCTTACTGTAAAATATAGCACTAATTGAAATTTAATAATAATCACAAATCTCTGTGTTAATAATAAGTATGTTGGAAAGATTATTAATTGTTACTTGGAAGATATTTGCTATCAATTCTCTATCAATGTAATATATATTATTTACAGTCAAATTTCTGTAGAATTTCTATTCTACATGTGGTAGAATAATTCAATCTGCTGAGAACACTGCTGAGATGTGGATAAATCTAAAAAAAAAAAAAACTTCTACACAAAAGAAACTGCAAAATTTTGAAGTTGTATAGCGGTTTTCAAAGAGGTAGGTCAAGGAAGTGCAAGCCATTATGTAAGATTCAAAGTTCTAAATTAAATGCCTAAAAAACAGGAGATGAAAACAGTGCTATGCCCCTAACTACTACCCATCAGTCATACCAACCATAGCAAATGGCAGTCATTGAAGTGGTACAAGTTTGTAGAAATTTCAAAGAAAGATGGAATATATTGACTAATTGTCTCAAAGAGAAAGTGATTATAATTTGAAACATTTTCTTTTCAGGACATTATCTTTTTTGTCCATGAATCAGATTATTTGGTTGACAAATGAAAAGTCAAGAAAGCAATAAATCTTGTCTTCTTCTTTCAGCTCAGAAAGAAAAATGAGATGGAGAGGATCTATTAAGACTAAATCTTTGAAAGACTTAGTCTTTTGATTCAGTTCAACTATTAAGTACTGTCATAATTCCTTCCATGCAACAGAGTAATATAAGCACCTGATATTTTTATTGCTTTTATTAAGGAAGTGAAACAGGGTTTCTAATTCAATAGAAAGGAATTTGGTTTTTTGTCTAAGTGGGTCTTAATTTCCAATCAAATGCAGCTTGCCACAACTTCCAATACAAAAATTAATTACTTAGTAATTAAGAAATATATTGTTTACATTTTTCCATATCAAAAACACTTAATAAACAATTACAAATAAATGTAACACCGTAGGAGTTATTCACCTAAAAGAGATTTTATCTTTTGTAACTCAAGATGAATCTCCAACTTTAAAGGTTCAATTTACTTGAAAGTCGTGATTCAAATGAGTTATATTGGGAATGCCATTATACAGAACCCTATTGAAATGTAAATATGTGAAAAACATAAAAAAATACAAAATTTAAGGGTTTTTTATTATTGGTTTAAGTCATTATTTATGATCACTGAATTGTGTCACTTATATTAAATTTTATTAACAGGCAGAGGGCAGACAAAGGCTGAAGTGTGTATGGTGATAACCGAGAATTTATCATTAGACCAGATCTGAAAATGGAACAAGCAGACTCTTCTCTGAGAATCCAAATATTGAACTGCTGTTGTATAACCATTAGATGAGATCTATATATTCTCTTTGAATAATAAAATCAAATTTTCAAACATGTAAAATAGTTAAGAAACTGTGGTTTCCTTTCTAGTTGCAGTGTTATGACTAAAGCACTATAAAAAGACAAATCCACTATTCCTTTAGTTGTGGATTAGTTAAAATGTTCCCTAAAATCTTTGTGATTTCAATGTCAATAGGTTACCAAAAGCTACAGTTTGTTGGAGGTTAAATTAGTGACTTCAACCATAGCCTTTTTTCTAATTACGCAAATAATGTAAGCAGTAAAGCCCTGGATTACACTTCTTCCTAAAAGTAAGCAATTGTCTGTTCTAATTCTGGCTTGAGCTAAGCTTGAATCAAATGATATGCATGTTAGACAGGATAAACACACAATTTCACAATCAAAAGAATTTCTTGCAACTGCATGTTCTGCCATTTTTCAGACTTTTTCTCAGGAATGTTTATTACTCTTAAGCAAAGCTAGATCAATTTTGACTTAATCATAAAACAGAAATAACTTTTTTGTTTATTACATGCAGAAGAACTTTTTGTTCCTACTCAAACATACTCAGCCTTGAAGCTAAATTTCCTAAGCAGAGATGGCTTACTGAGTGATATGTTGGCATGATGTAGCAGAAAAGCATTATGATGGACTTTGACAAGGACTTCTGTCACGGTCATGCTAAATTCTGAGCAGCTTGGCAGGTCCTCATGTACCATGCCTCTCTGTAAAATGCATATGACAAAGACATAACTGAAGCCAAAGACCAAAAAAGAAACCATACCAAATCAAGGGGAAAAAACCAGTGGTTACTATACGTAGGATGAGTAAATATTGAAACAAACTTTCATGGAAAATGGTGGGGACCCCATTTTTTTACTATTGATAAATTGCATCTGAATACATTGCTGGAGAACACAAATTAAGAATAATTGCAACTGGCAGGGTACCCGTGTGGATCTCTCTGCCTACTGCCATAGACACCAGAAAAAGGCATTTAGCCCCTTTTTTCCTTGAAGTGTATGGAGTGGAGAAACAGTTAGGAATTGAGAGTCACAGAAATAATCCTGCTCCTTGTTCTGCCCCTCTTAAATCAGATGATTTTTATTTACATCACAATATTTCATCAGGCATTATGTGCCCATCTGTGTTTTTGGAAATTTAGTACTGATTGATGATAATTTTGCTGGTAACAAATATTAGCCTTAAATTTGGGAAATCAACATTTGGTTACTAGATATTTAAAAGGAAATCAAGTCTTTCAGAAATAGTGTTTACCTTGAATTAAAGAGGAGGCCTGTTGTTTTCATTTCAGTGCAAAGCTCATTTAATTTAGTTAAATACTCATTTCACTCCAGAACAGAGACACCACAGCAAAACCTACTCAGGAAGAAGATGGTATAAGGGTTTTTCCATAATCAGGCTTCATTTTCTAAAGTCTTCACGTCCTAATAGATGTAAATATAATTAGATCACTTTATTAACCTTCAAGGAAAGAGATGGCTACTCTTTCCATGAAGAAACCATGTGTTCATGGTTCTAAAACCCCTTTAGAAGTTATAGCTCCCACATCAAAATAGAAGCAACTGTTAGACAAATCTCTGTGGAAAATGGCATGGGAAAAGGCAATAAACACATATACATCCAGTTTTTCCATTTAATTGATGTTATTTAGAATGCCTGTCATTATCCATTTCTGTTCCTGAAACAATAAATCTGTGAAATTAAAGTAGTCATAGGACCCATCTTCACAAATATTTTGCAAATCTGTGCACAAACATTGATAAATGAGCTGAGCACCATCACTATGATACTGCTCTTCAAATAACACTCAAAAGGAACAAATACAGAGCAATGCAAATCCAACCACATTTAAGAAAAAATGAAAGATCAATTCTTTCCTCATCCTTTCATCTCAAAATTCTGGAAGAGATCCAAAACTGCACTGAATGGTCCCAAGATGTCTGGCACAAACCACCATACAAAGCACTTTGTCCTCTAAACGCCCACAAGCAAGTTTGTCACAAAACCAATTCCTTTGCAGTACTTTCTTTACAACTGCACTGAGCTGAAGCCATTTCTCCCGTCAAGGGTGCTCGAGTTTTTCACTTCGTCTTTCAACACCCTCTTTCTCTTCCCCACAAGCAGTTGTCCCTGAGAGTGTCTTTACCTTGAAAAATTACCTGTTGCCCATGGGAGGGTAGATCCTTCTGCCTGACTTGAACCTTGCAGGACTCCAAAGGGACTTTCCTGGCTTTGCATAAGTCTTCTGAAGGCTGGCTGGAGAACTATCAGATCTTTAAGAAAAGGACTTCAAAAATCAAAACATACGATCTGATGCTATTTAATAACAATTATTTCACCACCAGAAATTTTCTATCAGTCACTCAGTCATACATGGTTTTTTTACTACTGACAAAAAGGGGTTTTAGGTTTCAAGTACTGATGCAGCATATAAATATCATTGTGAATTAAGTGTATTAGAGAAACAATTAGAGCACACAGCATACTAATCAGCTTGGAATGAGTGTACTGGTCCCAGTACTCAATAAAAGCATAACTTTGTGTCCCTAGAAGTCCAGCAAATCTCAGATCTGATTTCAGTGTTCAGAAGAACATGAGCCTGTATTTAACCATAATGGAAAGCTTACTACAAAGCATCACCATGCCTTAGATTTGATATATCACTTTTAAATTAAAAAGTATCAAGTTCTTTCAATGAAGGAATTAAGGAGGCTTTTAATCTTATGGATCTTGCAGGGCTGCATTTCCCCCTGGCTCCAGCTGCTCTGCCTGTAGCAGTCTCCTTCTGCCCGTGACAGTGTCCCCACCTGCCCCACAACCCCTCACTGTCCACAGCCTCCAAGCCCAGGGCTGGGGCTGGTTCCCAGCTGCGCTGGGCTGAGATGCTGAGCAGCATTCACCTGGTGTCTGGCCAGCAACAGGCCAAACAGAGCAGGCAATTTGCAGGTTTTCTCCCAGGGAAGGTTCCCTTACTCAGCTGCAATAGGAACTGTAACCTAATAACAAAAGGTCTGTTCATCTGAGAAAATGTTATTAACACCAAACAGTAGAGTAAAACCTTGTTCTCATGGAACAGAGATACACAAATATACAGGCAGAATGATTGAATAGCCTTTATTGCCTTGGAAAACCTGCAGAAAGATTCTGTGTTAATGAAACCCACATAAAAAATTATGTATTCACCACCTTACACTTTCAAAGAGAAGCCTAACAGCAGGGGTTTTTCCTGACTTCTTCTTCTCCATTGGTAGATAAATGGGAAAATAGGCAAATAAACACAAATAAAAACCAAGGCTGCTATTCCACACAACAGCTGACTGTGCTGCTGATCCCAAATGCCAGATGCTATACTGCCATGACCAAATCTGGTGCTGACATAAATATTGTCCATACTTGTAAATTGCAATTATTTTTGGATGCTAGACATATGCACTTTTTGTTTTAACCTAGAAAGTTTAGACATACAAGTTTAAAACAAGCCATTACTGTTAATCAAAATATTGTTCTAGATTTTCAAACATTGTTAATTACTTTGGATAATAGGGATAGGGACAGAACTTGCTTTTTCCCATTTTTTTTTCTTTCCTTTTTGCAATGCTCTTAAAAAATCTTTCCTAACTAACTGTATTACATGATGTGCTGGGGTAGATGTCAGGATAAATTGTAAACTTTATTTCCCTGAGAAATTTGAGTTCTGCCAAGTTAAATCTTCAGGCTGAGTGGGGTACCCATTAGGAGCAGGCGGTGGCTCATGCAGAGACAAGCTTAGCTGAATAAAAGCTTAGTTCTCAGTAAGATCTCCTTCCCATTAAATTAGAAACAGGTAAACCAGGGAAAAGGACAGAAGACAGAGGAAAAAGTACATTTCTGGATGCAGTCAAAATGAGGGAAATACAGCAGAGATCTCTGTAACTCCAGACAGATGCTGCAGGCTACCTGTACACCTCATTTTATAAAATTCTCACAGAAAATCACTGCCAGAAAGCTCACAAAAAACTGCCATCCACTGCCAGTATTTACACTGTAATCAACAATTTTACCCAATGTTACTAGGCAGCGTTGAGTGACTCAGAGGTTTTCCACTCAGGAGACAGCTTGTCACTCATATCTGCCTGAGAAAGAGGCTCAAAGCCTTCTCAGCTTGGACAAGCTGAAGTGGACATGGGAATGGGTTGCTCACAGAGGCTGGAACTAGGCAAGACCCTGAGAAACCCGATCTGACTTCACAGTTGAATTCACTTTCAGCAGGGAGGCTGGACCAGATGATCTCCAACAGTTTTTTCCCATTAAAACTCCTCTATGATTACCTGACTTGTGGATAGGACTTGGGTTTTAGTAGAGTTTAGAGTTTAGTTCATAAGCTTTCTCTGTGCAGTTAACCTATTGCCTACCATTCTTTTCCATTACCATTTTTCTCTCATACCCACCTCCAAGCACTCCTCTTCCCTACTGTCAGAGAAGGATCCCCCTTCTCCCAGCTGTTCTGTCCCCAGAGGTGATCTTTAAAAAAAAGAAAAAAAAAAAAGAGATGGACTCTCAGTTTGGATTTCAGGTTCAAGCCCAAGAACAGTTTTTTCCCCTTACTCCATCCTAGCCTAGGACATTTCCAGTGCCAGGCAGAATCTTTAAAGGTATATTGTGTATTAATGTGCAAAACATAATTATTCAAAGATTTACAAATTGACTACTTCCTCACAAATTCCTGCAAAATGAGATGCTAGGGAAAAATACATTATGAATGTTAACGCAGGAAACACTGGTCATTCATTTTTCCTTTTTTCCCTACACATATTTCAGAACATTTCAGAAATCTCTGAATGCCTGATGCATCCTAATCAAGCACAAACTGAGACAAATAGACAGTATGGGATATTTTTTCTCCAACTGTGAAATATTTACAAGGCTAGAAGAACCAAAACCTGAAACCTACATGGGAATTACTTAGTTATCTCAACAAAAAAAGGTGTTACTACCAAATGAAAAATTAATCCCTTAGTCATCTTTTAAAAATTGATATTACAAACCAATAAACTAGAGCATAAACTTGCATGACAACATACCTGCTCTCTAACTTCAAGTATCTATTAGTCATGCACTGTCAGTCCAAATTAAACCTAAAATCAAGTTTGACTAAAATAAAATTTTGTTATGTCTTTAGCTAAATAAAAGCTCTGAATAGAAACGGCACGTCTCAAAAGCAGTGGCTTGGCTCAGGTGATGTTAGCTGTTACATGAGTGTTGCCAAATATACCAAAATTTTTTTATCTAACATATTAACTTCTATTTCCTTCAAAAACAACTGAACTATTTCTCCACAGTTATGGCAGGGCTCGGAAAAATGTAAAGAGAAGCAGACGGCTGCTGGATCTCACCACCACAGGTGAATAGGCAAGGTTGGAAAATAGGATGAGTCCTGGCTACATCTTTCCAGTTTCCCAGCCAAAAGATCTGCGGTAATACAAAGATTAAATAATCCTGCAGCTACTGAGGGCACTAATTAAAAAAAGGAATAAAGAGCACAGATGACCTGATACCTCAGTAAAACTATTCATGCATACTGTCTGAGAACATGCTTTGATGTTTGGCTGGGTGCAAACTACATGTCACATCAGAAAACCCATAAACAATAAAAAAAGAAAATAAAAGAAGCTGCGTGGGTACAGACTGTGCAAGTTGAAATAGGCAGCGATGGCCAAAGATGAAGAAAACAAAGTTGTTCTAATATAAAAAAACTCTGACTCTCAAAACTTACCAAAAAGGAACTGGTACTTAAAACACACTCAGATTCTTACTTGGGTCTTAATCTTACCATTGTCTCCACTCACACTGACATTTGCAAGATCCTACTGGCCACAAGCATGAATACAGAAATCAGTTCTAGGAAATGCAGAGAGAAATGTATTAATGGATTTATGTGAGACCAAGAATAACCACAGAAGGTTCACAAATTGTTACTTCCTTGCATCTTCTTCCAATGCGTACAGTCATTATTATTGTGTTGATGCCAAAAAACAGGGAGCTATATTTAAACTCCAAAGAAGGTATCTGGAGTTCAAAATGCTAATCATATTTACTCAGAAAGGGAAGGAAACCTCATAATAATGTACATATGAATTTTATTGACTTATTTGAGTTCATTAAAAGCAGATGCTCTCTGTAGCCAAAAAAACCCCAGGAACTTACCAGAAGAGAAAAGCAGACACGGTTGGTTAAAGCATGGCAGATATTTTACCCCAGCATGTGTTGTTTCTCAAGCTTCTAGCAGTCAGATGGCTGATGGAAAATAGGCACAGTCATTTGTGAGGACACAGGGAGTTATCAAATAATAAAAGCTTTGTCTGATAAAAACTGATTGGTTCTTGTAGCAAAAGAGCAGAATTCCTTCCAAAGGTTAGAATGGATTTTTTTTTTTTTTTTTCACGGCTTTTAGTGTAGGCTTCACATTTGAAATATTTTATTTGCTAATACAAATAAAACTTTGGGCTTTTTTTCTACACCCTTGAACATAGTAGTTCATGTGGTAATAAACTTACAGAAAATCAGCTGAAGGCAGACCTGACATTCTGACATCTGCTTTATAAATCTCTTCCTTCTGGTTACTTACTGACAAGAATGATAGAGATGAGTATGTCCTGGGCAAAAAAACCAAAAAAAAAAAGAAAACAAAAACAAAGTGCTTTGGATGCCATGATGATCTTAGCCTTAGATTTTGTATTTTAAATTTCTGGTAGATCTGAAAATTCTTATTAACAAAAAATATAGCCCAATATAGGAAAAAATAAGAACAGTTCAAGGAACTGATAAGGGGATGAATTTACCTGAATAAATAACAAATGGAGGGATGTCTTCTCTCTCCTACATATTTAAAGCTTTTGGAATAGAGCAGGTCAGAAGACTCAAAAGTGTCATTTACCAGAATTACCCAATTTTAACTTCAGCAATACCTACCAACATGATTCTGTTCAGTCTCTTATCAATTCAGTCTGCCATAAATGAGGCTATAGTGGCTATTAAGGGAAAGTACCTGCTGGAATCAAATATGCCATATGTACATAACCATTAACAAAGCTGACTGCAGTCCCCCACTCCTAAAGGCACAAATGGCAGAGCCAATGCACAGTGTCTCCCACTTTTCCTTCTTCAGGGACTGGGCACTGCAATCCCATCTCTGCTGTTTTCTTTCTAACACGGTGTTTGAAGGAAATGAGGCTTGTGCAGACAGTCTGTCTGATGCTGTAGCTGTCTGTCTCCCCAGGGACTTCAAGTTTCAGCCAAACTTACAGAGGAACAAAAGTCTCAGACATAATGCTAGACCAACCAGCTTCATAAAAATAATCACTGGATAAAGGAGAAGTAACAAGCACATGCTCTGACTGTGGAAAGAAGAACCAAGCAAGTGAACGTGAGCTTTTCAGCTTTACTGGAGATTCCATCTGGACAGGGTACCCAGCAGATGCTCTATTCATATGAAAATCTTCAATAGGAGTTTGTAATCACGGGAAAATGCAAAGATTGAAAAAAAAAGTTTTCTTGTTTCAGGATTTGTAATAAATAATTGCTTTTTCAGAACATTGAAATGAGAATTGATATAAACAGGGAGACAGAGGGGGTAAGTCTTTACTATATGCTCTCTCATGCTCTCAAATATTTCTGCTTTAATTAATGTTACTGGAGGTGGTGAGTAAAGTCATGGATTGTGGAAGCTTCTTATTCCAGCATAATGGGATTTTTTCTACAAATAAAAAGATTATTCTCTCCTTCATTTGTTGGGTAATCATTTTTCAAAATACTCTTTTCTCCCACTTTAAAATCAGTCTCAAGTTCTAGACCTGTCAATTTGTTTTCAGATATATTTGAGGTTCAAAGCTGTCTTGAAATATTTTCTGATTATTCTCAATATATTACTTTTTCTCAGTTCTCCATTTTTCAAAACCCAAGTGCTCAGACACTATCAGCCACCCAGGTGTTTTGGAAATGAATCCCAACCAGAAAAGACCAAAGCCTCAGCTGTGTACACTGACGAGAATGCAGAATATCTTCTTGGATTTATTCTCAATAAAAATTTATTCATTTTTATCCCAGCATTAACCACTATTTTGAAACTGGGATATGATGAAAGCCATTATTAGGTCTCATAACTTTTGTCAGATCATATGCCCCAAAACATAGCCAAATCAGAAAAAAAAAAAATCACATTGTTTTTTAAGTTAGTATTTCCCTTTAAATTAGTATTTCCCTTCTTACAAATATCAGGGTTTAAAGAAGACTCTCAGGTACCCCGAACTATGAACTTAGCCTAAAACAGATTTTGATTCTGACTTCCAGCTCTGCACAAGACAGAAGCAAGATGGAGACAGCAGGACAGGGAAATCCAATTTCTGCAAACACAAGTTTACTTCAGAGCAAACTGCATCGAACAATGCTGCAATCATTTCTGTCCTGAAACTGAAAGATAAAGGTTCTCTGCAAAATGTGGAACGGGTCAGAAGCATGCTGCATGTGAGGGGTCACCCCAGCGTTCCCAAAGGCACCTCAAACAAGAAGGCAGTGCATGGTCCTTATGGAGATGCACATGGAAATGCATCAGGGAGTTACTGCAGTGGACTGAGTTGGCTTATGGTTGTATAAAAAGAATAAGCAGCATAATGAGCATGAGTCTGCACACAAACAAAATTCTACCCTTACAGTCACCCTTGCTGCTTTCAAGGTGCTTGGTTATGAATAAGGGGGAATGTATCCTTTTATTTTCAGATTATATTGCCTAAAAAAAATAAGCACAGAAGCTGCCTTCATGTCCAGGATCTTAGTGACAGTTCTGAACAGATTTTTCTTTATATCCTTCTTTCCCAAAAGTAACTAATATTAATGGATGGTTGTGCTCATCCCTGTTATTATTGAAGGAAAGACAGAGCAGGTTTAGCTTGGATTACTATGGATCATAAAAACCTTTGCAAAGAAAGCACTGTTCACCAAAGTAATATACAATTTTATTTCTTTTCTGCTTAGTTTTCCTATTTATTTGTCAGACACTTGTTAAAAGCCAGTGGTAAAACATCTGATTTAAATAGGACACAGGCTGGGGAAAAGTGCCATAATGGTAAGGAGATTTGGTTTATTTGTAAAATATAAAAATTAAACATTGGTTCTACTTCTCCTAAACAGTATTTCTATTGACTTGCAGCCATAACTCATTGTCATAAAGAGTTACAGATCTTTAACTCCCTTTTGAAGGAACTTGTGTCAGAAACTTGCCTGTCTTTTCCAGACATGTAGCTACACCCCCACACACCCCCTGAGCAAACTCACAGCACTGATGTACTGATCTGGTGTCTGTGTCAGCCTGGAGAACCCTGTGGCACTGTGATTGCAAGTTCCACACACTGATCTCAGAATGGAGGCCCCCAGCTCACACCCTGGGGAGAAGGAGCTGCAGAGGAAGGCTGTACTGATCTCCTAGATGGACTTTTAAATTGCTTTAATGTTTTTCTTCTTTTTTTTTCTTCTATGCAATGCACCACCTCCTGTGCTTTCTCCCACTCTGTAATCTCAGTGATGTTTAAGACTGACCACTCATGATCTGCCATATTCAGCATGTGGAGTCTTGGAATGAGGCAGAAAATCTGCAAAAAAACACCATGAAAAGTATGAGGGGGAGCAGGACGTAGGAGCCAATTAAATGAGTCACACACTCAATATAAGATACTTCAAGAACCTTCTCAATCTCCTACCAGTGCTGCATAGGCACAAAATGGTTTTGAACTATGACTCCTGATAAATACAGCCACTCTAGTGCTGTATCCAGGAGCAATTAAAGGCAAGAGTGAGATTGTCCATTTCCCTTTACCTCATGACTGATATTGCAAATCTAGATTTTTCACAAATACTTTATACATTACTGTGGGGTAGTATCCATGTTTCATTAGAAAATCCCCTTGGATGTTCTCTCCTTAGACAATATTTTACAGTTACCGTAGGACGTCACTACATTCCATTATAATGCAAAATGAGTCTCGTGTTCTAAAAAGATTTTCTGCTTTATTTTGGATATATGAGAGAGACATAGTGTTCCAAGAAATAAGTAATGCCTGAGGGCATGCAAAATCACCTTTTAAAGTCCATTACCCAGGTTTATTTGCATGAAGAACTGCATTTTAAAGGTTAAGTTACCTGTTATCATAGAAAAGCTACTACACTGCTTTAAAATAGACTGCTCAAGGCCATGACAAATTACTTTCCCAAATGTCCTTACTTTTAAAGGCTCAATTCAGTGAACCAATAACTTACTGTTAATTTGTAACATTTTCTCAAGTTCTGCCTACGGAATAGAAAATGAAAATAAATTATCCTCTAGTGCTTAACAATGCTTTCCTTGCATATAAATATTCTCTGAAGATTTGAATACTGCTTAACAGGGTCTTTGGGTGTTTTTGAGATCTGCAAATTCAAAGACTTACAGACCCTAAAAATCCACAAGGCACACAAAGCCACTGACACCTCCATTTTTTAAAATTTTTATTTCAAGAGTAAATCTATCTCAAAATAAGAAATCATCTCAGAATATTAATTTATTTTTTTTAATTCAATGTATGAAACACGCCTTTGGATGGAGACTATCTCAGTTTAAGCTCTTTGAATGTTTTAGAAATTATCCAGGACATAAACTGCATGTTCAGTAAGTTATACACAAGCTTCATGGTGCCAGCACACAGCAAGTAAAGTAAATCAATTTGATAAACAGAGATATTTAAGATGTATCTGATGATATTTTTACCATCTTTGGTCTCATGAAATCCTTGAAAAAACAAAGACATCAGGGAGGACTGCAAGTAACAGCAAATCTGCCAAACTGAGGAACCAGTATTTTGAATGTAGAAAGGGCCAGAAGTCAGGACTAAATCAACAAATAAAAGTAGTATAAAGATTTTATTCTGAAATATACACTCTCCTAATGAGAAGCTCAACCTAACATTAGCCATTCTTACTCCCTCTTCAACAGTACTTACCTGCTGATCACAATTCTGAGGATAGAATGAGAAAAGATGACCCTGGTGGACAGGTAATGTCTTCAAACATCCCCCCTAGATCTGCAGAGCTATGAAAGTGAAAACAGGGAATAACAAAATATGTCTAAGTGCCAGGAAGAAAAGTCAGTTCTGAATGCCTAAGTATGGAGAGCGAGGAATCACTTGTGCAGGTGTGGATTGAGTGCAATCTTCTCACATCCCCACACTGGTCTAAAACTAATTTTCTTTGTCCTTAGTATAATAAATAACATTCATGCCATGTGGGAGTAAAAAAAGGAGCTTTTCAGCAGGAAAAAAAAAAAAAATTAGATGAAGAAGGGAAAAGAAGAAAAGAGTCTGATTCCCTGGAGACTGAGCAGCCTGGTGAGTAGTGTCCTGGTAGAACAGAAGAGTTGTTCTCAGGGTCTCAGCTGTTCTCAGCTTCAAATTAGTTGGAAAGCAGAGCCAAAAGGAATCATGGAATAATTAAGGTTGGAAAAGATCTCAAAAATCATTGAGTCCAACCTTTCACCCAACACCGCCATGAAAACTAAACTACAGCACTGAGTGCCATCTCCAGTTTCTTGAACACTTCTAAGGTTGGCCACTGCACTCCCTTCCTGGGTGATGTTTAACCACTCTTTCAGGGAAGAAAATATTCCTTATGTCCAGCCTGAGGCTCCCCTGGGGCGGCTTGAGGCCATGTCCTCTCATCCTGACACTGGCTGCCTGGTGGGAGAGACGAGCCCCCACCTGGCCACAACCTCCTTTCATGTGGTTATAGAGAGTGATAAGATCTCCCCCCAGACTCCTTTTTTCCATGCTAAACAACCCCATTTCCCTCAGCCAGCCCTCATATAATTTACTCTCTAGACCCTTCACCAGCCTCATTGCCCTTCTCTGGACTCACTCCAGCACCTCAATGTTATTCTTGAAGAGGTGTGGCCTCACCAATGCCAAGTTTAGAGGGGCCAATCACTGCCCTGGTCCTGCTAGCCACACTATTTCTGCTGCAAGCCAGGATACCATTGGTCTTCTTGGCCACCTGGGCACACACTGGTTCATGTTCAGCCACTGTTACCAGCACCCCCAGGTCCTTTTCCACTGGGCCACTTTTCAGTCACTTTGTCCCAGGATGTAGCATTACAGGGGGTTGTGGTGACCTAAGTCAGGAACTTTCCTTCCAAACACTCCAGGAATTTCCTAGACTGCCTCCTCTCCACTGTGTTGAGTTTCCTGCAGACATCAGGCAGGTTAAAATCTCCCAGAAGAACAAGGGCTGATGACTGTGAAGTGTCAGCCAGCTGCTTAGAGAACAGTTTATTCAGCTCTTCATCCTGATGTCATGGTCTGTGACAGACTCCCACCATGATGTCCGCTTTATCATCATCATTTTTGGTGGCTTCACCTTGTCTGGATGCCAGGTACCCACCATGCCGCTCGATCACTCCCCCTTCCCAACTGAACAGGGTAAGAAAATAAGATTGAAAACAACTCATAGACTGATATAAGGCAATTTACTAAAACAAAAGTGAAAGTTCACATGCACATTAACAAAGAGAAGAAAAATAATTTTATCCTCTACTTCCAACCAGCAAGCAATGTCAGGCCACTGCCCAGGAAGCAGCGTTGCAGCACATGCAGCCATTGCTCAGGAAAGCAAACACTGTAAATAATTAAATTCCCCCCTTCCTCCTCCTTTTATTAGCTTTTACACCTGAGCTGACACCATATGGTATGGAATATCCCTTCAGTTGAGTCAGCTGGCCTAGTCTGTCCCCTCCCAGGATCTTGCCCATCTCCAGCCTGCTCATGGAGTGGGGAGATGCTGAGAGACAGGGCTGATGCTGGGCCAGCACTGCTCAGCTGTAGCCAAAGCACTGGTGTGTTATCAACCCCTGTCTGGCTACCAAAGCAAAGACCAGCACTGTGAGGGCTGCTGTGGGGAAAATGAACTCCATCTCAGCCAGACTCAATAAACTATTCTAAGAGCAAGTGCAACTTTCAAGTGACAGTTTTCTCTTATCATCTGATAAGGGCCTTAAAACACCTGTCTGCCACAGCCATTCCTGCCAGACTGGCTATTTTTGGTTTTTTGTTTTCTCCATCATGCATGAGGCATTGCAGCATTCCTAGAGTCACACAGACTGGGCAGAGGACATGTTCTGCTCCAGGGCATGCCAAAACTGTTAGAGCCTTGACAGGACCAAGCATGTGTGCTTGTGTCTCGCAGTGAAGTCCAGACAGGATGCATGGCCCACATGTTTGCTGCTAAGGGGTTGGCCCCCTAGCTGTTGTCCAGCTGTTTGGTGCGGACTTTACTGAAAATATTTGTGCCAGCTGGAGGAAACGGACTCCCTTCAGGTACTCACAAATCTGTGTTTAAGTCCTTGTGCAACTTGCATCCCTGTCTTCTTCTGGGGGCTCAGAATTCATGCAGAGGGACTGCAGGCCACTTCTTTCAGCTCACTGAAGTACCCTAACCCCCAGACTGGACTTTCACTGGAAGAGAATTAATTCAGGATGGAGAAAGGGGAATCACAAAAAAAAAAAAAAAAAAAAAAAAAAAAAAAGAAAGACTCTCTGACCCTTATTACTGTGTGATATCCAATGGCTATAATGTATGTAGCCAGGACTTAAACTGGAGGCTGGAAATCCTTATTCCTGCCTGAGCACTATGGCAGAAAAATCATGCTCTTTCCAGAAGGAGAGTGTAAGAGTAAAGGAGGAGGATATTCCTTTCTTTCAGTATCCCGGTCCTAGTTAATCTCTAGCCCAGAAGTTACACTGCTTGTTCATGAAGGTATTGTAAACTCCCTGTAGCCAAATGGCTTTTGAAAAAGTATTTTAATGATCAATTTATATAACTGTAATAAATTTGTGGTTTTAATAAAGAAACTTAATATTGAAGATACTAGAGGCATTTCTGTATTTGTGGGGATTTTCAAGATCACATGGTAAATATTGTTATTAAAAGACCTTATCAAGCCCCATCAGTCTGTCTGGCACTGCACAGGATGTGAAAACAAGCACTGAAAACTTCCAGCTCTAATAGACAGTGCAGTGCAGGGACAGGGAAACACAGGCACACTCCTAAAGGAATGGAAGGAGCAGACAGCTATCAGCAATTCTCTGCAATAAGAATCTCTATTGGTGATGCCAGAAACCTTACATTTGTACAGATCATCAAAAGAGAAGTTTCACGTCGTAATTAATGTACTCTCAGCTTCACACAGCTTGATCAACAAGCCCATGTTTGATCAACAAAGATTTTGGAGAAATACTGTTTTCACATCAGTGCTATTTGGTAGAGGAAAGACAAATACCAGTTGTTCTCATCCAAATTATATTTTAAAAAGCAATATTCCTTTTAATTTAGTATGTAACTAGTGGCAAAAGCACCTTTATGTTGTGAAATAGCACAAAAAATTAGATTGCATCATGCCATGTTCAAATTTGTCAGCAGGCAGTGGGAACAAAGAATTGCTGGGCTTACAACCAGCTCTTTCCAGACTTACAAGAATCCTGTGGTTCTGAACTCCTTTCAGACTGTTCAGTGCATCCCTTGATCATGATTTCTCTGCTACGTCTGCTTATGGGCAGATGGCCTCTCTCTGTAAGCTGAGCAACCCATGAAAGGATGATCACAACTCCCATGAAGTTTTTGAGCATCTGGGCCCTGAGATCTCCAATATAAAAAGCATATCCCAGCATTAATGAGAAAAATAAAATTGAAAATCAAAATTCTAATTGCCTTAAGTATTGGACTTAACTTTGATCTGGATCGTGCCTTCCCCAGAGCAATTATTCCTATGTCCAGGTCTCATGGCTGGAATCTAAATAACTTAGCTACAAGCAGTACTGTCACTTTGCACCTACCAGTCCTCCACACTTACTGAGGTATGAACAAGCTGCAATAAAAATCCTTTGTATTTTAAAACCAGTCTACCTCAATCAAAGGGTGCACAAAACTCACAAATGGACAGCTGCTCCATATGGTAACACATAAGGAATTTTCATTCTGTAAATCTTTAGGAAGAATTCAGGCTCAACATTTTCAGTTTTGAAAACAGGGGAAGGAAGACTACAAAAGTGATTACCCTCTTCCTCAGACTGTATTGGTAATGTGACCAACTTAAATTTCACCCAGTATTTTGTGGTATCAAGGTCATCAGGAAAGTTTAATGGTTTAGTATAAATGAAGACAACATACTTCTTTAAACAAATGAATATTCCAATGGAGAGTCTGAAACAAACCAGTGTTTAATCAATAACCTCAAGATTAAAATTACTTCAGTGCTGTATAGCCTAACTGCATAGAAATTCAGCAAAAATAAGAACTATTAATAAAAAGCTGAATTTTTATGATAAGGTAGTGCTCCAAAAGACTTTTAAATCAATAGCTGTATCACCTATATCTCACCAGGCTTTGATCTATATTGAATCAAATCTTTAACATGTATCTTGTATCATAGTAAAGAATTTTAGTTTGCCTGCAGGATGAATTCTAGGACAAGGAGCCTTTTAGCTTTATATATAGCCACAAACCCTCATATTAAAAACCACTTTGCTATGTGCCCTTAAAAGAAAAGTGTGATTTGCAGCTGCTTTAATATGCAAGCCCATTTGAGAACTGGTCTATAAACTGTATGTCTGAATGACAGTAAATTTACAATGTCTGTTATTTGCTAAAGTAGCCCATGTTCAGTTTCAGTCTCTAAATGTAGGGTACTCTAAATTATGATGGAGATGTCGTGAGAAACTTGGCCGGGGGAGGTTAAAATCGGTATGAAACAGAAGTAAACGTGTTCTTTGACTTTCAGCTTCAGCTTTGCCTCTTCATGATCTGGTCACACTTCTCAATTTGATTTGCAGCAGTTCTCCCACAGATTCCATGGTCAAGAGAATCCCCCTACATGGCAATTAATTTTAGATAACTCCTTTTATCATTTGATAGACTCCTCTGCTCTGATCAAAGCCTAGTTTAACACGGACCTTCCGTGGGGTTGGACCATTTAATGAACGGGAGGAGGATTTCTAAGCGCTAGCACAATGCCTTTTACATTTACCCGCGCCTTAGGAGCACCCGCGGTTCCATCTCCTCACGGGGGGAGTTTCGGTGCATTTCTAACGAGCAGCCCCCGAGGCCGGGGCTTCCCCGGCTCTCTGCCCCCGCTGCGGGCGGGCCGTGCGGGGCTCAGTTTCGGTGCATTTCTAACGAGCAGCCCCCGAGGCCGGGGCTGCCCCGGCTCTCTGCCCCCGCTGCGGGCGGGCCGTGCGGGGCTCAGCGCAGGGCAGAGCCCGCCCGGGCGGCGGAGCGGGGCGGAGCGGGGCGGCCCCGGGCGGGGCGGGGGCACCGGGGCGCTCCTCCCTCCCCCGGGCACCGACGGCTCCGTCCCGCCGCCGCCGAAGCTCCGGGAGGGCGTCGGGGCGAGCGGCGCGGAGTCGGGCCGGGTGCTGCGCGGCTGGGGAGAGCGGGAGGGCGTAGGCAGGAGGGGATAAAACCCGCTGTGTCGGCGCTGTGGCTGGGAGTCTCCCGCCTTCCCCGCTCCGCCGGTGCCGAGCTCCGGGCCTCAGCTCCGTTCCCGGGGGCAGCGGGCGAGCGCTGCCTGCGTCCGCGGGGGAGCGCAGCGGAGCCGGAGCCGCGCTCCCGCGTCCCGCAACTTCCCCCGGAGCCCGGCGGAGCGCGGCATGCGGGGCAGGGGCTGCAGGCGGCGGCGGGGCCGGCATCGCGCTCCCCGGACATGAGGCGGCCATCGGAAGCTCCAGGTAACGCTGCCCGGCGGGGTGGCGGAGCAGACATCTCCCCAGTAGGCAGGATGGCGGGGGCAGGGTCCGGAGGGGCTGGACTCGGGGCTGAGAGGGGCCGCCGGAGGCGAGCGCAGCCCGGCCGCGGGCGGGGAGAGCCGGTGCCTGCCTCCGCCACGGAACGGCGGCAGCGGCCGCGCCTGCCCGGGGAAGCCGGGCAGAGACCCCTCGGAATGGTTGTGGGTGCCCCGGTCCGATGCCGCTTTAGCCTCTTCGGTGGCTGGGCTCTCCGAAACTTTGCCCTCCGCCGACTCCCGGTAGGAATCTGGGGCTGCAGCGGACAGTCCCCGCCGTGAGATTGGCAGGAGACTCCCCCCAAATCGTATGCAAAGGGATTTCTGTGAAGTTTAGCCCTCAGATAATTTTTTGGAGGCGGTGAGGATCCTTCGCTGGGCAACTAAACTTTCGTAAGATCTGACATTGCTTGGAGACGGTTACTGACACTGTAATAGGCACTGCCACTTATCATTGCATTTTTTCTTAATTATTTGCTGATCTCCTTGGCAACTGAAGTAATTTGCAAGGTTGAAGCTTGGTTGCAGCTTGATTTACAAAGTAGCATGGCAAAAGGGATGAATTTGTTGTTTCAGTGATGTGTATTTCCCTTGTACCCTGTCAGAGGGATAAGAGGTGCAGAGATGTTGACTTACATAGCTGGTACTGCTGTAAAGAGACTGTTGATTAGTCCAACTGAGGCTCTGTTGTGCATCACCCAGTTGTTCTTCTGTGTCTCAGTTTTCTTTAAGACAATCAAGTTACCGTGTTTTAAGAAAAAATATCTCTTCAAGGAAATTCAATCTTTAGTGAGGGATTAGTGGGAGATGATCATTTTCTCTGGCTAAGGTTACTTGGACAAATTAATCTCTAATTCAGCACGACTGAGGTCTAGCCAGATGCTGGCTGGAGGGAGCACTCCATTTGCCTTGCTGATCTCAGGATCAGCTTGCTGCAAATATGATGTAAAGCTGTTTTTTTCATCACTGTTAGGTCCTGCAGCAAGCACAGTGTAGCCCGGCTCAGGGATTTAGTCCAGTGTATCAAGACGCCTCCCAGATGTAGCTCACCAACAGTCTTTGCTGTTCAATCCATCATGTCACTAAATCTCATGGATTACGATGTTTGGGTAATCTGTGTCTGTTGAGTCAGAGATGCTGAGCACAGCTGTCAGGAAGATTTGATGCAGAGTGCCTTTTCCACTCAGGAGTGATAAAGGCAGAGTAGAGCCTGGAGACTGAGGCGAGGTGGCTGAATATTTCCTCTAACAGTATCACACACACACACAAGGAATGCGAGTTTATGCAGACCTTCCTTAAAAATGTAACTTTTAAAAATACTAATTGCATAGGGTGCCATTAGTCTGTATGTAATTAATGACTTTATCATGTACTTGGACAGGATTCATAAAGTTGGGACTAAAAGCATGAATAATTATACTTGTATAATGTTGTTGTTATCATTTAATAAAACCCCATTCTAAAAACCACTTTGACTTCTGAGTTCATGAGGAACCTTTGTCAAATGTCATGCCAGAAAAAAAAATAGAGCTGTGAGAAAACAAACACCTAAGCCATCATTTTTTTTTACATTTATTTCATATATTGTTAGGACTAGTACTGCCCTAATTCATATGATATGTAAACTGATATAGGGGAGAGCACCTGTGTGAACATCAGAAGTCAGTGAGAGGTGCAGAGATGTATTATTGTCTTGTGGGCTGAGATTGGAGCAAGCCTCAAGAGAAGACAATCACAGGAGATGTGGTGCAAGGGAAGGAGGTAGGGCATGTAGAAATGGTGTGAACCTTCTGGAGGATCAACAGAGGTCTTTAATGTTTTCAAGTGCTTGATCTCTTAGAGGCTCAGCACTATTCCTGCAGTAGTACAGCAGGCAGCAGGATTGTGTGCAAATACTTGCATTTTACTGTGCAGAAAGTACCAGCCAGATGTGGACTGTTTGCATCACCAATGTACTGGAAAATGCTTTAAAGTAAGAATAACATCTACCAATCCATTTTTTTTTAACAGTGAAAGGACTAATAGTAGTATTTGCAAAATATCATTCCAGTGAATTGTGAACTCCAGTCCAATTCACTCTTAAATTAAGAGATGTGCTACATAAGGATTTTTAGCAAGGTCTCAAATGAACTGGGAGAGGTAGTTTGGTATACAGATTCCATTGGAGAAACAGCAATAAGCCTGAAGGTACTTACAGAGGATAAGAAAACTGCTGTAGATATTACTAATGTCACATTAGTGAGAGAGAGAGCCCAGAAGAAGGAGAAAGGAGTATTTAGGACATTAGTTGATCTTCGGGTGATAACTGATGTTGACACTGTATGTTGCCCAGCAGCCCCCTTTTCCTAGGTCTGAGTGCTCATTACTTTTAAAAACAAAACAACAAACAACCCCCTCAGAAATAAACAAAAGACAGGAACAAACACATTAAAAAGTTCAAAACAAGAACTGAATCCTTAGCTTCTCTTGAATGTGATTGGTTGTAGTCAATTTTGCTGTTTCTGACCACAGAGGATTTTCCTTATGATAGCAGGATATGTCCCACCTTTCTTCTTGAACAGTTGAGAAGCATGTGCACCATTACTGTTCAGATAAATAATCTCAGGGAGTAATGTGGTTTTGGCACTGAACTTAAAATATTGCATTTTACCATCACAAAAGAATTATTTCTTTGAACAGAATTCCAGAACAAAACTCCCAACCATGTCCTTCACTTTACTATAAATCAGAAAAGGTATCTACCCAGCTCATTCAGAAATATTGGTGAGGTGCTTGGCCAAAGTCTGTTGGCACACATTAGCTAATAGTATTCAATAACAATATCTCTCTTGAGAAAATACGCAATATTGAAATTTGTAAAATAAAGTCTTCTCTAAGACCTGAAGTAGTGCTCCTGGGATGAAACAAAATGCCAGATTTTTTAATACAGGGCTTGTTGCTGGCTTTGTTCTTTTTGCCACTTAACACATTACAACCCAGAAATGTTTATGCAGGCATTTTGAGTAAGTTCAAATGATCACATAGCGTATAAATATTTATGTTGAACATTCTTGGCTTTGCAGAGCATCCTGGGTAGTTTGTGCAGTAGATATGGGGAACACAGGTTGAAGAGCAGGGTGCAGCTCAAAGTCCTTCTCTCCAAAAGAGCAAAGAACCTGTTGGTAATGTAGGCACTACACTGTGTGTTGGGCATGGAAAGGAACTGCTCATCAGAGTACTCTCTAAATATTCTTGTGTGTTCTGTGGTATGTTTAGGATTTCTGTAATTTGGATTTGCCCACACAGACAAGTCAAGTTATCTGGAACAGTTTTCATTTTGCTACTCCAGTGAGCTTTGAAAATGAACAATCCAGTTTTTAGACCTTGCAAACTGTTTTTACTCCTTAGAACTGAAAGGTATTATGCTGATGTGCACCAGTGACTGATCTGTGTCTTCCCATGGGATTTGGTTGCAGACTAGCTTGGAATTTCTGATGAGATAATTGTAGGCATGGACAGAAGCAAACATGCAAGGTTACCTAGTGTATTAAATTTGGTAACCCTTACAAACCTGAGCATTGATCCAGTACATCCCATTCAGAGTATCTCCAGGATCACAGTTATTTTCAGCATGGGAAATGATTTTTTTAAGTGCCATTCACTTGTTGCAAGTGCAGTTACATTAAAAATTAGGCTGCATAGCTTGCAGAATCAGGCATTCACACATTAGTGGGAAGGCAACCTTTGCAGCAGCTGTTCATCTCCTGTTTTGTGGATGCTTTATAATCCAGTCTTCAGGTGCACGGTTTTATGGTAATGTAGATTTCAGATACCTTGTTTCATGCAGTAGACTAACTAAATGAGCAGTTACTAAATACCTTTTTCATCTGCCAGGGTTTTTGCATTGTTCCTTATGTCTGTATACCATACAAATTCACGCTGTGGTACATAATTATTTTTGATGGCAGTTTCTCTAATGCTTCACCCTCTTGAAGAACTTGTATCTGTTAATTGTTGCTGTAGACTACCTAACTAGCAAAAACAAGTAAGGAGCTTAGGACTGATTAAAAAATACTGCTCTGGATTCCTAACTTTCCATTGAAAACCCCATGCAGTTAGAAGCTTCAGGATTTAAGAGCCTAGAAGAGTTTATGACTCCTGGTATTAAACTTTAATTCAAACCAATCAATTTATTTTTACAATATTTCTATAGCTAAAACCATGTTAGTGTATCCCTTGTATAAACAAGGTATCCCTGTGCAATCAGAAGTGCCAGACAGAGTCACAGCATTTTGACCCTCATCTCAGCATTTCTCAGATCAGTCCTTCCAAAACTTAACATGCAGAGGTTTCTTATTTTATAAGTGCCAAGCTGGTGGCTATAATATGTTCATTATTTTGTAGTAGTCACCAGTTCACATAGTTTGCCTGATCTCACAGGAATTTTGTGGCAAAGGCTAGGGCAGCTGCAGTTCTCAGGGATAAGGATTTATCAAGCTCTTGATGTAATCGCCCATTCTTTTCCCTGTTCTTCCTCCACATTGTCAGGAAAGGTTTGGGGGAACATTGAACAATCTTGTAACCAAGGACTGTATATAAAATCTAAAATAGAAAGAAAAATGTAATTCCGACACTTCAGTTTTGAACAGTTGACTTGGCAGTCTTGCAATTCTCTTAATGTTTTTCCCTTTTTTATTTTTTTTTTTTAATGCAAACAAAGCCAATGCATATATAAGTTCTTGTGAAAAGTGAAATGTCCCATTCTCCCATGCTGCCTTCATATTTCTTCTTTTAGTGGGTCATTAGATAATTCAGCTCTTTAGTTTCATAGCACATCTTCTGCCACTTGACTTAGGAGTAGATTTGTCAGCTGAAGACAGCAGCCTGACAGATTGGCAGAGGGTTACAGAAGAGGGGAATAAAGAACGGAGGAGGAGTGAAATTTTTTGCTTTTTGCATATATTAATTAATTGCATCGGTAGTCTTAGGTTCTTAAGTAGCAGATGTAAATTCCCTGGAGAGATGTGCTCTAAGTTTTACCTCCTGAAACTCTTGTTTGTCTTCTGCTTAGACCTCTTCTTTCCCTTTACACCCTTCTCATCTGCTTTTCCAGTCTCATATGCCTTAACTGACTTCTGCATCCCCAGACTACCTCCTCCTCAGTTTCTTTAGTGACAGTGATGATGCTCCATTAGCATCCACCTCCCCTGGTTTTGCTTTTCCTTCCCTATGTGTCTCTTACCCTTCTTTCTCTCCCCTTCTTTCACTACCCCTCTGCCCTGCTGCCCTCCACCGTGTAGGTCTTGATTTAAATTTTTTTGCCCTCAAACTCATCTTTTCTTCATCCATCTTGCATCATCAGAGAATATTCTTCTTTTATTTTCCTCCTTTCCATCTGAGGCTGCTTCTTTTTCCTCATCCCACTGTCCAGAGGCTCCTGGCCATAGCCACTATCAGCAGTGCAGAGCAGACATTGCAGGGTTTGCCCTGCTCAGATGCTGCTCCAACATGTGGGTGAGACTGGAGAAATGAGTTTGAGGATAATAACGTGGGGGCTGAATACCACATATGAAGTTTGAAGGGGTGACAATAATCAATGCAGATGAGCTCACCTGTGAATTTACTGGAAAACTCTAAACAGGTACCAGGGAGAGCAAGAATCAACAGAAATGTTTATTCCTCTGCTATGTATGTCTACATTTTCTCAGAAGATGGTAAAAAGCATATCCCTTAGCACAGAATCTCTACTGTGCTAAATCTTACATCGCTGTTTCAAACAATACTGACTCTAAAATATTCTCTGAAAATAGTATGGTTGGGGTTTTTATATCTACATAAGAGCAAAATAATTTTTTCTTTACTATGTTTTGAGAAAGAGCTGACTCATCCTTACTGAATGGTCCCAAAACTTATGCCTGAGGTAAGGACTTCATAGATTTCTTCCTCATTACTTATATTGGCAAAGATAAAAGAAGCAGAATACAAAATACTGTAATTGAACAACTTTAATAACTTTCAAAATAGGCTGTTGCTACCTGAACCATAGGTTACTAAATTAAAAGAAAAGAAAGGAAAGAAATTCATATGACATTTAAAGCTAGAAAGGCTGAGAAAATTCTTTGCTTGAAAATGTGTGACATTTTCTGATTATAAAGAAAAGCATGTTATAACTGCTTCCCACTTGACAAGAAAAAAAAAAAACATTTTAAGATGAGGCTTTTTCTTTCTTCAGGGAATTCTATCTCTGTTGGTTTGGAAACAGGTAGGGGTTGCCGTTGCCAAGTCATGCTCCACAGAGGAACATTTCCAATTTTTTTTTAAATGAACTGTCAGAAATTGCATTACTTTGTCGAAGACTGAAGAATAGTTGCATTCTTTTTGAAGACAAAAAATACTGTATCTAAAGTGTATACATTGACACACGAATGCAGAATTTCATGTTTACATAAAACAATGATGTTAAGTTTACATCACCTTAGAACTAGATTATACCATTAATTGTAGGAAACCCTAAGGATTAATTCCCTGTATTTTTCAAAAGCCATAAGAAATCATGCAGGGTGTGAATGGTAAATGTTAACGTGCTGTACCTGTGTATCCCTCTTTTGACAGCAACGAGTGCAAAGCTAACTGCACAAGTCATCTGTGGCAAAGAGCACTGGGAGACAGCTAAAAGACAGTGACAATGTCTTTAAACTGGTGGACACTTCCTACTCGACTTGGAGTTGTTAGAGCGAGCTGCAGAGGACTCGCATGCCTCTTGGTGTTCACCGTGAGTGTTTGTGGCAGTGCCCCAGGGATGTGTCCAGCAGCCTGCATCTGTGCCAGTGATATCATCAGCTGCACTAATAAGAACCTCACTCGAGTGCCAGGAAATCTTTATAAATGTATGAAAAGGCTGGATCTGAGTTATAACAGAATTGGGATTTTGGAGCCTGAATGGGTCCCAGTGCTGTCTGAGAAACTGAACACTTTAATAGTCAATCATAATAGCATTAGCAGCATTAGCACTGGAAGCTTTTCCACAACTCCGAATCTGAAGTATCTGGACTTGTCATCCAACAGCCTGAAAACGCTGGGCAGCCCTGTGTTTCAGGAGCTAAAGGAGTTGGAGGTTCTCCTGCTGTACAACAATCAAATAACACAGATCGAGTCCTTAGCCTTTGGAGGATTGTACAAATTACAGAAACTGTACCTAAGCTACAACTTGGTCTCGCATTTCCCACTGGACTTATATGTTGGAAAACATAAACTGACAGACCTTGTGTTGCTGGACATTTCCTTTAATCACATCCAGACGATGCCTGTTCAGCACCTGAGTTCAGTGCCAGCCAAACAACTTAGTGGAATTTATCTTCATGGCAACCCATTCTATTGTGACTGTGTCCTGTACTCCATGCTAGTCTTCTGGTATCAAAGGCATTTCAGCTCAGTCGTGGACTTCAAAAATGAGTACAGCTGTTTGTTGCAGTCAGACCCAAGAGATCATAATGCACTGCCTTTACTGCACGACAGCGGTATGAATTGCTCTGAAAGTACCGTCAACAGCTCTTTCCAAGCCTTTGGGTTTATTCATGATGCTCAGGTTGGTGACAGGCTGATAGTACACTGTGACAGTAGAATCAGCGATATGGGCACACAGTTTGTATGGGTTAGTCCAGACAATAGATTGCTGGAGCCAGACAGGGACACCGATAACTTCAAGGTGTTTCCTAATGGCAGCCTGGAGATAACAGATGCCCAGCTAGAGAACTCAGGGCTGTATTCCTGCATTGCAATAAATAAGAAAAGACTATTAAATGAAACCGTAGAGGTCAGAATAAATGTTAGCAATTTCACAGCGAACAGGTCCCACGCTCATGAAGCATTTAATACAGCTTTTACCACCCTTGCTGCCTGTGTGGCCAGTATTATTTTAGTGCTGCTGTATCTCTATCTGACCCCCTGCCCATGTCAATGTAAGGCAAAAAAGAGGAAGAGGAAGCTGAACCAAAGCAGTGCCCACCCGTCCATACTGAACTCCGCACTGCCGCAGGAGCTGCCAGCCGACGAGAAGAAGGCCAGCACTGGTAAACGGGTGGTTTTCCTGGAACCCGTGCACGAACCAAAACAGAGTCAGAATGGGAAAGTAAAACTGTTCCCCAATGACAGTGTCATTACAGAGAGCATTTTAAAAACTACTCGAACAAAATCCGACTCTGACTCTGTCAACTCTGTGTTCTCAGATACACCTTTCATGCCGCCAGCTTAGTTTGCTGCCTGTGTTTGTATCGTGCAGTTCCATTTCTGAATACCTCCTTTGCCTGTAGCAAACCATCAGGACAAACAAATAAAAAGGGATTAAATGTTTTAAAGAAAGGTATATTTTGTCAGTCCTTGAACTGCGTCTCCTCTCTGTACGGGCCATGCAGCAGGGATAGCTCGTTCGGGAAAAGCAAAGAGCTTGTCATTACTGTGAATGGTTTTAATGCAAGCTCAGCCTCAGTTTTACTCTCTGGTCCATACACAGCAATTTCTCATGCATGTTTAGAGACACTTCCAGTGCATACAGCTGACTCTGCAGAGGCAGAGGCTGACCCCTATGCAACACCCAGTCATGCTGATAACTCAGCTCTTCTGAAGTATGCACAGAAGCAGCTTATGGGTAAGGAGAAAAATGTCCAGACTTCCTGCTATTCCTTTCATAGCTTCATAAAATCTTTACATAAAATCACTACAGGAAAAAAGTCATGATTTTTCTTGGACTGCTTGGCACAAAAGGATTGAATTTGCCACCAGAACACCTAGCAGCACTGGGTAAATGTTTGTGGCTTTCAGCTGATAAAGTATTTGCAAATAATTGCTTGAAAACATTAAATGAGGGGCATCGTAATAATTTTATTCAAAACACAGTCATGAGATTACTTGTGAAATGTGTTTGTATTTGTTTATAAATGTTTAATGTAATGAAAACGGGTAGAAGTTAATATGCTACCTTTGCAATTGCCTCAGTCAAAAAATGAAAGTTGTCAGGCATGAGGACATACAAATCAGCAGTAACTTTTTAAGTTGTGATAACTGGATTAATTATAACCAATTGTCTTAACCTTTGCTGCTAACTGTATGCTTGGCATCACATGTGGTAAATAAATCTGCCACCATCATCAGGGCTTCTGCTTCATCTTAGGGGTGAGTGACTTCTCTTCAAAGATAAGTGTGAAATCAGGGAAATTTTTTTTTTTTTTTTTTTCAGTGGCACACAGTTTCTGGAGCCTTATTAAACTTGACCCCAGAGTTTTTTCTTAAAAGAGGAAATGCACTATTTGGACAAATCCATTAAATATAAAAGACTTTACACACTCTAAATTCAGAAAACACAGATTGTACCTAGACTTGGCCCTTGTCTGTATTATACTGCTTGTTTTCTTGCATGTATCGCAGTCAAAGTTTATGAGTCTGGTAAAACTGACCTGGACTTGTTATGTAATATGGGTTGCATGGAGCATGTATTGTAATGAGCATTCTGTTCTATTAGCTTTTTCTTTTTCTGTTATATGTACCCCCCACCCCCCCTTTTTTTTAAGCTTGTATACCTTGAGGCTGGGCTGGACTTTTCCAATCTTCCTCACATTGATAAGTAGCAACTTCAAAGCAAATCTCAGTAATTACAGCTTACCAAAGACAAGTAAATAGAGCATGTCTGTCTCATTATATTTTGGGGGAATATACTAAAAGGGTAAAGGATAAACAAAATCAGAATCAAAGGGCTACATGGTATGGCAACCATAATTTATTTTCAAGCAGCTTACTGTAACAGCCACTTGCCATTTTTTGTGATTTATTTTGAGAGGCGTGTCAACATGCTAAAGCTTATATCTGGCTGAGCCAAAGATATTGATTTGCTACAGAGAAATCCTGTTGTAGCTAATTGTTTGAAGACAAGCTATCTGACAAACAGATTAGTTCAGGAAGCAGTGTCTCTGTATTGTGTACAAAGTATGTGGAATTATAAAAAAGCTGGAGACATTAACTCAGATTCAGGGAAATGGAAAATGGAAATTATTTTTCTAGGTAGAGGGTAATAAATATTGAGGAGAGGAAGATGAACAGAAGTTTGGGTCTTTTATTTTACATTATCTGTGTAAATTTAAAAATAGCTTCTGCTGTCAAGCAGGACAGTGTCCCTTCATAAAGCTCTTTCCCTCTTTCATCTGTGTATATGCAGTAACTCAAAATCTATATTTTTACATATAAAGTATGATGAAAAAACAACGTCTTTGCTGAAATCAGGTTGAGTCATCTGTCACTGTGGCAAAGGTTTGACATTGTGTCCTTCTCAAAGACTTTTTTTCCCCTACAGTTTTACTAAGCTGTGTGATTTCCTACTATTTCACATGTGTGGTTGGGGAGCAAGTGGATGTCCTCTGTGTTGTGCAAGGAGATGATGGGTGACCCAGGGCCCAAGGGCTGAAATGGTGGTGGGGCAGGGTGGGAGGCAGAGAGACAAGTTCCCTGCAGACAGTTGTGCAGATCAGTTACAGCTCTGGGCAGATGTTACGCTCTCTTGTCATACATCAGGTTGATTGACCCAGATTTCAGTGTTTACACAAGAGCGCGGATGGTCAGTTCCAAATTGGGCAGAAAAAGGAAACAGGCGGTTGTCAGGCTGGCTGGGAGGCTGGCACACTTCTCCTTGGAGCTGCAGCTGAGCAGGTGAACTCCACTGCTGTTTCCAGCACAGGGCAGTGGAAGTATCACGTGTCAAACTCACCAAGCATGTTAAATCTGTGTGGTAGCCCTGAACAAAAAAAGGTACAGATCATTCAGCCTTTCATCCACAGGGCTGCTGCCCTGCAGCAAAACCATGGGGATTTGTGGGATCAGAGTAATCCTGACAAATGACTGGAGAAGCTGAGCATTGATCTAAACAGCAGATATTCACTGTGACTATTAACTGTCTGTATTTTACTGACTCCTTCAAAGTGCTCACAGTTCAAACCATGAGTATGAACAAGGAGGTAAAAACAAAGATTTGAAAAAGGTGGCTTTTTTGCTCCTTCTTTACATTATCATAGTCTCATGAGTTCAGTAGTTTTAATTAAGTTTAATGAAGATTTTTAATCATTAATGAATATTTGTCTGTAGCCCCAGTCGCCTCTTCCCTTGGAAGGCTGTGGAAAGCCACTGCAGCTCATCAGCTCCTCTCCTCCCACAGCACAGATGTGTGCGAGCCCCATCAGGGCTGTGAGCAGGGAGCTGGTGCTGCCATCCAGCTCTGGGGCCTTGCAGCACCCTGCTTGTCGCATGGGCAGAAGGGGCTGCCCAATGCCTCACCTGCAGCTCCACTGGGGTCTGATCTCCTAGAAAGGCTTTGTTGACAGACCTGTCTTACGACCATGTCTTCCCCATTAACTTGTGTCCTGGATTTCCCATTGATGCTTCCAGCAACTACAAAAAAGCTGAATGATACTTTTAATGCAGAGAGAGTGCAGTTCTGTGAGGTGCTGAATGCTCTGGCACCAGTCCAGACACGCTCTTAAAATGGGTTTGCAGTAAGCAGAGGTACCCAGCTACCGGCAAAAGTTCTGTGACTGAGCATGGGGTCACTCGCTGCCTCTGCAAGATGCCTGGAGTGAGATATTCCCCACCATGCTCTGCTGACCCCAGGTGCTTTTGCTCTCCCTTGTCCTCTTTCCAGATCCTGAGACTCTGCTATACAAGGGCATAGGCAGAGCTCTAAGCTTTATTTTAACACTGTCTTTTTTGTGGAGGCTCCTTTGAATCTATGTCCTCCACTGCTTTAATGATGGTAAGCAGCTTTTCTCCTACTCAAGGGCCTATTACATTGGCTACAGCTGTCTCATGGATCAAAAATAAGGATAATGTCTGCAGGCAGCTCTGGGAAATTATGTCCTCGCCTCTGTCTCTTTCCAGTACCACACATGCCTGCAGGCATCAGCTTTTGTGGAGTGTGTTGGAAACAAGTCATGTAAAGCCAGCATGAAACCTCTCAGGTCAGTCTAGAGTGCAGCAACAGCACAACCACACTGTCCCTGTGTTCTCTACCTGTAGTGGCAGGAGACAGGTAAAGCTGCTTGCTGGTCATCTCTTCTGACCGTGGTAAGATTCAGTGTCTGACTCAGAGCACCTCACTAACAACACGCACAATATCTGACTTCCCCTCAAATACACTGAGCAGCTGCCATCCCTGCTGGGAGCTGAGGGTGAACCAAAGTGCTTTCCTGACAGCGACCTTTAATCTGCAGTTAGGTATGTTAGCCAGTACTACGTGCTTTATCCCCATAATATACCTCCTGCTTGCTAGGCAAGTGGTGCTCCAGGTTAGTAATGTGTCTGTCTCCTCAGCATCACTGCTTCAAAAAGTCAGATTTCTAAGGACTGCTAGTTTTTGAGTGTCAGAGAACTAAAAGATTATATAGCTCATTCTTCTCAACAGCCAAAACCCTAAGGCAAAATTGCAAATAAACCAAGAACTTTAATTAGGATTTCACAAGATGATTTTTCCCCTCTAGAATAAATCAACCTCCTTTGGAGTACTTTTATAGCTTGTCTACAGCTTATTCCTATGCACCTCTCATATCTCTGAACTGGATGAAAGCAAACCAACCTTTATGAGCCAAATCCCACTGTTGTGGTTGTCTCAAAAGTGATGCAGCAGTGACACTCCCCTTTGGACTGCAGCCACTGGCCATCCGTCCCAACACACACTCCTGTTCTCATCTCCAGGGCTGAGCCATCACCAGTTGGCCATAGCAGGTGCAGGAACCTTTTCCATACTCCTCCTTCCTAGTTTTCAGCTTAAGGACTGGCTTCCTGAAAATGATTTCTGTATGAACTGCAAAATTTCTGTAAGGGATTATTTGATTTGATAAATTAAAACAACTACTTCCAAGTGGATTCTAAATCATGAGACCTGGCATTGGTAAGGAGTAGCTTAGGATACACATTCAATTTACAGATTTAGCAATTTAGATTTTACTTTCTTTTTGCTCTTTCTGGTAATCTGTACTTGAATCATTAAACACACAGAAAAACAAAATGCTTATTTAAGGATTTTTTTTCCCTCTGTTACTCTTTTTTCCATTTGTCCAGTAAAGCTCAGATATGAATAAAAGAAGAAATTTGAGGTTGAAGAGGATAAGGGCAGGAAATAATCTGAGCCAAAGTTCACTTGATATTTTAAAGGACAGCTAATGTCTTGCCTCTTGTCTTCAGAGGGTACATGTTTAAAATTTAAAAAAAATAATAAACCAAGCACTTATTTCCTAAGCACAGATTTAATGGGTGTTTTGGACGTTCTGTATACTAACATAGAGAGTTCTGACAGTAATAAAGCAGTGAAAGTGATCCATACAAAAATCATAAGAATATTGTTAATAGTTTCTGAACAAGGGGTATCCCAAAGAGGTCATGTCATAGATAAAAGGACCCTACCTCTCTTCCTTACTTCAAAGAAATTTCTAACAGGTGCAATGGATAAAATATTTTTCTTGTGAATTACTGGTTTATGTTCTGATTTTGTTAGGAGAATTCTTTTCCTTGGATGAATTTGTATTTTCCTTTCATTTGCAGAATAATGTAATTAACAGGAATAATATTTTCTCATTTAGTTCTCCTAATGAAGTCTACATTTAGTAGGGAAGGCAAGGAGGGTCAAGAATTATGTAATCAGCTTGACATTACTGAGATGTCAGGAAAAGCTAGTTGTAGATTTATTTTTGATCAAACATGAGATTATTCAGGCATAAACCTGTGGGTTGTTTTAATTTAACTGATATTATCTGTCTCATTTGAATAATTCAAAATGGCATATTTTAGGTTTTTTTAAAGGAGAAAGACTATTCCTGAAACTTCTTGCATCTACTTAACTAAATTGATATAGAAACCATCAGTGATGTGAAACAGCCTCTGTTAGCCTAAAATGGCTCTGGTATATAGGGAGGCTGTCCAGTCTATATAAATTCTCATGACAGCCAGGAGTCAACTGTATTTCCTAGGCAAGTTAAAGCCATCTGCTAGCCAAGTTAAACTGCATCATACAGACCTTTCCTCGACTATTGGGAAGATGTTTTCTTCAATGAGATTAGTTTAACAAATTCAATTGCAATCCCCATTCAGGCCTTACTACAGATTCCTTTTTGAACTCAGCACTTTTATTTGCACTTTGGAACTCTGCATGGAACATAATAGACTGTTACAGTATATATTCCTGACAGGGACATCAGGGGAGGGAAAGAGCAGTTGAGGCGGAGTGACCGTGTTTGCTTGAGAACTGCATAATATGGTACACTGCCAGTTTCTCTCCTCAAGGGTTAATAGTCCTAAATTCAAAATGCTCATCCAATCCAAACAAATTGTTGACAACCCCTCCAGAGGGGGTGGAGGCTCTGATATGTGAGAGCCTCAGCAAGTGCTACCTTTGCATAAGACAAGATGTCCTTTCACAGAAACAAAAGGATTTCTAGCACTTTCCCTGGTAGCTGAGGTGATGTTGGCAATAATAGACACAAAATAAATCAGCTCTGATAAGCACTGCTGTTGCCTGGAGCAGCTCAATTAGCCTTTTGCCTTTGGAGCAGAAGGGTTTATAGTACTAGACAGAGCCTCAGACCAGGCTACATCTGACTTTTGTCCTCTTTGCTCTTTTTACTTTTTACCTGACACCAGAATCAGAGAGCCACTAGGTTTGTTATATATATATATATATATATATATATATATATATGTTTTGGTTTTTTTTTTTGTTTTTGTTTTTGTTTTTTTTTTACTCAGAACAAACAAAATCTTGAGCCTTTTTCCAGGCAGTCCACCACTGCCTGTAAAAACACTGGTGGAAGAGAAACAAAGCTTTTCACCACTCACATATATAAGTCAAGGCTAGATCTCATTGAAGGAGGTGTTTTGCAAATCACCCTTGCAAAAGCAGAGGATATACTTGCTTCTCTGACCTTGTTTTGCTAAGCAAAAGTTAATATATTTGAGCTATTGCCTGAAATAATTTAAAATCTTATTTTTTAAATTGCTTTCATGAATGCAAATGAGTGACATTTGTTGTTGCAACTCTACTAGCTGATTTGTAATTTGGAGATGAAAGGATTGTGTTTTCTCTCTTCTCTTTCCCTTCTTGTCCATAAAAAGATAATGCAACTATTTTTCAATGCATGTGTATCCCCTCCCCTTTTTATTTTCGAGCATGGATAATCAGCCCATATAATTTAAACAAGATGATCATGTTGCAGGGAATGGTCTCTGTGATCCATATTTTCTGTAGAGATATGCCAATTTGTTGATTTTGCTGTCCTGTGTATAATTTTACATTTTAAAAGTATATTTAGACATGCTGTTATTATTGTTGCTACATATGTGGCATATAATTTTTCTAAAATTTCCTTTCCATCACAGATTTAAAAAATCCAGTGGAATGTCAGAAATCACTACATTTACTGAAAATAGTATTTTTTTTTTCTTTTAACACTGTAAGGTTTTGTCTTTCAGCAGTCCCACCTAGTCATTCACACTGAATGCAGAGTCAGAAGGCTTTCAACAGCACCTGCTTCATATCAGGTGTGAAAACAGGCTTCTTCCCTTCACATGGCAAGGAAAACATTTACATTATAACAGTGTAGGAGATACATTTTCATCCCTTATTCACCATGAATTTTATTATAGGGTTGTTAGTGTGGCTCTTGGCAATATAATTTCATATTAAAGAAAACTAATTCTCATTGGTGCTTTGTGTGGAAAATTGCTGTTGCAAAGTGCTGTTGGCTGGACTGCTTGTGAAGAATTTCCAGCTCAGTCATGTGCCTGTCACCTCATTTAAGTGCCTGGGAGTGATAAGAATGCACATGGCCAACTCTCCAGCATGGCCAGACCCTCCTCCTTTTATATTAATCAGGGAGAAATTGTTGGAAAGCATGCCAGAAGAATCAGTGTGCTGTGTACTTGGCACATCCATAGTGATTTATAATTGCTTCATAATAAAGAAAAGTGATGGAAGGAAGTTTCAAATTCTCATCATTATGGTGCATAAAAATGTTATAAAGCTATTCTGTCATTATTGTGTCATTTTCATATTCTTCCAAAATACCCATAAATCTCCCCCTATGCAGTACATACAATAGTACCCAATTAGGCCTATACAAGATACCATGGGCACTGGTCATAACTCAGTTTTGGGGACATTTCCTGAAGCTTTCCTACAGATTCTGCTCAGTAAGGCATAACTTGAAAAATTTGCACTCACCTACTCCAAGGAATTGAGGGCTACACTAGCTTTCATTATCTGTGTGGATGTGTCACCTGCTGTATCATGCAGGGTGCATTTCACAGTGATGACCTGTGAGAGGGCCCCTTTTTCTTATCAAAACTGTTCAAAGGCAGAGTGAAGACAAGGCCTCCAAAGAGTGCTGTTTTCTTGCTGCCCAGAAGCAATGAGCTTCTTTTGTGGAGAGCACAGGCTGCAATTTGTTAAAAATAGAAACATTGCAGTGAGAAGATTTTGCCAGAAGAAGGATGCTACCCTTTGAGTAAAGGTGGGAAAATAATGTACAGAAGTCGAAAGTCAAAAGTGAAAAACAAAAGCAGTACCTGAACCTTCACAGGGGCTCAGACTTTTGAAAATATATTAAATTTTCATACTGTCTTAGTAATTTCCTCCTGCACAGAGAACTGTTGTCTCAATAATGCAGATGCAGATCATTCATCCCAGAAATAAGATCATACATATGGACAGAAAAGTACTTTCTGCTTATCTTTAATTGCCATCATGAGTTCAGGCCACACTGCTCCCAGTAGGTAGAACATAATATTAATCCATGATTTCCCTAAGAAGCAGTGGATAACTGGACTGATTTCTAAGAGTGGCAGAGAAGTAGTGACCTGGAAATTTCTGTACATTTTTGTGGGTTTGAGTAGATTCCCTTACTGTCTCCAAGCCATCACTTGTAAAGATACTGAAATACTGGGATTGAAGTAGGAGTGTTTAGGATTTTTATTTTTTCCTCTGCAGAAAATGAAGTAACTAACTTAATTGTGCCCTAAAGACAAAATGTAACATTTTCTTCTTTAGAGATGTCTTTGCAACAGAGTATGTGTACTGCTGTCAGCTTTGCCAATTAATATTTTACCCCTGTAGTGGGAGGAGAAGAACTGACACAGTAAGAGGGGAAAATGCATGTGTACCTCTGGAGACTAAACATTAAAGATGACAGTTGCTCTGTATGGTTTCCTGAACAGCCACTTTGGGAGGCTATGTTCTCATGGAGGGCAGAAGAAACACATCTCTTCTAGATCAACTGCATGCTGCCAACAGAATGTACAGATACCACATTTCAGGTATTCCAATACACTCACATACAGCAAAGTAGAATTAGCCTTATCTTCCTGATAAGGAATGATTCTTTTTCCCAGAGTATATGAGAGGAGTTTCACCAGGCTTATAGGACTTAAAAAAGGAGCTTAATGTACATCTAGGAAAGCTGTAAGCTACTATTCCTGATCACTGATAACCACTGTGGAATACTGCGCTAATGGTATTTTGGTAATGTCTGCTTTAAAATCTGACTCTCAGCATCTTTGTGGTGTAGTTCATTGGTAGCTGCAAAACATTTTGATTTCTGGGGACAGGAAGCATTGTAGCAGCCTGTAGCATATTAAGATCTTTCCACACCTTGGATTCTTTTTGCATGTTTTTGTGAAGGACAGTAAGCATGCATTGTACTTTAAGGAACAAATGCATTTACAGGTAGGTATTTATTGTTATACATTGTCTGTGGCTATTGCATTTTAATACAAGAACTCCCATACTGTACCCTCCTGCCATCTGCTTAGCTTGAAGAGAGATCTTTTCCTCCAGAATATCATTTAGAGCTTCAGAAAGCCTTTTTCTCTGCACCTGACCACACAAGAAAATAAATGGGAGATTAATGTCCTTTAGCATACATTAACCTGCAGGAATGTTGCCATAATGGACCATTTGAGTTTAGCTCTGAATATTTTCAAAAGGCCATGTTCACAGTTGTGAAAAGTGCTTGTCTGTGGTATTCACGCTGAAAGGTTCTCCAAAAATTCACATGTGAAGCCAGTCCTTGAAGTTGAGCTGTGTGCTGTAGTAGCCAGAAAGGAGCCTTACTCACCAGTGAAGATTGGATGCCAGCTGCCCTTTCCAGGCTGACAGAGAAATGCTGATTTTGGCTGTATAGATTTGAATCCTCTTATTGCTAAGAAAATGTTGTCATCACTGACTGCTCCATGGCGTAACACTGGCATATTCCTGACATTAATCTGACACAACTGGAGTTTAGGCTTTGCTTTCTGTCAACTGTACTTCCTTCTTCAAATAAGGGCAGCATCTGGAAGTTTTTTGGAGGTTTCTTTACATTTTGCTTTTATGTAGTTTCTACATGAATTCATTAATATAAGCCAGACTTAACTACACTGTCCCTATGCAACCTCTTTTGCCTTTATTTTCCTCTCTCTCTGCCTCATGGGCCTTGCTCATGACCATGATGGGGTTGTGATGTGCACATGGAAGGCCTTTTACACCCTGCAAAGGTGAATAATATCCAAGTATGATCTGACAACATAAGACACATTATTCAATTTATGACAGAATTTCAAATCGACTTTTGATATTCAAAGCAGGGTTTCTTGAATGTTTCAAAAATCCTCTGAGATTGTCAGTAATCTTTACATGAACAATATATATAAATATACTGTGTCTGTGAGCAATTTTAAGTTTTACAGCTGAAGCACAAAGGCACTTCAGTTTTCTATCATTGTTTCCAATTTAAGAATCTCCGTAACAAAACCCTCTAATTTAGTCACCCACAAACCAGCAATCACTACATGAATGAGGTTGTTAAAACTAGAAGAGAAGTGAGCTAAATTTTAGAAGAAAGCCCAATGAGAGAAGCCTAGAGATCAGTAAAAAGAAGTGTTACTTGGGTTTCTGAAATATGTAATCTGAGAGATAAAACACATCAGGAATGGAAGGAGTTATATCAAACAGTGATAAACTTACAGGATAACTTAAAATATTAGGAGCAAAGTGCATTACAACTGCATCAAGACCTTCCTAAGATCCTAAAATCAAAGGAGTCATACAAAAGGTAGAAATAAGGAACAAAATTATATATGATTTTAATAGGAATGGAGAAAGTTCAGAGGGTAAGGTGTTAACATTTTTTGGGAACACAAAGGTAGCAAAATTATGCAAAGTAAAATAAGTACATGAGAAGCAAAAGAAGGGCAAAGTAAAGGTTAATAACCTAGCAGACAATTCACGGAGTCCTGAAGTCTTCATTGTCTTCACATAAAAAGATTAATTTCTGATCAGATACTTAACTACATTGAATTTAATGTGAAAATAGGAGCATGACCAGAATAGTGATAAATTAGGTTTAAAAATGTCTGGATAAGTTAAGTGTAATTGAACCCATGAAGTCCTGATGACGTTCAACTTCACTCCTTTGAAAAAAATATGAAAAAATCTCTGAAATGTTCTGTTATCTTTGAAAACTCGCAGAAGATGGGTAGATCCCACACAAGAAAAGCAAATACAATACCCACCTTTAAAAACAAATCCAGCCACAAACAGGGAATTATAGATTATTCAGTGCAACACCAATTCCTGGAATTATTCTAGAATAGGTGGTTAGGTAACCAATTTATAAGTGCCTGGAGCATATTGAAATGGTATAAACAGCTGACAGATTTGACAAGAATGAATTGTATTGACCCTGCACACTGCTGACAAGTTAACTGGCCTTGACTGAATAGTAAGGACAGGTTTTTGTGCAAAGGACAGTGAAACAATGCAGGAGGCTATTGACTGATGCTGCTGCAGCTTTTCCTTTTCTTTCACTAGAGAATTTTTGAAAACAAGCTAGGCACACAACTTTTGTGAAAGTTATCAGCATCCTTGGTCTTTCTTCAATGTAGGGTATTGTACTAGAAGAGCTGCAAGATCTTTTCCAGGCCTGTAGTATTACACAGGCAGTGTTTGTTTAGGTCCCCTTTGCCCCATGACTTTCATTACATGTTTTTTGCCCTGAATGCAGGCTACCGAAGATTGTCTGGGATAACATATAAACTCTTTTATTCAAATTGATCTGAAATTGAAATTGTTCATGTGGGCTTCATTTTCCTTTGGAAACTTTAGCAGAAAGCAAGCAGTAATTTTCCCCAGAAGTTTGTTTTGATTTTGCTCCTTTAATTTAAAGAAATGGTACTTCTGAAATCTGCTCTTTCTCAACAGTACCTCTGAAATAAATGTCATACACAGGATGACTGATTCATTTGTTGGGGGGAAAACTGTGGCCACACTGTTGCAGAAGTAAATGTAATTTTTTCCTGAAATTGCCTTGCACTAAACATGAGCATGTTGGGAAAATCTTATGCCATGCTATCACTTTCGAAGCAGCTCTACCAGCAGTGTCATTTGGGTACACTTTTCAAATATTCCCAGGTCACTGGATCACAATATTGCCTTAGCTGTAAATGCTGATCACTCAAGATGAGTCTTTCTCTGTTTCACAGGTTCTCTCAGTGCAGGCAGGTTTAACTTGGCCTTGGAGGACAAAGATACCTTCTTGGGACCTCGTAGGCTAAAGTTTGCTTTGCAGTAGACGCAGTCCAGCAAGAAAGAGAGACATAGTCAGTGGGATTGCTGGCAGGATTTTCTACTCTGCAAGAGGAAACTGTACAGTCCGGGTTGGACTTTAAAAAATGAGAGAGGTCTGTTTTACCTCTCCAGATGTGGACCTGTCACTGAAGAGTGCCCCAAAATGAAAATAAATTACTACTCCCCACACCCCTGAGTTTGTGAGAGTGTAACAAGTTTTGAAAGACAATGTTGTCTCTTCAAAGGTAGGGTTGCCTTCATTTGACTGCCTATTATTTAATGGGGTAACAGCTAGTCAATATTTCAGGTAGTAAAATACTTCATGCCCAAATGGTGGAAAATCCTTACACATACCCAGTAGCACATTCTCTCAAAGGAAACATGAATCTGCTGAGTGAGCAAAGCAGAGTCACTCCACTAGAGCATCTCTTACTACTTTTGCTGCCTGGTCTTTTTTATAGATAGAACCTTTTTAGGAAAAAATGAAAGCTACTAAAATATCATTAGTAGTGGAATATATACGTATTCAGATCTATTGAAAGTATATTTTACCGATTATATATTTAAAAAAAAACAGAATTAGAGTCTGAATAAGCTTGGGATGTTAAACACATCTGAAAAGACTGTTGTTTTATTAAAAGAATGAGATTTTATTAAAAACTAATTGGCATTTTTTATTTTTAAAGGGGGACCCCTTAAAGAAAACGAGATATATTTTAGTCTCATACAGATTTAGGCTTGATTGTGCTCTTTCAGATGGCTGCATCAGAGCAACAGAATAAAAATTTAAACTTAATAAAATTACAATAAACTAGATTAAGAACAGAATTAGGGCCCTTAATATAGTCAGTAGCCTCTTGAGATCTGAACAGCAAAGCAACAGCAAGATGGAACTTTGCACAACTAGGAACATCCATCTTAATTTTTAGCCCAAGTATAAAACCTGACTGAGAAATTTTGGATTTCCTACATTATTTGTTTTCCATTAAACTGCAGTATTCTGGACTCATTCAGCCATCAGAAGCATGAGAATGGGCTCCTAAATAATTCATTTGATGTACTTGATGCAATAAAGATAAGTAAGTTTTAACAGCATTGATCTGAACAATTTCTTTCTGTGCAACATAATGTTTCCCGTCCTTTAGGTTATGGACACTTGGCACTTGTGACACCCTCAGATACCTTTGCATGGAGCTGGGTGGGAGAGCTGGAGATGATAAAGTCAGTTCTGGAGAGCACAAAATGGTCCAAGCTGTGGACTGTGCTGTGGTCTAGGCTTCTCTTTTGACTCATACTGAACTAACTCTGTATTTTAAGCAAGGAATGAGCCTTTATACTGAGAGTATCCTGTATCTTCAGGCAAAGTCACTGAGTTCATCTATGCGTTGATGTTTCACAGATAAAATGGGACTTGGCCTCAGTGTTTTCTGTGTGTGGCCCTTGCTGTCTATCTTCTCACTCCAGGTGTTAAAAGAGAAATCTGCAATAGCTGCTTCCTAGTGTCAGCTAGATGTCTGGGAGGTTTGGATCTAGATAAACTCCAATTTTCAATTTTCTGTACATTTTTTAAAGATTATTTTGAGAATATGATGGTATTGCAGAAAAGGGCAAGAGTTTCCTCGGGTTAAACATGATGCCAGTGTTGGATCCCATTTGCATTAGTAAAGTCAAACCAATTCATTTCAGATCATGCAGATTTAACTGAGATCAGACTCAGCCCTTCATAAATAGTCCTAATTGCAGCCTTCCAATACCTAAAGGGAGCCTGTGAGAAGGATGGAGTGAGAGCTTTTACAAGAGCATGGAGAGACAGGACAAGGGGGAATGGCTTCAAACTGAGAGTAGGTTTGGATTAGGTATTAGGAGCAGGTTTGGATTAGGTATTGGGGAGGAATTCTTTACTGTGAGGGTGGTTAGACACAGGAACAAGTTGTCCAGGGAAGCTGTGGCTGCCCCATCCCTGGAAGTGTTCAAGGCCAGGCTGGGTGGGGCTCTGAACTACCTGGTCTAGTAAAAGTTTCGGGGGGCTACAATAAGGGGGCTGGAACTAGATAATCTTTAATGCCCCTTCTAACTCAGGCCATTCAAAGATTTTATGATTATATGACAATCAATGCTCCTGAGGCTGAAAGTCACCTACATTTATGCATATTGGATGCATCTTTCAGACAGAGAACTCGTACTGTGAAAGATGTTTTGCTTCACTGAGCAGCGTTTCCCAAAATATTCCAACTGCCTCTTGTATTTCGCAGATGCAATTTCCATTCTATTATCTTTTCTCCTACACATTATTCTAAAAGAGTTACACAAGGAGAGAAATCTCATCACAATGAAAAAACTACTTATGATCAATATAATGTGTGCAACTGATTAAGTTCCCTGTGGATCCTCAACTCCATGTCATTTCTCTGAGCACTAGATTTTGCCTGTATATCTCTGATGCAGCCAAGATGTGTAAAAATTAACGTAAGCTGACAACTTGTTATTAGTTACACATCTGAAGAGTCTCAAGTGGATAGGCTCTTCCTCCTCAAGTCAATTGTGACTGAGGCTTGCTAATTGACTCAAATCTTCCTGGTGTGTGTACCAGCATATTAAGGGGCAAATGGTGGCTAGAGCTAGGCCTTTTGAATCATATCACACCAAAACAATTTTCATTAAAGCCAGCTGCTATCATTATATTTCCTCGAGCCCAAATCTTATATAATAAGAATTGGATTTCAGAGCCAGTCTCAACTCTCTGCTCTGTTCAGTGGCTGACAGAGCTTTTGCTGTGAGCTGGAAGATGTGATTGCCTGTGCGAGAAACAGGGCAGCCCACAGCTCTGCCGTGCCCAGAGGGAGATGGGCACATCACTCTGTCACAGCGGGTGAGAGGACACAGAGGAGGGGCTTGGAGGAGGGAGAGAGAAATGGGGCAAAGAGGTAGGAACGTGAAAAGGAATGGGAACAAAAAAGGTAATAGACAGGACATTGCTCAGGCATGAGCTAAGCCATCTGCAGGGCACAGGAAACTCCAGGGATGCTGGCTGAGGTGCTTGAAAGCCTGATGGAGCTTGGGTGTTGTTTTGCTGCACCAGCTCCAAAAGGAGCCAGTCTTGTCTTGTTTGGATGCACTATGCAAGAATATATGTAGTTGTTATAATCTATTTTGATTTAAGATCATTTTACTATGACAGTTTGAAAATGTATAACACTAAATAGTAGAGAAATACATATTTCATTATACACTTAAGCATACAGCAAATTGAAATGAAAATAAATAAAACCAAAAAAATGTATTTCTGCATAGCCAGCATAAAACATTTTGGTATGATCGTGGCAGTTTTATTGTTGCAGTTTTTTCCTGTTGCAATTTATTCACCTTTTGATACATTCTTGGAAAATATCTGTTCTTTGGAGTATTTCCAAAAGAAAATTATTCTCTAGGAAAACCTTTAGTCACCTTTATTAAAGTTAGCCTCTGGTAACCACCATCAAACCATTATGGCTAAAATAAAACAGATTCTCAGAGGAGTAAATCTGAGGCTGTGAGGGATATGGAATAAAATTAAGTGTTTAATGATGATTATTTCATCTCTAACTCCTCAGGGAGAAAAAAAGCTGAGTAAAAGACCCACATGTGGGAGGAAATGGAGGGAAGGTGAATAAATAAACCAGAAGAAAAAATGTAGGGCAATTACTTTGTAGAAAGCAAGTCTTTTCTTTTAATTACCATATTGAATTACAGGAATATTTTTCTTTATTATAACCAGAAGACTTTAGTAAATAAAATAAAAACAGGACATAAAGAGAAAACACTCCCAGGAGCACTTGTATAGTATGGAACAGAAATGGGAGCTGGTGCCTGCAGTTTTTATATACAACTTCAAGCGTAACACAGCTTAGTTTTAGGTTTTAAGGACTGATGTTGGCTATATATTTCCATAGAAATGCTTGTATCTGTGACACTGGAGTACTTGAGAGCACCTTAAAAATATATGGGGTTAAAATATTCCAATCTTTTCTTCCTACCATGGACTAATGTTGTATTCCATTCCAGAAACAAAAATACCTGGCATTTGAGCACAAGCAACAGTAATTGGCAAGTAACTTCTGGCCTGGAGTCGGAGAGCCACAAGGTGACATCTGTACAAACACCAAATGAGTCTCTGTATCCTCTCTTTAAAATCACACGACATTTTCCTAAGATTCTGAGGACATCTGAGAAATTGAGCAATTTTTCTGTATATCCTTTGTCTTTTTCTCTCTCTTGCAGACAAACTTTCAGTAAATTATACACTCAGTCCATGAAGATGCAGACTGACTGAGATTTCAGAAAGGGCTGAGTTACAGGTGTGTAAACCTGGAGTGACAGCTGCACAGTCAGTGATGTTCCTTTAGATTCAGGCTGGTTCAGCTGAGATCAGATTCCAGCCACACTGACATTTATGTGCACAGAAAATGTAGGTCTCCTTCCAAAGACCTGCCACTGCTCACACGTAGGAGGGATGTGTGAGCATGAGGCAGAATTCCTGCAGGATTCCTCTGCATCACAGATTGTCAGGCATTCAACCAGTTAATTTATGGCTACTTTCTGTGATTCTACTCACTGTGATTCCATAAGTGGAGAACATATTGTTTACAAAATACTGTCTCCTCTGAGCCACATCCCTGTGATTTCAGCTAAGGTCAAGTTTTACAGATTAAATATTACCCTTCTACAAAGTGTCTGCCTTATGTTTCTTGAGATCTGGAATGTAAAAATAAATCAGCTTATCTTAGTCCCTCAAAACATTTATCCTTTCAAAGAATGTAGGCCATGTACACAGGCTGGAGAACCATGTTTTGGGACGTGGTTGTTTAGAAAGGATTTGAGGTTCATGGGAGAAAAATCAATCACAATGAGGCATGAGTGACTGAGCATCATCCAAAGCACTGGGCTGTCATAATCCTTACAATTTAAACTGGGAATCCCAAGTAGGAGCAGGACAGTATGTTCCTTTGAGCCAGGAGTGTCCACTTCTGGTGTCCACTCATGGAGTGGTGTGTTAAGAAATTCAGAATAATTCAATTGAGAGTAACATAACAAACTATCAAAGAGAGGGAAGGAAAGGGGAAAAATCATTTAAGAAAACCTTTAAAGGCTGTTTCCAGCAGCTTAGTGTGCTTCATTTAATGAGACCAAGGTTAAGAATGTCATGAGCACGTCAGAGAAGAATTTATTCCACCCGATGTTAACTGATCTAGTGTCACCTCTTCCAGGCCTCCCTTAACTGATCTTTGTCAGTCACCTCTTCCAGGCCTCCTGTGTAACTGAAGGAAAATGTCATCACCCCAGGATGCTTTTCCTCCAGCAGAAAACAAATGGCCCAAACAACCTGGATAAATCATTATCTGTCTCCATGGGCCACGAGGGGAAAGTAAATGATTTATTCAGACTAGACACCTGATACTGAGACAAGTGAATTAAAAAGAGATAAATCCTCACATACACTGCATTGGAGCAAAGCTATGCAGTAGTTTACTGGAGCAGGCCAGGGTTTAATGAGATCAATCTGCTAAAAGTTGAAGGTGGACTAAACCAAGCTATAAATAAAGCAAAGGGCTTTTAAAACACTAGAAAATTTACTAGATTTACTAGAAAATGCAGCATATCCTTCATGACTGATCATTTTTAACACAAGATTTGTTGGTTTTTTCCACAAAATACTTTAGCTCAAAAATTTAATTTCACAGACATCTCACATTAGTTTAGTAGTGAGATTCAACTGCCTTAAGTTAGGGATCTAAACATATATCATTCACAGCTCAAATCAGCACCTCAGGCTGAGGTCCTTTCCTTAAAAAAATAAGCATCTTCAGAGGGTACTGTGTTCAATCCTAAAAACAGGACCACATGGGAACAGCAATATTTTATGTATTGATTTGACTCCAATGCCCATTCTAAGAGAGATTAACTTATTTCCAGGTGATTTTATGGAAATTAGAAAAAACTAAGCAATTCTCAGTTTTCTACTCTAGAAAGTCTAGTAAAGCAGGATAAGCAGGACATTTTTATTAATGCATCCTCAGCTGCAGGAGTTCATTTGAAGAATCATGAGGCCATAATCATAAGAATCATAATAGCATAAGGACAAAATAATGATTATATATTCCCAGTCCACCACTGGAAAAGTATTTGTTCCACTCCTATCCTGAATAACTTGAGAAGGACATGTGAAAAGAATGCTCTTCCTGTTCTGGGCCTTGTCCTCTGCTGTTCAGCCCTTTGTTTAGAGGGAACCTAAAATGCCACTGCACGGTTATATTCCACCTTAATGCATTCAGACATTCAGACAAAATCTCCCTCTCCATTCTCCATGTATGTTTCACAGACATTTTCAAAGGCAAAAAACAACCTCAAAATGCCATCTTGTACAAGGAAAAAAAAAGGCATTGGTAACAGATATTTCCTCTGACTCTTGACTGTTAAGAATATGACTCTTTCTGAAGTGTCCAAATTGTCCTTCATCTTCATTAAAATGCAAAAGTGATTTCAGAGTACTTCTTCCTACAGGCTTTGAGTTCATGCATTGAATCAGTGACAAAGGAGAGAGTGAAAAGCTGCAAACTATCCCCCAAGATCAGCACCACTCTGTCTTTCCTGTCCTCTGAGAGAAGGACTGGGTTTTGCAGAGAGAAGAAGCACAGTCTGTGCAGAAGAACCACATTTATCCCTCTGCTAAATGCTTTATGCCTCTGCAGTGCTGGGACCAGATTTGCCTCTGCATGCCAATTTTTCAAAAGAAAAGCCTTGGCTTTTCCAGATTAGTGGTGGAATATGTTTCAGCAAATCAGCCAGACAAGCAGATCAGATACGCTTCCATCTATACTGAGCCTGGACATAAACCTTAAAAAAATCTCCTTTCACAAAAACTTCTGCAAAAAATTATAACATCCACCCACCCCTGAGACAAGAAACCACAAACATGGAAAGAACATGGCCAAATGTACCCTGAGAAAATCAGTGATAAGCAGCACAAATTTGTGAGCAGATCAACACATGAGTTGAGGGCACCAAGTCTTTGGGGCCATAGGATGCTTGTGCTCTGTGGAACAACTTGCAGCAGCAAGGCCAAGGATTGACTCTGCCGGCCCTATTTCACAATGGGGGCACTGGCAGCTTACAAAATGCAGAGGCTGAGCAATAGAGGAGAACAGAAGTATAGCTACAGTGAAGTTCAGCAGAAAACCCCAGCCACCCCTTCAGCTGATGTCTACATCTGAACTGGTTACCCAGATTCCCTTGACAGCTGGTGAACAGAAGCATTTGTCTGATATGGGTTATGAGCTCTTCTGACTACAAAGTGCATCCCTTTGCCTAGCTCAGGCATAGACTCCTGTGCAATCTATCCCAGAGAAATTGTCTGACAGTGCAAAGCCACCAGGGCACAAAATTACCTGTGATAGAAGCATTAGCCCCATCTTCTATTCTGGGTGCACAATTGTGGCTGAAACACACAGTGTGGCCTCTTCACAGTTAAAGAGAAGGTTTAATCCTGTTCAACAGATAGACCTCCCTGATTTGAAGCTTGTCCACAGGATCAGACTCTTCCAGTGACCTTTTATGGGGGTACATTCAGCCACAATCATACAGTGCTAGAGGAAAGTGCTTACAATAAAAACCACAGATGTTCATCACAAATTATGGTTTCATCAATCACAACATATTACAGAAATATACAAGGCCTTTAAATTGCAGAAAAGCTTACATATTTCAGAGCCGCTGAAGGAAAGTTCTCATGGTAGAAAATATTCCAAACTGTATAACCTGTGAAGCCTCCACTGTTACCTAAACTAGGCATTTCTGCTTGTTTTCTTTGTGTTCTTTTTGCACAAAGCAGGCAGCTGACAAAATGTCAGTTCCTTCCAGTTGCTGTGAGAGTCTGGGGAAATATATGCATTTGGAACTGGTTTACTGTCCTCTAAATTACAACAATAACATTACATTTGTGTGTGTGTGTGTGTGTGTGTGTGTGTGTGTGTGTGTGTGTGTGTGTGAAAATATTAATCCATCAAGAGCAAGACCAGAAGAGAACAAGCTTCTAAGAAGCACAAAATCCCATGTTTGGGTTATCTCAAAGCCAAATATAACTAAAACAATTCTCCAGAAGAGCAGAATCAAATGAGAAGGAATAAAGTGTAATTGGCTCAAGAAGTCTTATCCATGAGTAATATGAAACTTGCTTATAAACAAGTACTATAAAATTCATGATGCCTTTCTTTCAAAGAAAGTAACAGTGAGAAAACAATTTCATTGTTTTTAAGGGAAACTCACACATTAGGCAAATTATTTTCACCTTAGTGGACCAATAATCTTGGTTTTAATTGACTTCTATTCTTTATCCTAACTTCAAATAATAGAAGATTCACTGCACTTTAAACTATTGATATTGGCTACATGACTATGACATGTACTATCACTCTGGCTTGGTTCTGTGTAACATGTCATAAATGCACTACCTACCAGCACTGGATTTGTCAGGAAATTAGAATAGGCAAGGGATGAAATGAGCAGGTACTCCAAGCCTGCCACTGCGAGTTGTCACCAGTCCCATGCACTTGCAGGGGTGATCTTGAGCTGTGTTGTGTTTTAGGAACAGCACTCCCTAGTTCAGTGCCCCCTTACAAGGAGACTCTCCCAAATCAGATGCCAATTGCTCATTCCCTTCCCCCTCCAGCGGGAGACATGAAAGGCAGAGATTATGGGCTCAGATAAGAACAATTTACTGGAAATAGCAATGAGATAAGAAAATGAACAGTAACAGCAACAATATAATAGCAACAGTGTATAAAGAGAGGACAACTTACAAGCAGAATGTTCGCCAAACTGACACAAGGAATAATGGTAGCTGGGCCCTACATGGTAGCTGGGCCTACGTCCACCACATTTTTCCATGACTGGAAATGGTATCCTTTCCTCTAAGAAGTGTGAGAGTTGTTTCCCCCACCCCAGACATGATGTAAGATGAAAAACAATGTATTTGCCACACTCACATGGCTCCAAACTACCCTCTCAAGGGCTACTGAGGAAACTAACCCTGTCCTTGGCTGGAACTAGGACAGCTTGCAATCCATTTTTAGAAACACATACTGCCTAGAACTCAACTTCTAGGTATTCAGAAGCAGAAATGTGGGAAACACTGCAGGGTTCAACATTACCTCCAAGGTCACTATTATCAGTGGACTATAGTTGCATAGGAGGATGGAGGGCCCAGAAACCTTTTCTTTTTAAGATTCTGCAGATCCCTCTGATTTCAGGAGAAGCACACCTAGCTGCTGAAGGGAAGTAGTCAGGCCTTCTTTCCTCATCTGTGGCTCTGTAGGAAACAGCAGATGCATCTCCAGAACCCCAAAAGACTGGCAGAGGAGCATCTGGGAGAACAGCCCGTGGCATGCCCCATCCTCTTGTGCATCCCAGGATACTCTCTTCACAGTGTTTGGGGTTGCCATCTGGATGGACACAAATGTGGATTTTAGAATGGCCACAGGTTAACACTTAGAGGAAACACTGACTCTGTGTTTATTCTGGGCATACAGATACTTTCTGTCCTAGTTATTTCTGCTTTTCTGCTTCTCACACTTTTCATGGCCCTACAGAAATGTTTTCTGGCTCTGTAATACTGTCAGTAGGCAGGGTCATCCCACTCGTTGTATTGTGTTGACATTTTTTCTAGCACAGATAGAACGTCAGCAATGTCACAGGATTTGCATACAGCTTGCTCTTTAATATAATAACAAAATGACTGACATGCAAGAAATTATTAGAGGGAACATGAAAATATAGCCACCAAATGCACAGGTCACTCACTGCAATTTGATAGAGGCCAAAAATCACAGTGCAGTGCCAAGTTCATATGATTCACAGCTACCTCAATGACACCTCTTACATACAGGCAAGTCACAATCCCACCGCAAGAATTCCTGCCATTTCTGTCTTTTTTCTCTCAATAGTCTCCAATATCTGTTTATCTATTTCAGTTACACAGCAATTAAATAGCTTTTCAATAGCCTCCCCATTCTCAAAGAAAATATTTTCAGCCTTCCTATTTAGCCTTAAACTAAAGTCATTTAGTCATAAAGAATTGTCACCCTTCTCATAGTCTCAGCACATCCTGTTTGTCCAGCTACAAAGACAGCAAAGAACACCATGAGCTCATTAATTCCCTTTCCAGCTCTCCACCAAAACAGTCACTGAGCAGAAGTAACCAGCAACATACCCTCTTGATGCACAGAGCCTATTGCTGATTTGGTGCTGGTGAGATGTTGTTTCCTAGGAGCTGAGCAACCCTGCTGTCACACAAGATTTTCTAAGTGTCATTTTTTTAGTAGCTCCCAAAGAATTCCCATCACAAATGTTCACTCAATCAAGCGATTAGATTCTGAAACAAAAATGTTAGTATTTTGTCCATGTAGTACTAGAGTTAATATTGAGAGAATATTTCAGTTAATATTGAGAGAGGATTTTTAAAGAAGCATTTCTAATTTCATTGCAACACGTAGTGTCTGCCACTGTTATGGCCACTAACAAGTTTTGACTACCATGCTTCATTTGCAGCAACCTCCAGTTCAGAACTGAAATACAAAGCAGGAAAACAGCGAATATTTTAATGACTTCTTGGGTTCTACATCAGCATTTTCATCTCCAGTCACTGCTAAATGACCATTCCTCAGTTCCAAACAAAAGCTTGTATCTTTTTGTTGATGCTGACTGCTTCTTTTCACACTAAATGTGTTTCAGCTACAACTCTGTCAATTTAGACACCATGGACAGATCTATATAACCTAATCTCTACACAACCCAGTGTTGCCTGCATCCTACTGATCATACAAGAAAGGCAAACAACCATTTCTGTGCAGAGGGACAGTATAGACTTGGTGAATGTGAGAGTCTGTAAGCAGGTAAGTTAATGACAGACTTCTGCTGATTCTTCTGGAATGATTTCTCCATTATTTAATATCATCTCAATGATTGGAATGTCATTACTGTTAGCCATGGCTGTTAATAACTTGCTGTTGCTTTATCTCATGATCTGCTCTGCTACAGTACCAATACAAAGATTTGCCTCATCTAATTTGCATGTTCATCACACAGTCTAAGCTAATCAGCTGGGATTTTCCATAACCAGTGAAATATATCTAAAATACATATCTAAGCATCTTTGAAAAACTTGCTCTGTGATGGAGCCTGTTTCTCTCCCCTTATATGAAACACATTAAATGACTGTCTTTGATAGTCTAGTTCCCCTGTGTGTTCCTAATTTAGCTTTGACAGTTAGAGTTAGGCAAGACAGATTCCATATTAAATTGCCTTTTAGTCTTACATTCAGTGACCTATTATAATTAGCATATGTAATGTAAGTTCTTCCTGATTTCCTTCTAAAACTATTTATTTTAAGCCATGCGTTGCTTGGCTAATTCATACATCAGAATTGGTCTTTCAGAGCTGTGCCACTTTACTGAAACAATGGAAATGCAGAACAAGGTATATAGCAGATTCTGAGATTCTAAGATAGATAAAGAAAAAATTTACATTAACCAACTTTGCCCAGAAAGGCCAAGTGAAACTACTGGGTAAACACCTGTCCAGAAAAATTATTCCAAAGGTGACCACCATGAGCCAAACTCCCCATTCTCCCTCATTTCGCTCCTCTCACTGGTTTCATGACTTCAGATTACAATTATATAAGAAATGTTCTCACAGTATATTTATTTCCAAAGTCCTTTTATTACAAGGATTTGTTTTCTCTTATTTAGTGCTTCCAGTTTCATCACTGAGTAGAACACAGAGTATTTGTAGCTATTCAGGTAGCAAGGATCCCTGCTAGATCCATTTTGTATTAACCCATCAACATAAAAGGGATGAAGAGCACCCCAAAGCAGTCAGCCCCAGTCTGCCCAACTCCAGGCAGCTAAGGGGAGAAGATCAACAGCCAGTCAAGCAAAACACACAGATGACCTGTGGACGTAGCACATTTAACAGAAATGTTGAATTCTTGCATAGCTCTATCCAGGACAACTTTACATCTATCTTGGCTCAAACTGGATGTGAGTGCAATAATTTTAAAAATATCATCATTGCATTACTTGAAGGGGCACAGTAAAAACAGATTAAGACTATCCTGGGTCTAGAGGATATGAGGCAATTAAGTCCTATGGTCTTGGTGCAAGACTTTAACCCGCATTATAAATATACAATTCCTGTTGCAAATAGCAAAGTTAAACACGTTCTTTGCAAACTCTGCAGCAGCTGGACCATGGAAAAGTCAGCGATGTGTGCAGTGGTCTTACTGAAAGGTCACAAGAGATGCAAATAACAATGACCTTTACGTGCTCCACACCATTTCTCTCTTTGGAAAATGCATACCAAGTCCCTCTGGCCAAACCTCTCCCCATCCTCCCAGTGTGCAGAGAGAGGAGGAGGAAGGGTCAAAGCCTTCACCAGTGGCTCTCTGCTAAGGGCTGTGCTCCAAGAGGTGTCCCCTGCCAGTACAGGCAGAGAGTCCAGCTGGGTCACAGTGCGTCCACAAGTACATTGCAGACACAGGCAGTCTATCTTTCTTAATATTTCTCTGGGCTTAAGTATTTTTTCATTAGTTTTTTTATTCAAAATGCATATACTGCCCACATTCACCAAGGCTCTGAAATACAAAATCTTCATACACATACGGAAAGACAGGGTGTTTACACTTACTGTACTTTACCTAATGCTCTGCAGTTAATCATGCCTCAGAGTAAATCCCTCAAAATCTAACATGAGTTTAAGAATAGAAATTCTAAACTCATAGGTAACTACTTAAGAATTGAGACCCAACTCAATGATGGTCATTTACCATATATTTTCAAACATGAGGAAATAGCCATAACATTGCACATTAACCTATAAATAACAAAGTGATAAATTAAAAATAAATAATAAATCATATTTATCAATATTATTGATAATTAACATTATCTATGTCAATAATAATTCAATTGATAAATAACTAATATTAATTAAATTACTAAATTAGTATTAATACATTGATAGTTTAAAAATTAAAATATATTCCAAATAGTGTTGTAATTGGTGGCTTCCAGGAAATTTCACTTTGCTATTAAGAAAATATCATCCCTTTAAGGGTCCAGTTCTTTACCTTTTAGAGTTCAGCTCTTATTCCATTCATTTCTTAATCTATTTCTTTGCTCCAGAGAGGTTTGTCAGACTAAGTCAAACCAGCCTTTAAAATGCTGATGCTCAATGAAACAGAGCAGGGAGCACCCATGCAAACTCCACTGTTGGTGGGAATGGGTTAGGGATTAAATTCTATATGCATAATTGTGAACTGGTTTCCATTTTAAGGTAGACAGAATTAAATCAAATATATAGGTACATACTGTATAATAGTGTATATATAAAATAAGGTAGAATGGTTGCACTGAATCACAGGAAGTTATAGAAATAGACAAAAAATCAGGCTCACCTGCTTAATTAAAGAATATCACCCATAGAAAAAAAGAAGGCAGAGAAAAACATTTATATAAAACTTGTTTAAATGCCACCAAGGAACAGTGTACAATAGACAAATTTAGCATTTTGCTCATGAGAATATTTTCCAAATTAGCTGTAGATTTATTCCCTATGTCATGGTGCTTGAGAGGTTGGAAAGAAAAGCCTTTTATTCTCTGAGGATTATTTCCAGTATCCCTCAAACCCAGAGGCTGAGCAGAAGGCAGCTGAACTGGAGGTGGTTGTTTGCCCTTCCCTGCCAGCATCTCTCAGGCTGCTGCCCCAGCACCTCCAGCTGCAAGCACAGGAGCCATGGTGAGCACCAGGCACAGACCTCAGCTGAGGCTCTCACTGAAGTCCCATCCCACTGCCCGCTGGGGACAGAGAAGTAATTTGTCCTTATGGCCCCCACTCAGACAACAAACACTCAGCTACCAGACATGGCACAGGAATCAGCTGGACATGGATTTTAACTTCACTGCACTAGAGGGAAGGAAACTCATGCTCTTTCTATGAACTCTTCTCAGCAGCAGAGAGAGCCACCCCCCCTGCAATCACTGCTAGACAATTTTTTTTCTTGAGTAAGCCTCTCAGAGATAAACAACTTTGCTATTAGTGCAGTGCAATGAAAATAAAATCCATGGCAGATGGTTGCCAGTGAGTCCTGCTCAAACACTTCTGATAAAAAGGGAATGGCAGAGAGAGTGTAAAGCAGAAATTGGTGGAAATTAACAATGTTATGAATCTCCCACTGTCTAACAGACTCCTTTAACCATTGAAAACTCAAGATAATTGCAGATTTGCCCTTCTGTTTCATCCACTCTAAAAATTTTGTTAAAGTCCATTTTACATACAAAATATAATTTTTACTTCAGCAAAAAAAAATTCAATATAGAAGTTGAGAAACATGAAATAAATATATACATATTATGCCTCCTGCACAGGAAAGAAAACAGTAGAGAAAAGGGGTTTTTTATTATTATTAGAACTTATTGTAGAGTTGTTGTAAGAGATTATTATTGTCATAGCTAGGGATGAGTTATGCTGTTTAGACATCTATTTTAATCAAGAGGCCTGAAATTGGAGCAAAATGAAAAAAGAACTATTTTTGCAAGCATCTCACACAAAGACAGACTGATTTCATTGAAGATTAGTACCTTTTATTGATTTATTTTATATTTAATTGAAAAGAAAAACCACTTAACTCTGTTATAAAGACTTCAAGAAAGACAAGAACACATGGTTTAATACTCATGTGTGTCCCTATGCACCTTTAAGTACCAAGTTTATTTCAGTGTTTTACTATCAGCTGTCTCAATGTTCCCACAAGTAATGGTCAGCTCAGCGAAAAGCTGCCTGTGATAGAAATTGTGAGGAGTCCCAGGCTAACAGCATACAGTGCATCAACACATTCTCTTTTATTAGCTTTGAAGCGGACTTTTTCCAATTTCACAGTAAGTTGCTTTGTTCTTCTACTATGGAGATGAATAGAAGTACTATTTTTGTATCACGTTATATAAATTTGTCAAACATCTTCATTAAACTAGATCAGTCCTATTCTTTTCGGAATCTACTGCCTTCATTTTCGGTTTTAATAGCATCTGTCAAATAAATTTGTAGATATTGATCAAAGATCTCTTAGAGCATCTTTTCTTCCTGTAACTCCACCTTCCAGCACTGAGGAAAGAAAAAGCACCTGACAAGATCTAGGAGTATTGTTCCTTCATTTCCCTCTTCATCATCGCTCCCCCTCTAGCTTTGTGGTGGGGAAATCCCATCAAAACACCATAGGTTACTCCACTGGTTTATATTTTTATGAGAACACAGCAAAATTTGGAGAGACCTTCCTTGCACCACGGCCATCTGACATCTGTGCAGTGTCATCCCCTGTGAGGATGCTATCAGCCTTAGGCTGTGGCAGTGAACATCATAACCCACTTCTAGCACCAGACCCCTGCCCACCAGGGAAAGGGATGGGGCAAGATGAGGATGTGTGGCAGAAATTTGTGACAAATGGTATGATGGTAGTCAATGACAACAAAGTGAATGATACAACAAAAAAGTTAATGATAAAACAATGAAGGAATGAGAATGCAAGGCAGATAATTAGGTGCACCAAAAAAAAGAGAAGTTCCATATTGTGAAAAGTAAAAAAAAAAAAAAAAAATAGTATTTACAGAGAACAGCTTATTTCTCACAAAGCCACAAAGCACTGCATTCTTACCATAACTATTTCATTAAAATATATTCAGGTCATATAGATGCCCAAACCAACTTCAAACTGCATACCATGCCATGCAGCTAGCACTTGTTTTGAGGACTCAAGTTGGAGAAAATCAGAGCAGAGTCGATGCCACTGAAACAGGTCTCTGCTGGGTGAGTTTCTACTCCAATCAAATAAAGAGCAGGAGTGCCTCCAGTCCCCACTACACCAAAAGGTACAATTTTAATTCTCCAAACCAGAATGATGCTTTAAATGAAAGAAAACTGATGAGGAAAAATACATATCTTCCAGGAAAACTTTTCATTAAATTGGTTTTTTCCCATAAAATTTGTGTGCAGTTTTCCCTCCTAGTGCTATCCCAAATCAGGAAAAAGCTGGAAAAAATTACTGTCTGTGCTCTAAAACTGATGTTTCCGTTATATCAGGGCATTCTCCTTTTTTTATTCTTTTTTTTTTTTTTACTACTACTAAAACAAATGAAGCAAATTAAGCCAAAAATTCGAGGTAAAATTTTTAGCCTCCTTATTGGGTAAAGTTATCAAACCACTTCTCTTTTTCCCTCAGAGAAAACAGGGCCATTTATGCTACAGCTCTATCAGTGAATCATTACTGGTTCATCTTTGATTATGTTACCTTCAAAATCTGTGCAACTGTTTGTCTACCAAATACTTGAATACTAGCAGGAGTTTGTGATGAAATTTTCTTTGCCTTTTTCCCTTCTCAGTTGCTAGTCTAAGAGTATCATCTTTTAGTCTTCGTGATTATATGGAGTGCTACCACCTAATATGATCAGCTAAGAAAATTGTCTACTTTACCTTTTTTTTTTTTTACTTTTTAAAATCACTAGCAACTACCAAATGTATTATTTCCTGGCATGACTAAAAACTGAAACATTTTGAAAATACTGCAGAATCAAGGAGTAGAATTATCTGTAGCTGAACCAGATTTTTTTTCTTATTACAGAAATATCATAAGTCAATGTGCTTTCAGTACTGTCCATTTAAAACTATGTAGTGATTTTATGAAATCAAAGGAGAGCAAATAATTTCAGTTTGGAAAGTGAAGCATTTTACTTTGAAAAATGCTGAAATTAACCATTGTGACAAATGGTTTTGATTATTGTTTTCAATCTGGAAAATAAAAAAAAGCTCACAGAATATCTCAGTATCTTTTCACTTTCACTTTTTTCCCCAAGCCATTTTTCTACATTTTCTCTCAAAACATGCCCTATAATTCTGTTCCTATATTGTTATTCATACAAGTCCTTATTCTTTCAGACCCGCTCGTTGGTGATGTCTTTTACCCTCTGGGTATTGAGGGAAACAGAGAGTAGATATGAAGCCTAATAAAAAAGCATGGGCTAAATAACATTATCAAAAAACTAATTAAATCTGTTTTCTAACCTTCACCCAGCTCTGTTTTTTGCAAAACAATGGTAAAAGAAATCAAATGTAAGCTGATGATAGTTCCAAATATGGCTTAATCAACTACTGCAAGAGAGGTGATCATGGTTTGAAAAGTCCATGTCTGTGACAGAAGCTTTCTGGGCATTTTCTGTTCTAGGATAAACATTTTTCCCCAATGTCTCATTTATCATACTGCTGAAAAATTATATTATGCTCTTTCTCTCAAGTTATAAATGTATTACAATTGACATTCTGCCAGAGAGAACTTTAAACCCATACATCTTCAACATAGCTCAAACCCCCAACCTTTCTCAAATAATTTCCACTCTGTTGAGCTATCAAGTCCATTTGTCTTTCACATTCATAGATGATCTTGCTCCTCTGTTGTTTGGGCTCATAACAATGTGTCAAAGCAGACAATAAGAAGTTCTCCTTAGAACTGAGTCCTTCTGCCAGGAGCTGGGAGTGCTGTCACAGCCACCAACACCCTCAGGGCCAGCCCATGTGCTCCCTACTTGAGAAATGCAAACTCTGCAAACTGCCTTAGGGACCTTGTCAATTCCTAGAAAAAGCATTGCCCAAAGAGCTTGGGAATAACACTGTGGCCTCCACAGAAAGGACTTGGAAGGTATTTTCTAAGACCACAGCAAAGCATAATCAACAATATCTGAAACAGAACTGTAAAAGCAAATGCCTGCATTAGAACATTTTATTTTCTAATTCTACACATTGTTACAACGGTGATATCTTATTAAAATCAATGGAGTTTGACAAAAGAATTAGAATACAACATTTTAACTAAAATAGTTCATACTTCAGTAATATGTGGGAGAGATTGAAAGCATCAGTATATTTCTGAACATATAAATGTGCACTCTACTCTTAGCAGACTACATTTTGCATTTAAATTATTTTATCCACTTCAGTACTTTGGGCCTGATTCCTCTTTTATCTGTTTTTATTCAGTGACTTCACTTGAATAAAAATACAGATTAGGTGGCACTGAAAACTGTTGTGAATTTCTATTCATTTTTCAGAATTTTAATGTCGGAATATACCTTATATTATTTCTCAAGGTATTTTCAAAGCAAAGGGAGAAAAAAAAATTTGCAGAGACTTTTATAAGAGCAGACTCTGGTTGTTTGTTATTCCCCATAGCAGCATCCTTTTTGTGATTGCAAAGTCTCACCAGTTTTCTTGGTTTATTGTTTGTAGCCCTATTATGTTTATAGAAGCCATGGATTTCATTAACTTAGCATACAAGACTTATCTCTTCTTATTTTTTAAATTGTCTCTGGGCAAATAGTGCTGTTCCTGGGGGAAGTTAAATTGTTTGTGTTGAATCTGTAATTCCTTCAGCTTTGTACTGTAACAAATACAGAAGTAAAATTCTCTTTCAAGGCTTTTACTGCCTGACCAGGCTAGCAGGAGAGGGCACGATGTGGAGTAATTTTTCCCCTACTCTCTTTCCTATTTTAACTTGTATTTTTTTTTCCATTTGTTTTCTACTGTTTTTTTCAGGCAGATTGTGGTGTTTGAAGGCAAAGGGTTACCTGATGCTCTGAGGGTAGCCATGAAAATGCCTCAAGTGCAGTTTCTGCTCCCACCAGGGGAGTTTGGGGCATTGCAGAGCTCTGTGAACTTGGCTGACCTCAGTGCCTCCTGTGGGTGAGTGCACTTCAGCAATGCTGCAGGTGCTGGTGATGCCCCCAGGGACCAGAGCCCTCCCCAGCTCTGGGAAAGCAGCTGAGTGCCTGGAGCATCAGGCAGATCTCCCTGCCAGTGCCCCAGTTTGACTAAGGGAGGGAGACAAGCTCCTCCACACAGGAGGAAGTTGTCAAAGAATCTCAGTTGTAAACCTGCAGTGAACTGCTGTCCCAAAGCTTAGGCGCTGCCTGACAAGGGCAGGAAGCCCAGTGACACGAGGGACACCCTGTGTCCATCTTCCCTCGTGGGGAACACTGCTTTCATTAGGTACATATGGATTGACCTAAACACTGCTTTTAGTCCTGATAAAGTGTTCCAAAAGCCTCTAAATGCATTTCGAAGATCATTTTTTTCAGTACATGCCACGCATCACATCAGGGGCTGCTTTCAAGGGCCAGCCTGAAAGAGCCCAGTAATTTATTTGGCAGCACTTAGGCTAGGCAGACAACCTGCAGGCACGTGCCACTCTTTGGATTCAGAGTACCCATTGACTTTTTCCTGTGTCTTTAGTGAGAAAAAGTTGACAGAATTGAAGTGTTTGTTCAGCCTGGAGAAGAAAAGGCTAAGGAGGGAATGATGGCAGCAGTCTTGGAAAGTTTGTCCAATGATCAGTGTAGCAAAAAGACATTAATGGGAATCTAGGGCCATTAGTTGCTGAAGTTTCACTTAGATATCAAGGAACTCTTTCTTTCTAATAGTAAGGATCACTAATGACTGGAAATGTTGCCACTAATGATTTAGGCACATTTAACTCTGCCTAGGGACAAAGAGAGAGATTACACAGCCTCTAAAGATCCTATTTTAAAATAATTCATTTAGGCTAGGCATTATGGCTTTTAATGTACAGGGATTTAGTCTGGATGTATGCTTTGTCCATTCTGGTCTTTGGTTCTATTTCACTGAGGAAATGAAGAAATCTCTTTCTCAGTCTGTAAATTAACATAAAGCCTTTTTCAGAAGCTCATGCCTGCATATAAACTAAGTAGCACTAAGACTGCTCAGCCACAGCCTGTCCTGGCTCTTGTCACACTGAAGAAACAGTGGCAGAAGCACAGAAGAGCTGAGGCCTGAGATGGTCTAGTGCAAGCCCCCTGCTCAAGTAGGGTCATCCTGAGAAGGCTGTCCAGGATCATGTTCAGAGGGATTTGGAATATCACAGAATCAATTAGGCTGGAAGAGACCTGACATCTGGGAGACATCTGGAGAAGAGGACAACCCCCATCTGGCTACACGCTTCTGTCAGGGAGTTGTAGAGAGGTCACCCCTGCACCTCCTGTCTTTCAGGGTAATAAACAATTGATGCTCCACAACCCCTCTGCACAACCCGTGCAAGAGTTCAATAACCCTCCCTGTAGAAAGGTGTTCTGTGTTCTGAGGGAGTCTCCTGCATTTCAGTTTGTGCCCACTGCCTCTGGTCCTGTCACTGAGAACCTCTGAGATCAGCCAGGATCCCTCTTCCTTACTCTTGTTCATCAGATATTTATATGTGTTGATGAGGTCCCTCTGGAGCCATCTAATCTTTAGGCTTGATGATCTCAGCTCCCTCAGTTGCTCCTCCTCTGTGGGATGCTCCCATTCCTTCATGGTCCTTTGCTTGACTTGATTTCTGTACATCCCTGTTTCTCTTTTACATGAGAACCCAGCCCTGGATCCAGTACTACAGGTACTTCTCACCAGTGCTGGACACAGTGACAATGAGAGAAATAATAAAAAGAAACATAAAATGGATCTGAAATTCAAGGAGAGAGTAATATTTATGAGGCTATCACGACTGTCCTGCTAACTGCATGGGATCAATCAACAAGATTTAGCTGTGATGATATCATATTTCTAAAGTTACTTTTTGCCAGCAGCAGAATATGTTATTATTCATTAGCCTGAAGGAGGATGAGATAAAGTCCATTTCAGAAAATTTTCTTTTTTCTGAGGATGCTAGTCTTCTCTCTTTTTTTAATTAAATGAAATTCTTATTTTTTCCTAAACTTCCCAGCAGTGTTATTAAAACAAACAAAACACAAAAGACAACCATTGTTTGAAAGGAATTCTTTCTCCTCATTCAGTATTGAATGAACCATACAATCAGCCACTAAACTGCAGTGTCTTGCCCAGAGATATGTTATACTGTATATAATACCTCACTACAAGAGCACCTTCCTCTTCTCCATCCAGTTAACACACTTAATGTCCATAGAGGTTTTTTCAGCATTTTTAAACCACTTACAAATGAAATGACACAATAAATGATGAGAGCTGATTGCAAAAGAATACAGAACAGTTCCTAATGAACAGGAAGAGTATCCTGAAAGCATATAAAACAAGTCCTTTAGACAATCCCTTTTTTAAATTAGACAGGAATGTTTAATTTTCTTGCAAGGATAAAACATGCTTCATTCAGTCGACCCAACATATGAGCTACAAAAATAATATATATTCTGTCATCCTATCTGGCTGAGTCCCAAAACAGAAAGGGTTTTAGGAAGAAAGATACTTGGAACTAACACATTTGTTATCAACATCCCTCAAGACCCAAAATATGCTTATGATAGGAATTAAAATACTATACAGAATTCTATAATTCAATTTATGCCCTCTTAAATAAAATTTAAAAATAAAAATTTAATTACTGTGAATTCAGACCACTCCTTAATAGAAAGCTTTATTATTTTAAGAATAGAACATTCACTCACAACACAAGTGAAACATCTGCAGTAGGAGACCAAAAAAGAAAGCAGAGAGTGTGTTAATCTACAGCCTGCAGAATGATGAGTATTTTGAATGATTTACCAGAGCCCTCTTTCTCCATCCTTCCTCACACATCACCCTCCTTGCGTGCCATGTCCCAGGAAAGGCTGCTGTGCAAAGCACACTCCTCCCTCCCCGAGGGATGCTGGCAGGTGGCACTGAGAAAGGTCCCAACAGACAACCCATGCAGCTGCTCAGGACACAGAAGGGTGTTACCCTTGAGCCACAGACCTTTGGTCAGGCTTTCCTCAAGCAGCAGCTTGTCTATAGCTCTTCATACAGCGTCTCCAGAGCCCCAGGCTGGGAAAGGGAGCGCCTTTGGAATAGCTGAACTCTACCTGGGAGTTGCAGTGTCTCTCAAGACCCTGTATGCGTTGGAAGCTGCCTCCAAGGTAAGATTTTCTCTCCCCAAGTGCCACGTACACAGCTCAGAGACTGCACTTGGTAAATTGGCACAAACAAATGCAAGATTCACGTGATGCCACTGAATCCCACTGTACAGGTGGGATTCATCTTGCCAAAAAGTAGTTATATATAATATACAACCCATGAAGTAATCTAGACTTTTTTTGTAATTAAGGGGGATAAAGGAATGAATACTTCTCAGACATGACCTGCATAATATATTTTAGTCATCTATCTTTAAATTTAGTGAACCATTTTTCTGGAACTCACTAGTCCAGCAGACATACATTTGTCTCAAATGCTACTTCTTATGCAAATGTCTAATTCATTTCTGGAAAGGCAAAATTATCTCTAAAGGAAAACACATAGTTTATGCCTCATTTGTATCCATTGGCAGCCCTTGGAAAAACAGGGCAGTGTAGGCACAGTGCATTAAATGATAACAGGGGTCACTCTGAACAGCTACTCTTTAGTCTGGGATGGAAGGGCCACCGATATGATGCAGGTCATTTAAAGCAAATGCCAGTACAGCCAGCCCACACTGCAGTAGGCTTCCTTATATGTCACAGGCAAAGTATTTTAGGAATTTCTGGCAACTTTAGCATTTTGTCCTCTCTGGATTGTGGAGTCACTTGCCCTAGATGTCATCCATCAAATCATAAGTGTTTCAGCAAAAGCCATAAAATTTATGACGACATTTTTTTTATTTCAGTGCCCAACATTTCAAACTCTCCCAGAACAGAAATGATTGAATGGTTGGTCCCAATGACATATTCTCTCTTCATGTGATCCAGCCACAGTTTCAGTCCTGAGAGGGATGCCAAAAATTTAACATCATTTTACATGTCTTTATCTAAATGTCTCAGATCGAGACCATGGCATGTGGGGTGGCAGGCTTATTTAATTAAAGGGAAGGGGGACAGTAAATGGGAAAAGAAAAAAGAAAAAAAAAAAAAAGAAAAATTTCTGGATTTATTTTTAAACTTTGCTTGTGTCTGAACACCTTCAAAAATCTGGTTATTACTCCAGACTGCAAGGAGACAGAGCACAAGAAAGTGCTCTTCTTCAGGATGACCAAAAGCCCAGAAGCTGTTTGGTCAGACATATCCAAAATGCAGAGCAGAACAGCATTGCTGCCCTCCACATTCATCTCTGCAAGGAAAAAGAAACATTTTTCAAAAGGAACCTTTTCTTGTTTGTTAAAGAACTCACCCTGTTTATAACTCACACTCAACAGCAAGTGTAACCCAGCTACTCCACTCCTCCACAACCAAAAGACAAGCTGTGAAAGTTAGGCTTGAGGAGAAGTTTAACAAATAGCAAACATCCTCATAGAGGAAGGTATGAGATCAAAAGCCTCCTGTGCACTCTCAGAGAACCTACTATATATACTGTCTCATAAAATAGAAAAGACACAGGGGAAATCCAGCTGCTGCTGAGGAGATACCACTTCCACCAAACTGCAGAAAGCCATGCAAGTCCTTAGTGGATAAAGTCACTGGTGATGCTATCCTTCAAGGCATCCTCTTCCCCAAATCCTTATTTTCTTGTTATTGTGTTCACCCTACACACTCCATTGAGAACAGCAAAATGACAAAGCTCAGGAGTTCTGGAAAACACGTTCACTGCTGCGTCGCCTTTTCAAAAATGCCAAATTTTTAAGGTGGGCTTAGGGGCCCTCTAGTGGCATTTCAGAGGCATTAGGGAAGAGGAATGGCTTCTTTCCAAACCTCGGCCCCACCAATTTCAAACCAAAATACAAACGGTAATTAGAGTTCCTCCACCTCTTCCAACAGAATTTAAAGTCCTCCTTAGGCTGTGTCTCTACTTTGCTTTTTCATCAACTTTTTCAGTGAAGCTAAAAGGGGTGTTGCTCTTTGCCATCAACCTTGTAGAGCCAAAGGCTGATTGTGGTCCCATGAGATATCCTGAACTGCTCTCATCAGCGGGAAAACACTCCCAGTCTGTCACAAATGCGGCAAGTCTGTGAGCTTTATGACCTCTCGATGCTCGTGCAACAAAAGTAGAACACAAAATTGGCTTTCATCTTATTCTGCTTAAGCGCAGTGGCCTTTTTACAGGGTATACAATTGTAGCACAGCTTTTCTGGTCCTTTCTTATTCTATAACTCCAGAACCTGGGAAACAGATCAGTGGGCACTTTGAACCTCTCACTACCACCTATGAAGATGGCCCAGCATGTAAATTAATTTGTAAGGCTTCTCTACAGCCTGAGAAACAGCACTCTTCATTGCCTAAGCCCTGGAGGGATACTGCAGCAGGACAGCACTGCGTCCTCTCAAATGCCACATCACCTGAAGTCCATCTCAGGCTTTGCAGAAAAGGCTTCAGCTGAAACTCAACACCATATTCAGCAGTAAAGTAAGGGGTCCTTCAGGTGTTTTCTCTTAAAAGTGCTTGATGTTTTGCAAGACATGAGTAGCTACAGAGAAGATCGAGACTCTCTGCTTGCAAGGAGTCACATGGAAAAGACAAAGGATAATATATACAAGTTCATCCTGGGGAGATTTTGATTAGATACAAGACAAAAATATTTCAGAAGGAGACAAATCAGTCATTGCAGTAATTTCCCCAGGAAAGTGATGGATTCCCCAGGGTTGGACTCTTAAGAATAATGAGAGTGCTGGGACACACTGTTTAGAACATGCTTTTTCTGAGAAACGTTGGATAAAATTATCCCTGAGGCCTCCTATATTCTACAAAATCTGGACAGCTGACTCTTTGACCAAAAATTTTGGAAGCCAGATTAAAGATTTCTAAAGCCTTTTTAAACACCTGGAACTGTTGTAAAGTAGTAGGAGAAAGACTTGAAGGTATTCAAAGAGCTAGAAATAGAGGCAATTTCAGTGCTGCTAAGCCAGAATGTCTGAAATTTATGGTCAATGACTTCCACTGTATAATCATAAGATTTTTATTAGAATTTTGGCAGCATAGGAAAGGTATTAGGGTTTCTTTTTGCCTAATTTCTGATCTTCAACCTCCTGTGCAGCATCTTATGTATAAAACATTCTTTAGATGCCAGCTAGAAACATATTTATATGTAAAATTGGATATTTCTCCCTTACAGCTCAAGAGAAAAAGAAGTTTCTAGGGAGGACTCACATTAAAATCACATTGGCAGCAGAACAATTTACTGCTGCTATCTTACTTATATACATCTACTGCAGATATTCTTAGGTCTACTTTTAATAAAGGAAAATATCATGCCACATTTTTGTCCAGTTTCAGAAGAGATTTTAGAGCATATATAGGCTAACAAATAGAAGAAAAGTGGTGTTTATGTTGCAGGTTAGTTCAGCAGTTATGGGCTGCTTTCAGCAAGTTTGATAGGAGTCCCCAAAAGATCTATTGGGGTCAGTGCAAAGGAGAAGGGTTAGATACGAACTAAATCTCTTCAGCTGACCAGTGCTATGACTGTCAGTAATCATTATAGACTTGAGACCCAAGATTTGGTAGGCATGACCCTACTCAAAGCTGGTGCCCTCTCTCCTCTCTCATGGAAGCTTGATTTCATGACTTGGTGATGCTGTAAAGAGGATGCTCCACTCCAGCCAGCTGCAGGTGGCAGCAGACAGTACACATGTCCAGCACAACGCGGGGTCAAACAAAGGTACCTCACCCCTGGAAGCAGTCAGCTGCCCGAGCACAATGCTTTATTGTGTTAAGTCATCAGGAGGGGGCCAGGGCTGCAGTAGGACATCAATAATATCTCTTGTAACACTTACCTGTGCAGAGCATCGTATCATGCTCGGCTTCACACCTTAAGTGTGAACCAGCAGCTCAGATCTCCCACTGGGGAAAAAAAATATTTCTTTAAATGTATCTCTTGTTCAAAGCCTAATTTCCTTTTTGTCTTGTTGGTTGGGGAGTTTTCACTTTGCTGATTTCACACCAATTATCACTTTTACTTAGATAACAAAGCGTAAAGGCTTGTACAGACTTGTAAGTTAAAGCAGATTTATGCAGAGAGTGAATTTGCAGTACCTCAACAGCTATTCCTGTACAGACAAGACCACTGCTGTTATAGGCTATGGTGAGCAATCCCCAAATCTCCCATGGGATTTGTGATCCCAAGATCACAGTTAAACCAACTCTGTCTACCTCTAGTGGGCAGTCAGGAAAGGACACGATTTTCCAGATTCCTTTCATGAAAGAGAGATGGCAGGGGGTAAAAAAAGGGCAGTGGCCAGATCACTGGAAATGCCTAAGATACTGGCTGGAGATCTCAGGGCTGCGCTTCCCTGGAGCCTTCAGCACCAACAGTGGCAGCTGTTCTCCACACTCCTTTCCTAAGAAAAACCTGAACAAAGTAGGAGATGTAACCTTACATACCTTATATTTGATTTGCAACCTGAATGCGCTTTTCCTCCCACATGCTGTCATACTGAAATAACAGCTCATCTGTGAATCCATTTTCCTTTGTGTTCAGGTAGGACATTGTTTCTAAATGACCAAAGTGGAATAAAATGTACCACAAGGAGCCCAAAAGAATCAAATTAGTGGAGAGTAATGTGCAACATTTTCAATTCCTCTAACACTCAAAGATAAAGAAATTAATCAGTGGGATGTTAGGAAGTGTTGCACTAATTGGCACTTCTACCTGACTGTGGCATTTTCTTTAGAAGTCACCATTAAATCACAACGTGCCTGCTTCAGTACATGTGGTAAAGTATTGTAGCTGTCATAGTGCTTTAAGTGCTTCATCCAGTGTGCTACAAGTAACATTATTCCACCTGCTTATAATCTTATTCTGTATTGTTCCATATTTTTAATAAAACCTTAATTTCCTTAGTTTCACAAAAAAATGCTGCAGTAATTATTCTAATTGAAGACCTACAAATGCCACAGTTTTATTTTGCTCTTCTCAAAGCTGATCATGGCACTTAAAACTATGCCTATTCCAGTACTAAATAAAAGCAAGGGGAAAATCTAGTAAGGAGAAGAAATTATTTAGATATCCACTATATTTTTTAGTAATGCCCAGTCTTTATCTGAATTTCTGGTTGAAATTTCCATTGAAGCAAATTAAAATTCTCCCTTTGACTTTCTGTTTCTTTTATCTTCTTTAAGAATCCTTGTCCAAAATATCTAGTAATAGCCTTTGGCAGTGAGAACATAACTAGTCAGTGGTTGTGTGTTTCTAAAAATTCCTTTGTTTTTAGAAGTCAAGTAATTTGTATTCTGCTAAGCTCACTACACAGCTTCCCCAGATATGGTTTTCTAGTAGTTTCCAAGCTTCAGCACATCTGCAATGCTCTGCTGTAAACCATAACCTAAAGCCCAGTCATAATGGAAATACAAGAATGTTATGGGAATGTAATGGAAAATAACTCTAAAATATATTTATATGCCACTACGCATTCATTGGACTAATGTATTTACAGCACTGGGGCAGCATCTGTCAATGTCACCTCTGTAGGTGGCATTGACATTCTGATTACACATGAAGTGGGAAAAAGAACTTTAAGAAAAAGCAAAGATGAAAAAGGCCTGCAGGAGAGTAATATGTAGCAACTGTGAGAGCTTTCTTTAGGAGGAATTTAACAGAGGTATTAAAAATAAGCAGGAGTCAGACAAAAATTGAACCAAACTTTCCTGTTTGCTCCTAACTATGATATAAAGACTTGGGAAAAGAATTCTAGCACTGACTAATAATAAGTAAATAAACAAATTTCTATTTGTCCACTGTAAACTCTAGCAGTTGACTGGAATTTGTCAAAGAACCATAGTTGTCTTAGAAGTTTGGGGTGGGGTAGAAGAGAAAGGATTAACTAACAGTTTTGGTGGAGAAGATATTTGTGAAAGATTGTTAATAAAGCATCAGAAGGATTTATGTCTTTGGACATAAAGCAACACTAATTTGTGCGGAAAGAACATCTGTCTTAATGGGAAGATTTTTCTTTATTGCCCAGTGTCATGCTCCCTCCTATAAAGGATGAGCTGGCACCAGGGCCAGAGTTCTGGTGGAGATGGCTGCACTGGGATCTTCTGACAGGGACTCTTGATCCCTACACCATCAGGGACTGAGATTCTCACAGAAGTACAAGGTGAACCTGAGTGTGTGTATGCTCACATCACCTCTCTAAAATAAAAAGATGGAAATCTGAGGCATGAAGACTGAGTGATTTGCTCAAAACTGTCAAAATTTCTGGAGAGTGCTGTGTAGCTCAGATCCTCAGCAGCCAGCCATCAGATTTATGTGTGCATTGCACTGAAGAGAGGTAGCTGCAGCTAACCTGAATGCCAGTATACTCCACAGAAGGCCTCAGACTCCCCTCTTCATCCAGACTGAGATAATCTTTACCAATTCTTTGTCCTTGCATCCATTTTCCATCTCTCTTACCAGGTAAGCCCAGCAAGCATACCTGCACTTGGGAATGGGGAAGCCCAGTCACATCCTTTGAGAAACAGGCTTCTATCACTTGCAACATGGAGTTATTTCCACACTTACGAGACAGCTCAAACTGGATTTGCGTTATGAATTTGAAATAAAGGGGATAAAGACATTCCACCTTCCTTAAAGCAGTGCTGGAATAGGAATCTGTCCTGTCTTTCTCAACTGCTACAGTGATATGTCTTTTGCTGTTCCTTAAATAGGTGGTTGTTCTCAGCATGCAAATAGTTTCACCAAAATAAGCTGGGGCAATGCAAACTCTTAAGAACTCTGCGTACAAGCTATGTTTCTCCTGTGGCTACATATTCTTCAGTCACTGAAAATACTTGTTTTCTTTCCTTCTATGTCTAGTCAAGTAATTGGGTTTCCTCTTCCCATGTTCCGCACTGCTTCCACAAAAACACACCTGGGAACCCCATGTGGGATGTTATTTTTCTTCCTTTGGTAATTTGTCAATCACACTAAGACTTCAGCTTGTCCTTCAAATCCTAACAAAGAACTCAGAATTATAAAGTAGGAATCCATGTTTAAAAGGTACTTTCCAGTATAACTTACCCCATAGTGTTTCAGCTCAGGTTCCTCTGTCCTCTAATTTCTCCACTTTTTGGTGTTTTCTTCATAGCTATCTAGAAACTATGTGACTCACAATTCAAGAAGAGAAACTTTTGAAGATTCAAGAGAAATAGGAAATGTCTCATTGCAGACATGTATTTTAAACTGTTTCCCCAGAGTTAAGAAAAGATCTTAAAATACAGACACATGCACACACAAACAAAATTTAAAATATTTGAATAACAAGCCTTATGTATTATGCCAGGAATGTAGACTGGAGGAGAGGGATTACAAACTTGAATGTGTGACTAAAAATATACATACGGATGGGAGGGTATTAGAATCCATGATGCTTATTTCGGAACAGATGGAGACTATTCTGTATTACAACCACTATTTGGGGAAAGCACTAAGCTGTGCAATTCCCAAATTTCAGTGTAACTACAACAAAGCAGGCAGTATTTTTTGTGTCAGTAATCAGAAGGTTTTAGAGGAAATATGTTTTTTTTAAATGCAGCTGAATCATAGAAATAGTTCTTTGATTTCTCACAGGCGCCTAAGCTTTGGCAAAACAAGTACCTTAATCACTACTTCATTCCTTGTACTCAATAAGACAGTCTAATCTACTCTCATTTTTAAAAATCTCTTTTAAACCACTGTTCCCTGACTCAGGGTTTCCTTATTAGCATTACAGGGTGATTTTAGAGCACTCAAGCAGGTATGATTACATTAAGATGCAAAAAAAACCTCACAAATACTTAGTTGGCCAAATGTCATGGAAAACTTCCTGGTGATTAACTCATTTTTGATTATCAAATAATTCCTCATTGGAGGAAAAGGGAACATCAGCTCTTGGGACTAGTTTTCATGAGACTAAGATAAATTACATAGTAAGTTACTACTCGCTGTAATTTCAGCGATGCACCAGTTACAGATTGAAACTGAGCTTCATTGCAGAGTTCTGTAGAAGTATTTGAACTCTAAAGATTTTTACAATGGTCTCTGAAAGAAATCAGACTACAGCAGAATGAAGAACACAAATTCATGTTGGCTTAAATCAATGAAGGAAAAGTTTATAGGGGGTTGTGGTGGGTGAGTATTGGTCTCTTCTTCCAAGTAACAAGTTATGGGATGATATGAAATGGCCTCAAGTAGCTCCAGGGGAGATTTAGGTTGGATATTAGGAAAGTTTTCTTCTCTGAAAAGGTTATCAAGCATTGGAACCAGCTGCCCAGAGAAGTGCCAGAGTCACCATCCTGGAGATAGCTACGAGGGATGTGGATGTCACACTTAGGGACGTGGTTCAGTGGTGCTAGGTTAACCACTGGACTTAATGATCTTAAATTCTTTCCCATCCTAAACTATTCTATGATTTTATTGTCAGGAGAGGAGAAATGGCTTTTACTGCAAACTTAATAAACAGCACAGAAGAGGCACTAAGATAAGTTTATTCAGGGGTTTGCCATTAACCAAGTCCCTTTTAAAAGCCAGTAAAAGTTGCCCTGTTGAGGAATTTACTCTTGATGCTTTCTGATTTACACTTATTCTGTAGTTAAAATATATATGCCTTGGTTATTTAATATATTCCCGTTATTGGTATTCTTAAAAAAAAAAAAAAAAATGAAAGGAAGAAAATTGTGCTTGAAAATAATGAATATTAATTGATTGGTATCTTTTACAATTTGACTGATCTTGAAGTTTCTTTATCAAAAGGTCAGTTTAATCATATACTGGAAATATCTTTAAAATTTAACAAACCTCATGCTGAACAATAATCTAGAAAAGTACAAACATAAATTATATATCTCAACGGAAATATTTTCTTTTTATTGGAAGTTCCATACAACTATTTTTATCAGGTGAAGACAACACAAACAGAATTTACAAAGGCCAGACTTGTTGTTTTTCAGTTTTCATCTGCCACAACTGTCTTATGATATTCAAATATCAGAAGCATTTTACAAACATTACAGTAGGCCATTTTCAACAGTTCAATGCAAAAATTAAATATGCTTAGTCGAATTTCTAAGGAAACCTCTGATTCTTCCTCTCCATTGACTTGAAATTAAAGCAAATCCAAGACAGCAGGATGAAGTCAGTCCACAAAGAAGGACTATTCACACATTTTCTGCGTTTGATAAGGGGATGCCCAGTCACATATTATCTGCCCACTGCTGTATCTAAGCTCATACCTTGCCAAATGAAATTTTCAGAGAAGAGGTGGAAGGACAGATTTCCACATCCCAGCTCCAAGACTGAGCCATACAGGACTGCACATCTCTAAAGGAAACAAAAAGAATAATACTGTCGTCTTATTCTCATTTTAATAAGGGACTCAATGACTTTTCCCAAATATCATTGCATGTACATTTCTACATATTTACTGTATGAGAACGCTGATATATTGATTATTGGATGAGATATTTATGCTGTGACAAGAGCTGCATTTGCTACCATTTCTTGCTCTCACCATCTGTTCTATCTGTGCCTTGTCAGGACCGTACCAAGGGTTCTATCTTAGATTTTACCTCAACTAACTGTCTTATTAGCACTGTCTTTTTTAAATTAAGATACTTCTGTGTCAAAAGAAAAGACTGTATTTTCCATCCATAACCATGTTACCTCTACACCTTTCAGGAAGGAGTCATGCCAGTGTTGAAAAGTTTTTTTTCTTCACTGCACAATATTTTATGCATTGTACTTGTTCTGGCTTTTTTCCCCACAAGGAATTCCCAGTATATGAGAAATTATTTAGACTTCAAAACTGCCAAAGGGAACTTATCACACCTACTTTTCTGTTAGTACAAGGTCTGCTATCAGCTCTGCAATTAAATGTACTACAGTCAGCCAAAATTGTATCTACTGTGCCTATGTAATTATTTTTTAAAAATAACTTTCAGCAATATTTCTGCTGATTATTGCAGAATAAAGATTATTGCCCCATTCAAAAGCATGCTACAACTACTGAGGCAACCAGTTTCACATCAAAACATGCAGAGTAAATGAACGGCCCATATGAACTGTTTGCTATAGAACTGAAATTTTGCCCATCAAATTACAACGTCTCTTTTCCAAAATGGCTCTTCCAGCTTGTGTCTTTCCCATCCTGCTCCTTGGCAAGTGTGTGTTAGAAGCAGTAATATAAAACAGGTTCACAGGTATTTAGCATCTCTTTGTATTCACAGACAGAGTTATACTACTTGGGAAGGCAGTCTTCTGTTCCAGCTACTTCTGCAGACAGAGTGAGAAAATTAAGTTCTGCAGCTGATGGAAAAGGTTGTTTGCCCTTTTGGGTACAAAGAAATAAAATAAGTGTACAAAGAAATAAAATAAGTGTTTCTCCCAGTTTTCCTTTCCCTGTGGAGTTTCACATCTGAGACTTTTTCCAAAGTAAGGTTTTTTTTAATGTCTTGTCATCAGCTCCTTCTTTATTTAAATCAGAAATTAATGGCTTATCAAAATTGCTTGAAGTCTTTTGGGGCCTGTGTGGCTGAACATGCTGCCAGAATAGTTATTGAAACTCTGAGGAGGTTAAATTAACTGATGACAAAGATTTCAGACAGTGACTGTCTGACTACACTGGTGCTCTGGTCTCCATGCAACCACAGTTTGTCTCTTCCCAAAAAAACAGTAAAGACTACCCAAGTGGTTTCTAATGTAGCAATAGTCTGTGCACCCGTCAGATATAAGGAATACAGGACATGGGAGTTATTATAGAAGACAAAAAAATTCTTAGCTGTACTCTTAGGGTAGAAAGAAACAAAACCTAGACGTGCCATGCGAGTGTCCCCTATGCCCTGATATGTTTTTACATCACTTTCTCAACCCCTGTAGCTGCTGGCTGGTTATGTCAGACTTCCTGGATATTTTAACATTCCTCAGAGTGGCCAATTGAGTCCCTTGGCTGGGATGACATTCCCATCCCACAGCAGCCCAGTGGGGAAGTGATGAGCTTTCCCTCAGCAGCACTCACAGACTTTGCAGAGAAGTGGCATTTTTCTTTTGCAATGCTTCCTCCAGCTGTCAGGATCAGTGCATTAAAGGACAACTGCCATGACTCTCATTGCACACCCAAAGAGGTTTGTGAAATCATGAAAATCAGAAAGTTTGTGGAACAGATCGAACAAACATCTGTTGGGAACTCTTGAGGTTACACTGAACCTCTCTTGATGTGGGTGGTCGCTGAAGACCCATTGTCACACAGACAATGCTCTCTCAAGTGCCATTCACATTCCACTTTTTGAGACTCCCTGATACTTGTATAAAAATACAGTCAAAAGAAGACCAGGATAATACTGAAAACAATAAAACCTAAGGTGTTAAACAGAAATTGGATCTATACAGCCTTTCTCCCATGGATGAATCATCTTCTGTTTGTGTTCTGAGGGCATATTTCTGCTGAAATGATGAAATGGGATGTAAAATTTGCTTTATGCTATACCACTAGATGGCAAACTGGCAGTGTGATACACTCCAGACTGCCTAGCACAGACATCTCTGATTAGGCATATTGCAAAAAATGCAGGTATGCAAATTAACAGAGGTTTGATGATGTAGAATGAAGAATATTTCAACTTCCATGTTATTCATGAGGTTTTTAAGTCTGAACAACATGGATCCTATTGGAATCATTAAAGGTTTCTAGGGCAAATTGTTAACATGGCCTTTCCCTTTTATATCTCCCAAAGCTGGGACTAAGCACAGCTTAGTGTCAGACAACACTGTAGTGGCTTCATCTGGAGATAAGTCTGGAACAAGAGTGTCACAAAGCCCTGGGAGAGGGGCTGTTCCCCCAGACTGAGGCCTGTGGAAGTGCTTCAGGAACACAGTAAAACTCTTTCCAGTGTGTACATTTTGGAGAGGCACTAAGATCATCTAGCAGTCAGCTCTTAATCAGAGTAAAATTTCATTATTTATATAAAATGATGAATGCATAAACATTTATTTCAAATCTAAGAGACCCAGGAGCAGATGCAAGGAAAGAAACATTATTTAACATTTCATTTCCTCTTCACCAGCACTTGTGATCAAAACTGCTGGAGAATCATATAAATTAGCCTTTTGATCCCCTCAAAGAATTTTTTACAATAAATCCAGGAAGATGTCCTCTCTGTACCTCTGGCCATGGGACTGCAGGGATAGTTCCCCATTTGCCTTTCAGGATCAGGAACAGCTATGAGAACAAGCATGACAGAGTTTGCAGGTTTCTGCCATTGAAATTGCTGCTGCTGCTGCTTTGTCTTCCTATGGAAGTCTGCAAGGGCAGAGCAAATTTAGAAAAGTTAAAGAGAGGAGAAAGGCACCAAAAAGTCTCCCAAGAGCTCCCAGTCTTTTGCCCAATGCTAAAATGAAGTCACCCAAGGATATAATTGCTAACAGCTGGTTTTCTAGCTCAGAAAATCTCTTAAGTTACAGAATAAGCACTGAAAATGCAAAATGCTCTGTAATGCTACTAAGATGTATGGAATATTAGTAAAAGAGAATGTGCCCACTCAAGCCAAAATGCAACCATGTAACGACTCAAGGACCAAACAGAAGTGTATGTTGGGAGAGATGCAAGTCACTTCACTTGCTTGGAGATATTTAGTCCCTTGCATTTGCTTTATATAGGATGAATTTGGTATCAGGTATTTTCTTCAACACAAGTGAGGATCTGCAAACTATGGACAAAGAAGTTTTGCTTTCCTGTGCACCAGAGAGTAAAAACCCAGAGAGCACTCCTCTTGTCATAGCTCCCAGCCTGTTTTTTCCATAACCATCAGACCAAACACTTCCTGAGCTCTCTCAGGGCCATGGCTATTAACAAATCCTTTTCAGGTTCTTGCCTGATGCCAGTTGACAGAAACAGCAGTTAATCCCCAATTTTTATTCTAATTACCAACTCCTGCACTAACCCCAGTGCCCATGTGTCTCAGCATCTGTCCAGACTTTTGTACAGTGCTGTTTTAGGGACTAGTTTCCTTCATTTTAGCTGTCATCAAGCAGACAGGGAATCAAGACCTCCATTTGCATGACAGGGTTTGTCTCAGGCAAGAATCCTACCCCCAGCATTCACAAATTTCCGCATGGCTCTTTTCATAACAGCAAATTAAAATATACTGTATTACCATTGTTGTTGATAAAGTTATTATTTGTTTTGGAAGTACTTATTTCTATTTTCATTTTATTCACATCTGGAAGATCCAGGGAAAAGCAATAGATATGTAGACAAATTTTTGGATTCATAACTTTAGTTTTTGATCTATAGCAGTATTTGGAGTGCAAGAGAACTGCTTAGAAGTCACAGCACTTCCTTGTAATGCATTTTTTATGCCTAGCCTTTGTATTTAGGTCTTAAATCATTGAGACTAAGTCTCACACTGTAGAATAAATGTTTTTATCACGTCCTCTATTGTGTAGAGTACGTGCCTAAAGTGTTGAATTCACCAGGTGCCAAGGGCTGTACTGGGCAGCTCCCACTGCCTATTTTACCTAAGCTTGAGCTCTGGAAGGGGAAGGCTGTAAGGACTGGGGGGCACATGGGATATGGCACATGGGATATGGCACATGGGACAATGGTCAGAGTTTGGAGAAATAGCACCACAGTTCACCTCTGCCTCCGGCCAGCAGAAACAGTTGTTGCAATAATCTTTGCCCTCTCCCCTTTGCACCTGTTCTCAGCCCTCTGTTTTGCTCCTGTCCCTTTCTTTTCAGTAACAGAAGCACCTTAGGCTCTGCCAGGCTCCTGTTCACCACCTCTGAGGCAGTAAAATCACTGATTAATGCATTTTTGAGAGAGCACTGGAGCTGACTCAAGTTGTCACATACACACAAATAGCAGACTGCATTAACCGAGCTTCAGCTGCCCTTCTGAAAGCAATGTGATTATAACAGCTTTAAAGACAGGACACTCTGTAATTAGCAGAGGGCTTTTCCTGGTAATTACATTAACCTTTAGTTGAATGTTACTCAACCCATCACAGTGTTATTTTTATGGTCCCCTACCAAAGTATGCCTCTGTAGGATTGTGAACCTGTCTTGGTCAGTGGAAAATTCCACATCTTTGCAGATATCCTACAAGGGCCTTGCTTCTGTCGAGTGCCACCCCGCGCTGCGCCTGCAACGTTTACAAACAATGACCTCGCCGCCTGGAGGGAATCCAGCCCTGATAGTAGCACTTTCAGCCATTCTTTCCTTGTGCAATGAATGAAGAATGAAAAATGCAGCTATTCACGGCAGCAGCTTTGTCTGATAGTAATGACCTGGGTACTAATGTAACAGTTTGTCACATGATATGTTCTGTATATTGTTTTTTCCCATAGTGTTTGGTTGCCTCTGTGTTTTCCAAGTACAGAACTGCATAAAGTATTCAATAGAACTCTAGACATTCAGAAAACAGGGGCCATGTCTATAACAAAAAACAGCTAAGCTGGATAAATATGCAAACATTCCTCATAAAAATCCAATTAAGAGATTAGCTGCACAAATACACAAAAGTTCATGGGAGGTGATCTGGCACTACACATTCTTCCTTTGCTCATTTCATCTGATTAGGTTCATTCCATATAACTGTAGTCTACAGTGCAGTAAAATGCCACTGTAACTTAGCTTAGTCCAGGTACTAGTTAAAAATTTGTGAGTGCACTTATGAAAGAAGAATACTACTATCTCAGAACAAGCTGAATGATCAAAGCATGAGAAAAGTTATTTTTATTTAAAATAAAATTAGAGGAGATAAGCCCTTGTAAAATTTTGTCTGGTTTTCTTTCAGAATTAGTAAAATTATAATCCTGATGCAGGTCTCTGAGTAAGAGAAGGAAATATCAACTGAAATAGTCCTGTAAACTATTGAGAATAGAAGCAATCCTTGCTGATTCAGATCCCAAGCTTTGGGAACACTCTCTGATTTATCTAGGCCTCAGTTGCCTACCAGATAAATGGGTCTTGCCATTATAATGTCTTTCTTTCCCCCAGCCTGCTTCTGTCTACCAACCAAAATATTCTTGGGGCATCAAGTTAGTTAGGTTGGGTTCTTGGCATAACTTCCATGTGCCAGCACAACCCTGTGATAGCCGTGTCAAAATAAAAAGGAGTATTCTCCATAATGTTCATACCAGCATCATTCTGTTTCTGTTTTATCTTTGTTTTATAAATGCCCGTGTTTTGGAAGTCTCCCATTCTAGCTGTGTAATATATTCCTTCTTGAACCCCAGGTTGCCCATTCCTGGCACCCAGAGCTGGAATACAGAGATTCAAAGGCTGACAGGGGATGGAAAGATGGGCAGCTGCACACCAAATTGGGGGTTCCTCTGAAAACTAGGACATAGGGACTGTGCAAAGTGATGCACCTGCTCACGTACCTGCTTCATTTCTCAGCACAACCAAAGCACTTTTTCCATGCAACCACTTAGTTCATTATTTTAAAAACCTCTTTTATTAATATATTCCAGCAGTGATAATATTCCTTCTCTACAAACTTTTGTTTCTCTGCTAGTTCATTCTTTGGCATTCCATCTACCTTTTCTTCAACTGAACAGACACTTGAGTTAAATTTCCCTCTTTTATTAATATTCCTTATCTATTTTTTAACCTGTAATTGGAAGTCTGCCTGGATGCCTTCAAAATTAATTATAAATAATTCCTATTTTCTCCATTCAGTGCTTAGCATCTCTCAAAGTGACAGAAATATGGTATTCAAAGGTGTAGTACCTCTATTTCCCATAGCATGGTAGGCTGAAGAAAACATGATAATTTATGAGTGGAAGCTATGTCACCTAATAGCAGGCCCTGAAGTCAGGTTTCTAAGTTCATGTTCACTGGGGAGGATTAGGCACTTCTGGAGGATGACTCAACTCTGCTGTATTGAACATCTACACTAATATTAGATTAATTGCATCTTAGAAATGCTTACTTACATTTTAATGACTATAAAAAGAGTCTGGATGAGTAGTTTACAATCATCTTCATCGTGGACATTCAGAATTTACTAACTTGAATCCCACGCTGAATATCCCAAGTTCTGGTAATTTCAGGAAACCACTTGGAATATAGAAAGACCCATAATGCAATACAAAAATCTCAGGTTATTCAGTGACTTTTCCAAATGTTTTTCTTATTTACAAGCCACAAACTCATAGCCTTCTGCTTAAAGCTTCTGATGAGCTCAAAACTTGAAAGCTGCATTATGGTATTTCTTCCTGCTATGCAGTCACATACCTCAAGATAAAAAGGATCTCCTACTGCTTTACTGTCTGAGACAAAAAAGGCCATTTTGTGTTATTATGAATACACAGTAGAGGAGGAGAAACTCTGGGGTGTGCCCACGCTGTGGTATACCCCAGTCATGGGATGACAGCTCCCATCTGGACAACTTCTTATATCCTATCTTTCCACAAACTGACTGCTTTCTCCACCAGCCTGGTTATGTAGACAGGCATTCTCTGAGGTTTAGTCCCAGAGATAACTCCTCCCAAAGGCAACAGAAAGAAGTAGAATTCTACAGATACCAACTCAGAATATCTAAACAACAGTCCCTTCTGGGACTCAGACTTGGTGTTTCCCAGATTCTGGATGAAGGGTGAGGAGATTAGCTCCCTGAGGCTGAAGGTGGTTTCTCATCTCTGTGGGAAAAGGTCCTTGAAGGGAGCAGTCTGTGTTCGATTTATCAGCGTTGTGTCTTCCAAACCAGAGCCCCAGAGCTCTGCAGCCCCCATCTCAGCTGTTGTCTGGGACAAAAGAGCAAGAATGAGCTGTCATCAACAGCTGTGAGCAGAACCAGAATGACCAGTAACTTGTCACCTAAATCTTCCATCACTGGAGAAATGGTCTTCATATGGTGAAACTCTCCCTCAATTTCCTGAAGTCTGAACCCTTTTAGAACAGTTTTGATGAATGTTGTGTCCTTCCCACCAGTGTATTTAATCAGATCATTTTTCAAAGTTAAAATACCTCAAATTAGCTGAAGGTTAGATCAGGTAGATAGATAAAGCACTTTAATTTCTCAAAATGCTTTCTCATAAGAAATAATTTTAATCCACAGCACTTAGATTAAAATCTGGAATTTCCAAAGCAGACTCAAATTAATCTGCGGTGCCACTAATTACCTATTTAATGTTCTTCCAGAATTTGGTAGAGAAGTTTATATTTAGTTTCTATATTTATATGAAAATGGCAAATCTTCACCCAAAGCAACAGCATAGAAAACCACCAGAAGACCATATGTTTGCAGAGTCTCTGTGAAATACTACAGGACATGCACTGTTAGGTCAACAACAATTGCAAGGCTGGAGACATGGTGTTGTGATATCCCTCATTTCCAATCTCTACAAAAGTTTAGTTATGACTGTGAAGGGCATCAGACTTCATGGTTTATATATAACAACATGCATAAATAACAGCACAGCTAGAAAAGGGCAACCATGGGATAAATTTGGCCCTGACAGATCAACAGGAAATTATTTCAGATAGATGTGGCTGATAAAAAATCTTCACATTAGGTCCACACAAGGTCCTTTGTCTTTCCCTTCATCTTTTTTAGAAGTAAGAAAATATTATGTTCCTGGAGTAAATGGAGCTCTAACACAAATGCCTATATTGATTTTGTTCTCAAATCTGTTTTTCTTTTAACTTCAAACATGCATGGAAGGTGCCCCAAAGCACCACAGTTTCACCAAGTTTTTTACATGTAAAAACATTTTAGTCAGTTTATCACTCAGGAAATTTACATCAAGTTCATAAAATAAATGTCATTGTTCCACATAGCAGCCACAGGGATAAAAACTTAATCTCCAATTATATGTTTTACTTCCGGTCAAAAAGATTAAAAACCTTTTTCTGTAGGTCCTAGTTGCTCAAGCCATGTCAGGGAGCACTAAAATTTTACAACCTTGTTTAAAACCCAGTATCACTACTGCCTCTGGTTAATTTTCAAAACCTAGTCACCATTGTTATGACTACAAAGGACACAGTAAAAGTATTCTTTTAATTATATCCCAACCTTCTAAGAGATTAGCATTAAGCATTCAATTAGCTTGTAGTCCCAGAACACTGAACTTCACTGCTAAAATAGAAATTGATCATGGAAAGCCTTACTATGTCTGGAAATAAACATTATTTTATTATCAGTAGATTTTTAAATAGAGCTATCCTCTTTAAGACATCATAGAACCATCGTATATTTGTGGTGGCTCTCCAACTTTTTGTTGGTGCTACATTGCCCATGTTAAAACACTTGTGACTCTTTAAACAAGAGCTTACTCAGCTCTTTCTCAAATCCCTGTTCAGCTCCAAGGTCTCAGCCCTCAGCCTGCTCTTGCAATAATTTCAGTTTCAGAGCCACCCAAGCTGCCTGGCTGCCTTGCAGCACAGGTGAGCCAAACAAGAACTGCCTGTGTCTGCTCACAGCAGTGTTGCTGTAATCTCATATGTAGCAGGGCTTCCAATGAGAATTTCATATGGAAAACACATGTATCAAAAACTATCTGTAAAAAGCAAGACTTGAGTGATTTATTTCCCCCTCCACCCCGCCCTGGGTATTTCTAACTTAGCATTATTATTATTATCTTTGATGTTTACTAAAAAATGGATTCAGTTTTGGTGTGCATAGTTAGGTATTTAATATTAGTCTGGTTTAAAATGGCACAAATTTTTTAGTAAAGGCAAGACTTACTACTGAAAATGCTAATGAAAAAAGATTATTAAGTCTTTAATATATATTTTTGAAGACTTTTTCACAGTTCTAAGGAAAAAACCTTTAATAGAATAAAATCATAATTATGGTCATTATCATAAAAGGAACAGTGAACATTCAGAAATCATATTAAAAAACTGAGTAGGGATCAATTTCAAATGTCCTGAAGGAATTAGTTAAAACAGTAATTTTCATGTCTCATACTGAAACATTTACTGCAAAACCCTCACTCAAAACCACCAAAGTTCTCACAGTTTTGTCCACTTTTGCCCCCAGTTCCATTTCTATGTGTGTGGTCATGTTTGATGCACCATATGGCAGGTACTGCACAACTCCTGGTGGACAACAGGAGCAGGAAGGAGTTGTTGGGACCTCGGAGGGAGCAGAGCAAGGGCACAGCCGTGGGAAGCAGGGCTGTGTGGACTCCCAGTGTTGGGAACACCACCAGCACAGCAGCCAATCTGTAGGTGCCCACACAAGCACAGGCTAAATAGAACCTTATCTCTCCATTGTACCACAAAAAATTTTTCCCCTTTATCTGTATTTTTATCTCCACGCTAGGACTCCTTCAGCTCTTTAACAAAGAAAATCCTTGGATAGGATTCAGATTCAAGCTTCTCTTTTTTTTTCCCCTCCAGACAAAGCCTTTTTAGAAGTGTGTAGGCATTACACAAGACTACTCCTTTTTTCTGAATTTTCACTGAAGTCAAATCTCTTTGTGCAATATAATTAGGCAGCACCTGCACTCAGGCAGACTATGAGAGTGTAACTCTCTAGCACCCAAAAATGAGAACAGGATGCTACCATCACCTTTGGGGAATCAGACTATGATTATACCCTCTAGGTCTTGAATGTATATGACAGCTGAATTAGATAAATATCTTTAGATAAATAAACCATGTTGGCATGTATCTGCTGAGTAAGTTGTACAGTCCAAAGTTAAACAGAGATTAAACATTTCTAGTTTGGATAATCCAAAGTTTGCATGCTTTAATTGCCCACCACTAAATGTATATTGTGAAACTGAGTTCAGTCTATCATGTGTCATTGCATTCCTGGTTTGGGTGTTGATACAGAATGGACTGGTAGCATCTGCATTGAATTTGATCTTGCTGCATTTTCTCATTTAAGATGGAACCTCTCAGAAACCTGAGGGTGAGAAGTGGTACAAAAATGCATCAATATAACAATGATGTGTCCCAGCAATAACCCTTTCTCTGACCATGCAGACATCTGCTACACATTATTATGACAGCAAGCAAAGGAAAATGTCAGAAGAGCCTCAAAACTATCTCTGTGTCCCTATTCTCACCATGTACCATTAGCCTGATAATCAAAATATCAGTAAATTTTATCACGCAGCAAATAAAGCTTTTGAAGCATTAAAGGGGTTGGGGTGGTGGTGGTTCAGACAGAAAAACATATATGCTGTGTCCTCCTATCACATGAAAGACAGCAGTCTGATGCTTTTTTTGTTTTATTTTAACAAATAAAGAGGTTTTTAATGGCTTTGAACAAGTACAAACTAGGTTATTCACAAGTTTCTGAGAATATTTTTTTTCTTTTCCAAGTCACTCGATAATTAAATGCCATAGGAATGTCTCAGAAGTATTGAAGTTCAAAATCCAATGGAAGATTAGAAAGAGTAACAATTCCTTTAACCAAATTTTCACTTCCAGTAAATTCTTTCACTATAATTTTAGCAATTTAGATTAAAAGATATTCAAAATTTTTATTTTAAAAAGGCAGTAATTCCTTTATTGCCAAAAGTGCCTCATTCAGCTCTTCCAGCTGGGTGATAGGCTATGTCTTCATGTATTTGTTAAATTAAAGCCACAAGGAACAGCTGTATATACAGAAAATATCATCTTACCTTTGATAAAAGACATGTTTCCCAGAAAATTTTCCAGCCATAAAGGTAACAATAAATGTGGAATTCCCCAATTCCTGGGGCAGATCTATCCCAATAGTGCACAACAATATAAATGTGTCTCTGTAAAGCTCTTACTGGATCCCAGAAACTATTTTTCCCTACCAGATCAGAATTGGAGCAAGTTCCCTAGGGAAGCTGTGCTTTCCATCCAGACCTGACTGGATAAAACCCTGAGCAACTGGTCTGAGATCAGAGGTGATGCTGCTCTCAGTAGGAGGTTGGACTGGTGACTTCTGAGCACCCTTCCATTCTGAATTATCCTGTGATTTTATGATGCTATAATCCCAATATTAATTTCCCTGTCTCCAGTTTACAGGCACCGGTCTTAATTAGGCCTTTGTCATCTACCAGGCTTTCCTCTTCTGAATTACATCTCACTGGAGTGCTCACCCCTGGCCACAAAGAATTTTCTCACTCCTGGCTCTGCAGCAGGAGGGTCTCCAGGCTCCCAAGCTGTTGGTGAACTGAGGAAAAGCTCTCACCTGCATCACAAAACAGACCAGACCTCCTTCACTTCTTGCCAGGCAGACTTGCACAAATAAACTTTACTAAAAAAGCGCTCCACAATTTCCAGGCTGCCCTATGCCCAGATGCAGCAACTAATTGCAAAAAATACTTGATGATATTGTTTAACTATTAAAGAAGTTCAGATATCAAAGCTAATTCAGATACAGGTTAAAGAATAAGGGATTCTTCAAGACGTGATGGAAAATCATGCTAACATATGACTTGCTTTCATATTAAAATAGAAATGGTGAGTGAGTTTTGAAATTAAGATGTTAGAGTTGTGTATCACATGGAATGAAATATATATTTCAGATCCTTTTCTTAAAAGTTGCAACAGAATTCAAAATAAGGGATTTCTTTCAATTAAGAAGCTAGAAAAAAATCATAGTAGAAAAAGTGAGAAAAATATGAGAAAAGCTAAGATGTTCTCTTTTATCTGTAACAGACATTCTTTAATGTTGTGGAGACAGCAAATAGGCTAAGTACATTAAATCTAGTGTTTAATATTAGGAAGTCTGGAAAGAGATAAATAAGTCTAGAGAAAATATCCTTGTTTAATGTGGTTATCCTTGCCACCTGTTAAGGATGTGACTTGCAGTGAGCAAGCTCTGTAATGATTTCAGCGTGATCAGAGCATCATTTGAATGAAAGAACTCAATTGTTTGAACTTTGGGCTGTATAGTAGTCCCTTTCATAGTGAAAGTCTGTGTAATGCATTGAAATTCATTTAAAGAGAGAAATTGTCCCTGTTCCCATTTTTTTTTTTTTCCTATTCATTTTAGACCTGGAGATTCTCCTATGGTATTCAGGAAACCACACTCAGAAAATGGGGAAAAAAATCTGATCACATTTAAAATACATCCTATGTTCAGTGCATTGCACTACTTTGATAACTGCAGGGTTAACATCTGCGTTTCCTGCTGAGAGTTTGTAAAGCATTCCATGGAGCTATTACAAGGCACAAATTTTCTGTGTAAAGTTTTACATTTCAATCACAGAGAAAGAAGAAGTAGAGCTGCTATACATCACCCAGGATGAGATCAGCAGTGCTGTAGAAAGAGGAAGTTGATACACCTTTGCCAGAAGGTATGGACCAAAATCTGATCAGGAAAAACTCTAGTTTGAGAAAATATGGAAGAGATTTTATTCAGCTACTCCTTCCGACTCCATTTCAGTGGTGTGAGCCATCATTTCAAGAGAAGCACCATCATTATTTTGGAAATTTTCTGTCTCCTCCATGGGATTTTAGACTCAAGGTCACAGTCCCAGTTAACAACACAGTGTTTACTTGGTTAGATCTTCTAAAAAACCATGTGTATCTCCTAGGTCAGAATGACAAATTTTCCTGTTCTTCACTTGTAGTTTTACCATATGAACTGAAAAAATACTTGAGGGACAAGGTTTGGAATAAGGCTATCATATAGGTATAAGATTCTGCTCTTACATTTTTATCATCTCCTTAAAAGCTTTGCATGATACAGCAGACAAGCAGGATTTAATACAGAAAACGCTGATTCAAACCAGAAAGAAAAGACATCTCTTTTTGTTACCATGGGTACAGCTGAAGAGCTTTTTCTTCCTGCAGTGCCACATCACTGACACCACAATGCAGAGAGCAAAAGGCAACAGAAGAAAAAGTAGCTACTGTGGGCATGCCATCCAAACACCAAGGCTTACCAATCCAAGCCCTTTAAATCCCCAAACAACCCCAGTACCATTAGTTTGTCTCTGAATGGTAAACTTAAAGGTCACTATTAAAAACAGGAAAATAATCCTCAATATGTAGTGAATCACAGCATATTTCATAGTTGAATGCAACCATATGCTGATTCCTAATAAGTTGAACTTAAAAACAAAATGTAAAATGTGTAAAAAAATATAAACCACAAAAAGCTCATTAAAACAGGAACAAGAATGGTATGTCTCATTTCTCCTCCTTTTGTGTTTCTGACTGGCAAGTTAAGTATTTACTCATTTTCTAGAACTAAATGCTACAGCATCTTGGAATTTATTTTTTTTTTTCTGACTTTCTCCAGAGACATGAATAATGCTTTTTCATTGCTTGACTTGCTTATCAAAGAGTGTCTCTGTGGCTATTTAAAATCTTACTTCTTCAGTCTATCTCATCAGTATTCTCTCCCTGTACTTGGCGCTGGTGAGGCAGCACCCCAAATCCTGCGTTCAGTTTTGGACCCCTCCCTGCTGGAAGGACATTGAGGTGCTAGAGTGCGTCCACAGAAAGAAAATGGTGAAGGGTTTGCAACACAAGTCTTATGAGGAGATGCTGAAGGAACTGGGTTAAACAGTCTGGGAGGAAAGGAGTCTCAGGGGAAACCTTGGCGCTTTCTACCTGACAGGAGGATTTAGCAAGGGGGGAATCTGTCTGTCTGTCTGTCTCTTCTACCAAGTAATAAGTAATAGACAAGAGGAAAGGGACTCAAGTTGCACCAGGGGAGGTTTAGATTGGGTGTTAGCAAAATTTTCTTCACCAAAATGGCTGTCAAGCATTGGAACAGGCTGCCCAGGGAGATGGTAGAATGACCATCCCGGGAAGTATTTAAAAGATACGTATATGTGCCACTTGAAAACCTGATTTAGTGATAGACATGCATTAACAGTTTGACTCAATGGTCTTAAAAGTCTTTTCCATCCTAAACAAATTTTTGATTGTACTGTCAGGACAGGAGAAATGGCTTTGACAGCAATCTTAACAAACAAAAGAGAAAAGAATCTTACCTGCATCATATGGAGTCTCATCACAGGGTTAAGGTCTTAAAATTTTTGTACTGTACTGCTGATCTGGAACAGGTTCCCTCTTGTTCAGACAATTGCTTCATCTAAAAATCTGGACAAATCTCCCCAGTTACAGTCACAAAAACCACCAGACACCCAAACCCCAGCCTTGGCCTCCCCTGCCTCCACCACTACCACACAGGGAAAAACTTTACAGGTTGCAGAGAACTAAAATCATGAGTTCAACAATAATGCATTAACACAGCAAAACAATATCCAGTTTCAACACCATGCCGGGGACAATGTTTTCCAGTTCAGACTTCCAGGGTTCTGAGTAAGAATCCAAGAACTGAAAACTCACCTATAATGACGGAGACTTTGAGAGGCATTTTCTGGATGACAACTTTTGGAGTATGCTGGATGACATTAAGGAGGATTCATATCACTAGAAAGGTATGAAGTATGCTCCCAAAAATCACTGCATTTCCTTTTTACACAAATTTTGTAATTTTACACATGGGGAAATCAAAGCTGTGCACAGTAAAAGTATTTTAAGCTTGAAATTCAGCATAGAGTTTGTGTGGAAAAAAAAAAATATTGCACAAATCAGGTGTAAAAAATACTATTCAAGGGGTTGTGTCCCAACATAAAAGGACTGGTTAATATTAATAAAAAGACATTTAGGCTATGAGGAAATTAAGACACAGAGATCCCTGTTTCTATAACTTTAGAAAGGGTATCAGGGTAGCACGAATGATGAACAAGCTTAGTTAGAATGTGGTTCAACACTTCCCAGTGATCCCAGGTGCTCTGGCACCGTGGTGTTCAGTGTAAGGGCCTCATGTGTACTAAAGTCTTGTGTGGTCCTCAGTCTTACACTGCTCCAAACTGGGAACCAGGTAGAGGACAAGGCAAGGCCAGGATGACCCAAGATGGTCTCTTCTACTTGATTCAAGGGTGTCTGAAGAAACATAGCAAAGCAGCAGCTCTCAGTGAGAAGCTGCAGTCATTTCCTCATCAAAATATTGTGTAATGATAATTCCAGTAAAACCAAGGATACAGCAAGTCAGGCCATTCAGGGTACAGGATATGCCTATAAAATCTTATACCTCATGTCTTTCCTACAACCAGTGCAGAAACACTTTTCTTGCCCAACTGCATGAATTAAATTCTACTTCCTTGTGTTCAAGTTATATGAATACTCTGAAACCAGTGTTGCTTCTGAGTCATCTCATGCTCCAGTTGGGTCAAATGAGAGTAGACAACCAGAGTTAGACAACTCAATACTCAGATTTGGGGAATACCTGCATTAAAGGGACAGAAAACCTGTTGAACCATAATGACTGTTATTCACTCTCCTCACTCTCACCAATCATATCAGGAGGAATGAAATCCAAATGATAATTTTCAGCTAATGAGAGAAATGCTTTTTTACAATATTCAAAGTTGGGTTCTTTTCTACTTCTCTCTTTGACACAACAGTGCAAAAATAGCTGTTTGGAAGGTAAGGGGAGGAACAGCAGTTGAAAATAATAGATGGAAAAGGTTCTTCTTCAAATTTGGATGGAAAAGCAAATTTCATGTCTAAATTGCCTATTTATGCCAAAAATTATGAAAAGTGAAGGGATCTTCAACTATATTTTCTTTAGCAATGCTGCTCTTGAAAACCCTAACAGAAGCCTTCTTATTTTGGCCACACTAACTCAGCCACAGCTTCCACCAATAGATTTATCCTTCCACACCCCCCATTTTCACAACTCAGAGCTTAAACTTTGAAACCTTTATGCACACTGAATGGCCTTAAGTGATCATATCTATTTTGGGTGAGCCTTCAAGAAGGAAGCTGTGTGTCATCTAAGGTTTCTAAAACTGGCCATGCATGAAAAATTCTTGTGTGAAACCAAGTCATTAGGCTGTATCTCATCATGTACCAACAAGACTGTCAATTCATTTCTGTTTTCACAGATGTTTTCCAGTTGTATCATACTTACCCTTTAGACATTATTTCAGAGCCCCATCTCAAAATGAAGTCCACAGATACAAAGCAAGGTCTCACTTATTTTCAGTATGGGTGTTGAAGATGCTAAAGATTGTGTCTAAAAAGCACAGAATCAGGGAAAACATATTATTTAAAATTGTTGGTCAAAATTTTAAAAAAAACAAGGTGTGAAACATAAGAAAAAAGGGTCATATTCACTGCCTAGAAAGGACACTTGGCATTTCAAATACAAGAAAGCAAATGTCTGTGTATCTTTAGCATGTGTACTGTAAGCTTCTTGGACTGAAAGAGCAGGGAAAGTTAGGTGTTAGTAATACATTTTTACATATGTTTCAATACCAAGTTCATTTTGGTCATGTGGTCTATATCTACACTTGGAGCTCAGGTAGAGCCTGTAATTACCACATTCGGTTTTAATCCCAGGATTTATGCCCAAACACACATGTATCTTAATGCTAAAATTTCGACTGGACACCTAAGAACAAAGTGCACTTCTACCACTCAGTATTTTTGAGGGATATCTTGAATTTACTGAGGGAGTGCCCAATCTTAGCAGAGAAATTAATTCAAAGTCTTTCATATCATCCACTTTTATTTTTCCAAACCATTATTAGAAAGAAAATTCATTATCATTCACTTTTGCTGGTAAAAAGAATTTTAAATGTTTGGCCAAATTTATGCAAAACTTCATTCCCAGTACTAAACTGTTTTTGGGAATGTTTACTGTTTCCAGTTATAAAGCTTCTTCATTCCCTGTACACCTAAACAATTTATCAAGATGTTTAAATTATTTGATCAGATAGGGAAATTTCAAAAATGTTCAGTTTGCATTTATGGTTTTAAAAGTGCCCTACAATTTTACTTCTGCATTACTTTTTTTCCTCTAAGCTGATCCGGTGAAAATCAAAGTAAAGACAGTTTTCACAGCTGGTACCAAAAGGATTGTTAGAAGTGATAGCTGTTTGACCTCAGTGTTGCACTTTTGCCCTATAAAACTGTAGGAGTCATGGTCAATATCACAGGCTGGTGAAAAATTCTGTTGTCACACAAAAGCAAAAAGCTAGAGAGTCACAGTGTCACAGCACCATGATATTCACAACTCTGTACTGATGCTCTGAAGCCAAATTTTCAGCAACATGATTCAACGTAAATAATTCTCTGACAGAATATTCTCACTAAATTTGTTTGGTGCTCATCCATGTCAGCTGAGAGAAAGAAAACACTTCAACCAGTGGGTGAAATTCTAGCTTAGAACAAATACTCATGCAGTCTAAAAAATGGTACATAAAATCTCTTACGCAACAGGTAAATCTTTGAAGTTTTACTGGGTTGTAAGACTAAAAAATCAGCCAAATGACTGCATTTGGTTCAACAGCTTCTTCCTTTGACCAGCCAAAATCTCTCCTGTTATCATGCCAAAGGAAACCCAGTATTTGTAGTTTTAACAAAAAAGGAAAATAAAATTGTTGGATTATCAGAACTAAAACTACAAAATGTTAAGCACTTTTCAGACATATTTATAGATTTTATAGATAGTGTCTATTTCCAAAGAGGTCAAATGACACCTCCAAAGGAAAAGGCTCCAGACTGTCTAAGTATTGTTGGGAAGGCTAAAGTTGGAAAGCAACACTGATGTCACAAGTCTCATTCAGAGGAGAGGACAAAGAAAATCCAAAGCACTATCGTGATGGGAAAGAGAGAAAAAAGTCACAGACTATGTCAGGAAACCACAGACTATGTCAGAAAATCACTGTGAAAATTGTCTTAGCTTAGTGTTCTGTAACTTTTGCTCCACTCCTCACCTCCTGTCAATATGACAGTGTTCTGCTTTATATGCTTCATATACAATATTTATTTATAATTTATGTTCTAAAGTAATCATTACCTATTGATAATTCAGGTTTTCATGACATCTTGAATTCATCTCTTTTTAATTTATCCTTCCTTGCAATTGCCATGACTTAGAAGAACTTGATTACTTGCTTCTTGTAAGTATTTTCTTCAAAATTAGAAATTTGTCTCAGCACAAATGTGAAGTGTGAAATGTAATATGACAATATGTCCCATCCTACCTTAGGTAACCATGAGAGGCAGCTAATTTGGTTTCTTAATTTAAGATGATTTATAAATGTGGATGTCATTCATCTGGAAACTGTCACAACTGTGCAGATGAGGCTGCCAATGCTGCATTATCAGGGGCACCAATCTTTCAGCTAAGGCAAAAACAAATTGCAAATTTTGACTTAATTAAGAGCTAGATAAAAATTCACTAGTATTTTTGCATCTTTTAAATGGGGCAAATTAAAAACTCTGAGCCTTTTCAGTTATTTCAATTGAATTTAAGAATTATTTATGAAAAACAGAAAACAGAAGACTATGACATGCAGAAAGTTTTCTTTCTGAAATTCAACTTATTCCTTTCAGGTATCATATTTCTACTTTCAGAGATCTTTTTATACACTCTAATACAAAAGAAACTAAAACTTTGTTTTAAAAGCAGAACAAAGAGGAAAAAAAATAACAAATTCAGAATAATTTTCTGCTATTGGACCTTTTGAGATTCCCTAACTCCAGATGGGAAATCATGTCTCAGAAAAGTTTGCATTTTAAAGACGCAGTGACAACAAATAGAAACACAAAGAACCCCTATGTAGTCCTAAATAATTATGTCAGAGAATGAAGTAATTCATTTCTTCCTCATACTGGCCTGTTGGAAGGCAAAGTCAGTAGGTTTTCTTCCAAGATTAAATTGTCATTTACAGAGCAAAACTTGATAGTTAAACTCAGTATTAGAAAACCTGTCCCCAAAGAAAAAGATCAAGTTTTTCAGCATTCCACTGAGTCTTTAAACAGACAAGTTCATGACCTTATGGGACAGCAGGAAAAAAAAGTTGAAAACCTAGATACACCAAAGACTTATCATAAGCAAACATTAGCCAACCTTCTGTTTCTCTGCCCAGTGTGGAACAGTCATAAAGCAAATGCAAAAAAAATCCCAATGATGATAGCTGCTTTTTTATAATGGAATGTTGGGCCATTATAAAACCATATCTCATTTGGATAAAACCAGTGATTTTTGACCACTCCTGTCAGCCTGACTTGCTTCACCTTCTCCCCATCTGCCGGATCAGCTGTTCCACAAGACCATAAATCTTACCTACAGTAAAACAATACATTCTTTTGAATTTAGGGATAGAAAGTGCGTTTAATATTATTGTGCAGTTTATAATGATTTCTGTCTTGAAGTGTTTCAAAGTTTAAGTTAATGTGAAGTTAATATCTATCTTCTAGAAAAACAAAGTATCCATGCTCTTCAAAGTTATTTTCTGAGGAAGTCCTTTTGAAGTGATTGAAGTGCATGTAGTCCTTTATTAAGATTTGCCTCAACACCTCATGGCCTTGAAATTCTTGCATTAACCATTTTTACATGCAGAATTGGAACATTTCCTTACTCTTTTTTAGGGTCAGGTTTCTTAACCTCTATATTCTCATCCTTCTCTAACAAGGGCTTTGGAATAGGAACAATTATATTCCTTCAATCCCTGGCCTACCACACATAAACTCATATAACATAACCTTCAAATCTAAGATTCCTAGGAACAACACCCTTCTCTATAACATTCTCTCATGCATTTCCTAATTTGCAGAATTCATAGTCGACTGTCAACGACACAGTAGACCCTATACCCAAAGACACAATTTCAAACTTGAGCTTTCGCACCCTCGGCTTTTCTCTGCATCTTTGTTACTTTTGTCTCTGTGGAATTCCTAGGAACAGCAGGTTGTGATTGACATTTTAATAGCTGTCTTTCATTATGAAATTTCACTGGGGACCCAGGAGAAATTATCATTACCAGTAGGAACTAATAAAGGCCAGAACATAAACCAGTAGCTTCAGCTGGGGAAACTGCAAAAATACAAATTTCATTCTGATTTAACTCCCAATAAGAGATTAACTTTCTTATAGCACTGTCTAGAAATAGTGCAAGACTTCTTGTCAAATCCTTAAACTGAAGTGCAAAAACTCACACCGAGAGTGGGAGAACTTCTCTCCTGAGGCAAAAGGCACACATTAACATCAATGAGGTTTTGCACAGCTAAGACAACAGAGAGGACCCTGCAGGCTGTCCTAGTAAATGTTCAATACCTATAGTGTAGATGATGCAGCCACTCTTTAGAGGCCTGTGGCCTCCACAGTCTTTATAATTTTATCCTAATTTTAAATCACGTCCAACCCCAGATTTTGTAAACATTCATAAAAATTAATATGGAGGGCTAAACTATAATCTCCAGGATTTTCAGGATTCAAAGTGGATCCTTGATAAAAAAAAAGATTTTACCTTGCTCAAGGGTAAAAAACAATTTTTACCCTGCTTGAGAAGTCAACTTCTCTGCTGACATTAATCTTTCATCTCCTTCATAGGAGGTGAAGAAAAGCTTTCCTTCATTTTGCTTTATTTTCTCATGTCTTTGACTGTTGTATGTTTTGTAATGAAGCAAGGAAATTGCAACAGCCGCAGCATTTAATGAATTTTTTCAGAACCTGGAAATTTCTGCAATGTATTGATTGTTATGTATGACTGTCCTCAAGACATCTTGCTCCAGATTCTTAACTACTCAGATAATGAGAAGGACTGGACAAGGTGATTTTTTAGAAATATTTAAAATCCACTGCACTTTATAAGAATCTTGCAGAAGCAGTCCAGTGACACAGTTCTGTGAATATCTGTGATTAATATTGTGATTAAATTTCATTTTTCCCTGCTCACCAAAATGTAAGTATTATTTAAATTTAAATTTTTAACACTAAATTTTTTACACTAATTATTGTACAACCCTTAAGTCTTGCTGAAGGTATTCTCAATGCTTTCCTGAGCAATCATAAGGAAAAATTTGTTATGTTGGTTCATTATGTGTTCAACAGTGCCTGGTTGCCTCAGGTGATGCAGAAGAAAAAACCTCTAAAGAAAAGTAAAAAAAGGTCTCCTCCCCCCTCCTTCACCATTTTCTTTACCTCTTTTACTCTAGAAAGTAATGAAACTCCTCAAATATCAAGTCTCTAAAAGCTTCTTAACATATTCTACATTTTTTCACAGTGATTAATTTCTTAAAGATAAGAGCACAGTGGAAATGCTGGCACTGTCCAAAATTGTTAGTGTGGTAATTTGGCCTGGCCCAGCTACAAATAGCATTTATAGGCAGAAGAGAAGTGAAAAAGTGGGGGAGGGCAGCTGTATTAGCAGCAGCAGCCCAGGCACTGTGGTGGGAGGGACAGGGTGCAGGAGATGAGGAGGAGCCCCCAGGCTGAATTCACACAGCCCTGGGAGGCTCTGGGCAGCAGGAAAAATGGGGCCCTGCCATGTTGTGTCGGAATGCTGTGGCAGAAGGCAGCAGGAGAAGCTGTGTCTCCCACAACAGAACAAAGCATTTATGTATGTAAAGCTCAAACAGAAACTGAAACCACAGTTTGAGAATGCTCCAAGATGAAAGAGCCAAATTTACCATTTGGAGAGGGACTAAGTCCCAGAAATAAAATCATCAGACTCTAAACAAACAATGTCTGGACTTCAAAAATATCTTACTTGGCATCCAAAGAAAATAAAAATAGGCCCAAGGCAAAAAAAAAAAAAAAAGGGGGTGGGGTGGGAAATCTTAGTCTTAAAATCACAATCTACAAGAGCAGGTGTTCTTCAATAAACTCTGCAAGTCAGGACAAAGAGGTGTTGGAAGGTGATGTAAGAATTGGAATGAATTATCAGCTTTGTAAGAGATTGCAGATAGCATTTCACCATGAAGAACACGGAAAGGAAGATGGAAACAATAGGAACGCTGAAATCCTCCATAGATTGTAACCAAACAAACAAGAGCTGAAAGCAGAAATAGCAGAAGAACATGTCAATGCAGTGAAAGCAAATGAACATGTATTTCTGTAACATGTCCAAGGCAGGATAGCACAAGGGCTAGTCACTTTAACAGTGAAAGAACATGAAACATTCAGATCTTACAAAGTGTGGTTCAGTGGGATGCCACAGCAAAAGCACACTGCAATTGGATTAGAATGGATCTGAAGTTCTTGTTTTCACTGAAGGCGAGAGCTGGAGAAGAAGAAGGGGCTATCCAAACTAAGCAAGAATTTATAACATCTTGCAAAAGGCAGAAAAACCCTCACTAGAATAGATCTGGGAAAAGTGGTTTATGTCTCAAAGAAGTTGTGCCTCACCCTGGAGCTACAAAACAAACTGCAGAGAATCTTGCCTTGGGATATCACAGAGTGGAGAAAATGATATGGGAGCCTTATACTGTCTTAGGTAAACTGACTTCCAAAGACAAATAGCAAATAAAGAAAATAAGGACACTGAGTACTCTGTTTCATAGCTAAGATAGCTGCCTTGGGTTGCCCAAAAATTTGAATGCCTGCAGTATCTTCCCCCATCTTCCATGAACATCCAGGCTAATTAGATGGCATGACAAAGGCAGCTCCATCCTCATTTTAAAAGGAAGCATATACAACTTCATGGAGCATTAAGCCCATTCTCAGCAATTTCTTCTCCTGCATTTTGAAAAGTGTAGCACGACTGAGCATGTCATAAACAGAGGGAGAGGGGTAGCTACTTTCTGGCTTCTGGTTGAGCTGAGATTTGACCTAGATGTCAAATTGTTCAGACCATTCAGGAAAATAATTCAGAAATGTAAAAGGTATTATTCTAGGCTGTCCAGACAAAATGTAAAATGCTCTTGGAAAATACTCACCCCAGGAAGTCAGGGAGCAACTGATCATCCTCATCACACAATTTGGGCAAAACCACCTAAATTCTGCTTAGTCAATTACTGGAATTAGGCCTGATCAAATGTACTAAAAGAAAACATATTCAGGTTTCAACTAGATAGAACTGCCAGGACAGATGATCAACATCAACAGAATATCCATGCCTGATGCATCATCATGGGTCTGATAGGTGAGTTGAGAAAGTAATAGATCATACTTGTTTTCATTCAGCACTTCCCTTGGGAGACATTGTCTGCATCTCAAAAAGCAACTGCAGTCTGTGGAAATTCCTGAACCCTGTATCTGTTTCCCTGATGTTAGGACCTGTGAGAAACTGAGGTCTGTAAAATGGTGAGGAAAATATTGACTTTCTCCACTTCAGTTTGATACAAGGTAAGAAGATAGCTGGAAAGTGCATCCAGACCAAAGGTCTGCAAAAATCTCCCATGCCCAGCTGTTTTGACATAATCACTGTTTGTGTCTCAGACTATGGTCTGAGTTGGTTCAGCTCCAGGTGTTTCACCTGGACCATAAGATTTCTCCGTATTTATATTTTAAACAGCTCAATGTGCTAAAGTTTACATAGATTACATTTTGATCTTTGTATTTATATAACAAAAAGCATAACAGATGGCTCAGAACAACTTGGGAAAGGCCCAGCCTGATGGGTTAATGCTGAATAAACAGGGAAAGAAGTTAAGTTTAGACGAATGAAAGAGAAGATGAAAAGTTCATAAAGTAAGTTATGCAAAGAGAGGTTAGTTATCTTGGGAGTGCTGGAAATAAAAAGTTTCCTTAAAATGGTAAACACCCCAGGAAAACACATCTAATTAGGCTTCCATGGTCAACAGCCTGCAAGCACTTCAGACCAAAAAAGAGCAGGGGATGAAAGTGATGGCCAAATGCCCGAGACACATTACAGACTCTAGCAAGAGCTGAGCATCACTGCACTCACACAGAAAAGAAGGGCCTGCTTGTGCATTTATTAGGGGAAGTGCAGTCACAAGGCCGGCTCAGGACGAAAATAACAAGTCATAGATCTTTTAGGCTGAAGCTGGCTCATGTCCTGCTGGTCCAGAACTTGAGCACACTGCGTTGTGTCATCCTGCAGTGCAGCACTTGGACATTGAAGGCGATGGCAGCATTTCCTTTCAAGCAGAACAGACCTAAAGTGTAGAACATTATCACATTAGTAAAATTCTACATTCATTTTAAATATGGACAGTAGATGTCACTGTGCCATAGGAAGACATGCATTAGCAGTAATTATCCAGTGCAGTAATATTAGGACAGCAGTTTATGCAATCTATCCATCTGAATTTCCAGACTGGATTTTTCCGGCTATATTGGAGAAGGGGTCTCTCTGTTCCTGCTGTGGAAAGCTGGCCACTGCCCAGCCGAGACTGCAAAAGCAAAGGAGCCAGCAGGGATAGATTCTGACTTCAGGCATGTTGTGTGGGGGCTGGGAGACCAGCCTCCCCTTTGGCATCTGGTTAGGGATGCTGCTGTGTAATATCTGAAGCTCTTGAATAAATCAGGTTACTGATGAGTACTTAATGAGAAGATACACTATAAAAACTGTACTATTTTGTGGGCTTCAAAGAATTTAGTGTCCAAGCAGTCTGATTTCTCCTGACTCAGATACCAAAAAGATCAGGAAATGAAAGATGCTTTTGAGATCTGGAGCACAGACAGATTCAGGATAAACCTCCTCTGCAGTCTGATTGACATGTGACTGCAGCACAAGCAGATATTTTTCAACCATTTTGATATGAGTAGCACTGTCACTCCTAGCCAGTCTTGGGGTATGGAAGTCCTGCAAGATATCCATTCTGGCCTAGAGTTTATAATCCAGGATTTAAACTGCCTGCAAGCAGCAGCAGAATAAGAGATGTCCCAGGTCTGCCTCCAGGCCCTGTAGTCACAGCCTTTCCAAGAAGACAATCGCCCTGACTTATTAGCAGAGAACTTTAGATACTAAGCAGCAGCATCCCTAAACAGCTGCATACTGCTCTTATTTTGGATGTTGGACACAGTCAGGCCTGAATAGAAAGCCAGCATGTTCAGCAGCATCCTTGCTACCAGCAGGGGCAGTCTGTCTGTCTGTCTGTCTGTCTGTCTGTCTATCTCTCTGTAGCAAGGACTGTTAGTTTTACTCCCCCAAACTGCCTTCCCAAAGTTGTCCATAACAATTCATTGTCTTGCCTGAAATTCACTTCCCTGGCAATATTAGCATCTAGTCACATTACTGCTGATGGGCAGCTTGTCCAACTAACCAGTGGAAATCATCCTGGTGGAAGCCCCATGGAACAAGGCTGCAAAATGTGCAATGAGAAATATGGTGCACTGTGGCCCAGGGTTACAAGCCAGCATCCAGATTTGGGATGTCAGGGAGAGGGAACATAGAAACTCTTGAGGTCAGCAACACTATGATCCCCCATGTGATATAGCTCTAATGTTGCTAGCTGTTGAGGGACTGTTTGTGGTGTCTTAAAACCTGTATACACCACTCACACATACCATTGCTATATTGTTGTCCTGAATATTCAGAAAAATCTAGGAAACTATTTGAAAAAGGATAGGATGGAACAATTGCAGTTAATGCTGAACCTGTTTTCCAATGGAAAATGGCTGAACTGTCTGCTGAACTCTTGTATTAAGAGTGCAGTGTAAGGAGATATGGACACTGGGAGTCCAATTATTTTATTGTGTTAATATAGAAAAACATATCTTCATTTCCTCTTGTACCAGTGTAACAAGACAATGAGATTTAGGGGCCAGAAACTGACTTGCCCTTAACCAGCACTACTGATTTGTCAGTCTTGGTCCATATTTTCTTTTACCTAACTCTGGGTTGTGCTGCCAGCCCAACAGCAGAAGCCCAAAACTCAGAAAAAAACACAACACAGGCTGACTAAACACAGTCTGCCAGCCTGCTGCTGCCCCTCAGCCTGGTTCAAAACAGCATTATACCTATGCCAGGATGCTGTGGCATTCCTGTGGCTGCTGTTTAGATGTACTGCTAGTGCAATCTAAAGGCATTTTAGCTACAAGATTAGTGTCAGCCTCCTGTTATGTTCATTGGAGTTGAACAGGGAGATGTGTAGACATTTCTAGCACAGATTTTGTCCAGAAAGTGGAAGGAAAGGGTAAAAATAGGACATTTCTATGGAAATTGAGCCTTCACAATATTTTTCAGGTAATTCTACACATTAGAGTTGAACAGGGAGATGTGTAGGTATTTCTAGCACAGGTTTTGACCAGAATGTGGAGAGAAAGGGTAAAAATGGGACATTTCTATGGAAATTGAGCCTTCACAATATTTTTCAGGTAATTCTACACATAGTTCTGCATCTTTTTATAATGACACTGCACAGACTGGCAGTAATCTTGGATCATTCATTAGCTACACTTTTCTGTCCTGGTGTTGACCTGCTGGATTGTAACTGAAGCAGTGCATATGTGGTCCCCAGAGGGGTCCCCTTGTGAGGAAAAAAATCAGAGAAATGCCTCCCATCCATCTTGATTGCAATTGTGAGCAGAAGGCTGTGCAAAGTCACACAGACTAAATTTGTTTCCACTGACTCATGGCTGCCTCTGGGAACTCTGAGCAAATGCAGCTGCTGAGCAAACTTTTAAGCTGCTTGGTTGCAGGTTGATCATAATTACTATCAGAGAGCCAAGGGATGCAGAGATTTTATGAGGAGTTCATATACAATATGTTTAGTAGCCCAAGGGGGAGATTTCTACCCAGTGATTTTCTCTGCACATCTGTTCACTTACCTCCTTTTTAGCATACCTATTGCTATTGCTAAGTCTTATTTCTCCTGAAAACAAAGAAATAAGGGAATCTGAGCAATGCCACAGAATTAGATCACCCTTTGATGCTACGGGAGGAAACTGTATTTACCTCTTTCTTTGTTTGTTTGCCTATTTTAACCTGTAAGAATCACAGGCAGAGCAATTGTTGATCCCAGATTCAGCAGGGCCTTGAATCAGATTCAGGACTACACTGAAAGCTTCTTATATTAGTTAGGGCTATTGTGTTATTTTTGAAGCCTCAATTGGTATCAGACACTACTCGGTCCTTCTGGAACAGAGCACAGAACCACAGGGTCATACATCTAATGCAATATCTGCATCTGTACCATTGGTTAGACATATGCTATGAAACACCAGAGTAGACCAAAACACACATTGTCAAGAGGAGGAACCCTTGACAATGTAATTTTTTTTCTTGTATTATTATAGATTTCTTATAGATTTCTTTAATTTTTACTAAATCAGTATGAAACATGGTGGATATGAAACATCTCAGAGTCATAGAATCATTAAGGTTGGAAAAGACCTCCAAGATCATTGAGCCCTACCTTTGAGCAAGCACCACTATGTCAACTACACCATACACTAAGTGCCATACCCAGTTTCTTGAACACTTGCAGGGATGGTTACTCCACCACTTCCCTGGGCAGCCCATTCCAACACAAACCATTTTATGATTCTATGAAACTGCTCTATGAATGTCTAAATTGCTTTACATTGACATTCTTTTTGCTGGTATTATGAATAGCAACATAAATCTCTTAAAGTAGTTTCATATTTATTAAAAATATCTGGGATAAATCTACTTCTTTATCTATAAAACTGATTAGTTTCTCTGTACACACATATACCTTCGTATCATCCTTCAATTTCTTTGAAGCAGCACATAAGCAGTACAGTTGTTTGCCAAAGTGTGTCACCTTCAGCTTTGTCATACATAAAAGATTTGTCAGTGACAGAAGAGCCCCTTAACCTACCAAATCTGAGGCAGGAAGAGCTATTCTTCAGGACTTTGTCACTGCAGTCTTATTTTCCATGTAAGAGCTTAGTACGGGTTTAGAGATATTGACATCTGCTTTCCATTGTCTCCTACTAACCCGTGCCAGACATTCTCAAATCCTAGCTATGCTGTTCCAGAGCAAGCTGATGTGGTCTCTGTAGCTCTTCATAGCACAAAAAGGTCTGAGACGCCATTTTTTGAAGGGTAGCAGTCTCTCTTTTCTGGACAAAGGAGAAAAAATGGCCAATGACCACACTTTTAAATGGTACTAACTAAAGTCAGTTCCCAAAGACATCTCATTAAAATCCCTTTGCAAGTGTGACATGGACTAAGGTTTCTCCTCATCAAATCCTGTTTGGCATTCTCTGGAGACATATGCAGAATATGTCTGGCAATTATGTGTTCTATGACAAGATCTGCATTTGGAAAGTGTAAAGTTATTGTGTGAGAAAAAGATCTAATACTTAAGATTCTACAAACTTATAATGATCCTTTATCTAGTCTGGTATCAGAGATGTCAGCTTAAGAGTTAATTAAAAGCAAAGCAATTATACACTGCTTCACAATACCTTCCATCTAGCAGTTACAAATCTGGGAACATGCTTAGCTGGAGTTTACATTTGTGCCAGGGTACTTAACAGGCACTGGTGAGCATTTTAGTCATGAATTTGTCATTATTAAGTATTTTTTATTTATGGTTTCTGTAACTTCCTATGGGAATGAGTTTCACAGTTTAGCTATACTTTCCATATGTGAAAAAATATTCATCCATAACATTAATATAGAAACTCACCATCCACAGTAAAATGAAAATAAATCTTCTCCTTAAAAGAGAAGACTAATGTTGAGCTGCAATAAGAATGGTAATATTTTCTATTTTTCATTGATGCAAATAATTCTCTGTGGTTTGTAATGTCAAAAATTGGAAAAGAGAATGTAACAAGTGTATAGTTTCTACTGAGTAGCTCTCTTTTATTTTTGATGCCTCGTACTGCTGTGTTTGTATCTTTTCAGCTGGAAAATAGCCATTACAAGAGGTTTCTGGATGCAAGGGGGGCTTGTAGCCAACTCAGTGTCAGCTGTGGGCAGGCAATGGCCCAGCAGGGGAGAAACCAGCCCCAAAGGCAGCAGAGACCCCAGAGGGCCATCACCCACTGCAGCCCCAGCACAAACTGGGGCTGCTGAATCCATCCTCCAAACGCAGCACCACACAAAAAGCACCTGACTTGTTTCCATATCTGGCTTAGATATGGAAATAATCTGGGGATTTTATGTGCAACAAACTCTAATAAACGTCCTTCAGAAGCTCAGCTAAATCCCATTTCCCCAGCCTATGGATTTATCAATGAACTTTCACCAGCTCCTTATCTTTCTGTTGCAAAGGGCTGATGTGCTTCACAGGAATGTTCTGGGCAGAGACAACCCAGCCCCTGGAGGGCATGATCCCATCCAGGTAATTCCTAGTGCCCAGGGTTGCTTGTGGCAGAAAACCCTTATAGCCCATGGCATGGGGCACTGCCTCATCTGGGCTGCATCCTTGAAAACACCCAAGTGTCTCCCCGTGTATGCACAGGATGGATTTCAGCATTTTCATTAAGCATGGGATTCCCACTCCCCATGCAGCAAGTACTGGCTGGATATGCTCCTAGCAGAAAAGTAATGCTCAAACCTCTTGCTAAAAGCTGGAGACAGATATTTTAATCTTGATGCTTTGGCCTTTTGCTACTGACTTCTGACATGGGTTGATGCTTGTTCTGTAGACCTCAAGTGAACCAAAAGGATCTGAAGGTAAAAATCTGAAAGAAATGTAAATCTGAAAGAAAACCATGTTTCAGAAATAGGAAGGCTACAGAATGGTCATTTCTGTCAATTTTTGTATTGTGCACTCAATATTGTATTGTTTAATGTATTTCTGAGTTGTGACAGTGCATTGGAAGAGCTATAATATCCCTGGAATAAACAAAGTACCAATTTATGGGACAAACTGATGGAACAGAAAAGCCAATTTTTAGTTCAGACACTGAGTTGAGCACAGTCTAAAGAGTTCTCCATCTCAATCTAGACTGCAGACAGAACTTCTAATGTGCTGAGCCCTGTAATTTTCTGTTTTGCCAGTTTGTATGGTTTGTTGTTACTTCAAATGGTTTTTGTTAAATATTGAGAATAATGAGACACAATTTTCTTCCCAATGGACCGTGACATGTAGTGGTTAAATCTGCTAAGAGGAATGTGTACGTACTGCCAGCAATCCAGATGAGGTCAGGGACAGAAGTAGGGTGAGTGGGCAAAATATGTACACAAAAAAAATCCATTAACAGTTTTTCTAATTAAATTATTGTGCTCATTAGAATGAGAAGCTAGCCAAGAAGAATCCATGGCTAGCTGTTGTTATTTTCTAGAATACTTCTGTTAAACACTCACATGAAAAGAAAGTGATCGTGACTTCAGCACGATCACTTCTTCAGTGACTTCAGTGACTGTTCTTGCGTGAGACCACAAACTCACTCAAAGAAAACAAGCTGGTTTTTCTTAGGAGTACTCCAAAGGAGCCAAGTGCAATGAGGATCTGGGCATGTTCCTGTATGCATCAGTCTCTGTGCACCTCTGGTTGTCCTGATGTTGGCAGTCTCCACAGGCAGCACAGGGCTGTGCCACACATGCAAAAATGTTTTAATCACCTGGCACAGGTCTGGAAGGTGGCTCAGCACCTCATTAGGGCACTCAGCTGAGCCAGGCATAAGAGTCTTGGTACGCACACCAGCTCCTATCAGCATCATACAGTCAGGGCACATCCTGATGTAGTGTTTAATTCATAAAAGCTTCAAAGCTTGCCCTTTACATAGATGGATATTACCACTCTTCCAGGTGTAAGGTGTAGAGACAAGAGATAGGCTTTGGTTGAGAGGAAGCAGGTGGTTAAGTTCAGAACAGAGATTCTCTGAGGGAGAGGTGCCTCTTTTCACTGTTTCAGAAACATTCAGCTCTGAGTAGATCTCTGGGCATGACAGGTCAGGCTATTCTTATTCCCTCACCACTTTAGTCTAATGTCACTAGTTAAGCCTATTATTAAAATTGCAATGACAGATCCTCAGGATTTTTGTTTTCTTTGTGTCTTTTGATAGGAGGAAAGATAATGAAGGTACCAGACACATTATTCAGCAAATTGACTGCCTCATCATAGAGACTTATGTCAGGATTTGTGAATTACAAAGGAAATAAGTGAATGTAGATCCACTTAGGCTGTGTTTCCTCAGAATTCTTGGTCACCATCCCAGACCATTATCATTTCACAAGACATAGCAATGATAGTTGTCCAAGTCTAGCCATTTGTACATAATAAAAGTTTATATTTTAAGCATTTCAGGATGGATTCAATGGAAAACACAAACCTATTTGGTTTCTCTCATAAGTGCCAGACAGAAAGCAGGAACTGAGGATACTTCAATAAAAAACCAAGAAGCCTGACTTATCTCTTCTGATCAAGTATAACTTGTCCCTAGATGAGACAATGTTTCCTCATGAGATCAGTGGGAACTTGTGCTAAGTCTAGTAACAATATAGTTTTTACAAAAGAATAAGAGAGACAGATACACAGCTTGCTGTCCAGTGAAATACTAAAATTTTTTTTTCTTTTTTTGGTGATAAATGGAGTCAAATCTCAAGGTTGGTTTTATCAATAAATTTTTCTTTTTCCTTCAGTGCAGTGATTTATTGCATCCTTTAATAACACGATCCCTTTGTCTTGGCTCAAGTGCAGTATGTTTTAGTGTTAATGCATTTTTAGGTAAATGCATCTGGAATTTTTGATTAGTATGATATCAGAAGCATTTGACAACACTATCTTTGCTTAAACTTGTAATGGCCATGTTCCAGCTTGAAGCATTAATTCTACTAGATTTTGAAAAATCCACAGAAATCCTGTTACCTTCACACAAATAATCAGGGTTCTTTACATCCCTATGCACAGTAACAGTATTTTTGGTGCAAAGAGGTTCCTGAACAACAGGTGAGTACAAATCCTACTTAGATCTTTGTTCTGAACTCAGGTCACTAGGACATTATTAGCACACCAGTTTACACATGTTATCCCTCCCACTGTGGCCCAATCAATTCTGTGAGAAGCTCTGCTGAAAATAACAGTGGTTTAACAGTAGATAACCAACTTATTTTGGGGTTTGTGCTAATTATGAAAGCTATAACTTATGTGGCATTCCAGGCTGAGCAGGCAAAGAGGTTACATGGTGTTTTATCCAAATCAGAACTGAGATTTCCACTTGAAAACATTTACTTTTGGTACTTCAATGTGCAAATTAATCAGCCTTCATTTCCAATAGATCTGGATGAGTTTGGTTTCTCATTTCCTGCATGCCATGTAGATATGAATCTGTCACAGCATAAATATAGGTGTTGAACCTCCTTTTCTCATGTTTATAAGACTAATTATGTCTTTAGGTTGTAACATAGTCAACTGCATCCAAAAATTGGTCTTTTTGCTTCTATTATTTTATTAATTATGATTATGTTTTATAAAGAAATAATTTGTAATCGAATTGGCATAATAGAAACTGAGTGTTATAAAAAAACTTGGCCAAGTGCCTATTTTAGTCTATTAATTCTGCCAAGTGAGTTGATAATAAGATTGAACTGGATTTGAAAGATTAGAGAGACTCGGCTTAGAAGGATATGAAGGTTAGTTCCACACAGTTTTTTCAGCTGCTTGAAGGGAGACAGTATTTGAATTTTTGTCCGTACTTTTGTGATGAATTCTTTCTATAATCTTCTTCTGGGGGAATTCTGGGGGAAAAAAATGGTGCCAAAGTTAAAAAAAAAATAGCTGAAGATTTTTTGGTTTCTATCAGTTTTGGATGCTGAAATCAACCCACACACAGTCCCAAAGTTTATTAACACAGAAGCCTATGGGTCAGGGCCTGAGGGATAACTGATCAGGTGGCCCACGTGCAGCGACAGTGTAACTCGGACAACTCAATTTTAATTTTTTTTATTTTGTGTTGCAGACCATAGGCAGAGGAACATGGCAAAATTAAATCAAAGGAGTCAGTGCAAGATGACTTGTGGCTTCTTTCACTGATATTGCAGAAATTGTTTCTCCCTGTTTCGAGTACAAGAGAAATTGCACAAATCATTGAAAATAGAAGTGACTGGCCACAGAAAGAAACAGATAGAAAAAGCCAACAAACACAACCCTGATGAAATCAGCAGCTTTCTCAGACCATCAGGTTTGTCTCTTTGATGAATGATCAAGCCCTGTTTTCAACTTCTAATGCCTATTTCAAATCTATCATTCATAAATCAAAAAGTCTTTGCAAATTCAAACATGTCTGCAATTTTTTTAAGACAGATTAAAAAAAAATCACTTGTGTTTTCAGCAACACTATTACAAGACATTGCATAAACCCTATAAAAATGTCTTTCAGTTATTCCATAATTCCATCTTTATGTGCATACAGTTTTTCCCTGCACTTGTGGCACCCAGGTTAAACATTTCTATCATAAGCCCAAAGCAACGCATGAAAGCAAACAACAAGAGCTGTCAGTCCAGAATATGACATGGTACTGTCCTTCTTAGTCAAAGGCCTGGGGACAGAAACAGTTTAAAGCCATTTAGTCATGGAATTTACTGTTTAGATATGGAACGGGCTGCACAGTAAAGCTACAGATGTCCCACCCCTGCAGGTGTTCAAGGCCGCAGTGGGCAGAGCTCTGAGAAACCTGGTGTGGTAGAAGGTGTCCCTGGGAGGGATATTGCAACTAGATGATTTTTAAGGTCCCTTCCAACCCAAACCATTTCATGCTTCTATATTTCCTGAGATGAGGATTTTGTTTGTCTCTTCTAACAAACAAGCCTGTTTTAACAAGCCTGGAAATTTGTGCTTGTTTCTGGGCCTTCTGAGAGCAGGTGGGTGGAAGAAGACCTCCAACAGGGTTTGGATGTTATTCCATGAAAATTTCGTGCCCTCCACAGTGTGGAAAAAACCCTGATGATTCCCCTTAACAATCAAAATCCTGTTAGAAAGACAAGCATCCACTGTGTCTTCAAACCAGGAGGCAGTTAGTGCATTTGCTTCACAATACTGTTATCTTGGGGATTAGGCTCTCTGGAAGACACATCTCCTAATGGGGCTGGCAATTCAATAAATCTGAATGTTGAGGGTAGAAACAATCTACCCTGGGAGCTGCTGGATAATTGGTCTTTGCCCCCTTTCAGGTACTGCATAACACTCCTTCCTAATTCCCCTGCCAGAAAGATGAGCCAGGTGTGAGCAGAAAGAAGAAATATGAACTGTGGCAGTCAACAACCTGACACGTGGAGGTGTGGAAGGGAGCCCACGCCGCAGCTGTGTTTTCCCTCCAGCAGCCTTGGAGAGTCCAGGCCCTTTCTGCCAGCCCCATGTCCTGGCACGACCCAGGTCAGGGCTTGCAGGCATCACACAGCCTTGTTCCCATCAAGGAAAGCAAGGCAAACCTAGCACACTAGCTCCCATTTCCCTGTCCAGCTGGTTGGACACAAAGCCAAGCAGACTAGAGAAAAACAAGTATCTGTGCACCCTGATGTGAGCTAAAATGGAGGACATGCATCAGGCATTCCCCTCTCCCAGCTGCGGCAAAGTCACTGTAGACTCTCAGAAGATAAAATACATGGGCAGTGGTGAAGTAACATTGTAAAGCTCCTTTGCCGCACCCGTCAGAGCCATCACTATGGGTTTGTAACGGGTTTTCTTTTCTCCAGGAAACATATTCAGTAGCCAAGAGTTGTGGGTGTGTTGTAGCTCAGCTCTTGGTCCCAGGGGTCACCTCTGCATAGCCTTCCTTGAGGTTTCCTTGGATGATGCCTGTCTAAACTTCTGGATGGGACACATCACCCAGCTACTATGGGGCAAAGGACAGAACAAGGGATAAGAACTGAACAAAAGGTACCTGTTTTCTTTGGGCTTCTGTTTTCTTTGGCTTGCAGAGAAGGTGCAAGGTGCACATTTCACCATCTTGCTCTGATGTGCACTGAATTAAAAAGAAAGGCCACAAAAAGGTGACTTAAAAATATAGCTTAATGGTCCACATTTAGGTCATGGAGATATTTTGCAATCATAACAAATCTTAAAATAGGTTGATATATCTGCTGTTCAAGATGGAGCACAGTTGTAGAAAAAGGTACAAAATATCTTATTCATAAGTCTAGCAAGACGGGGAGCTCAATCCGATTGACTGTGCTGACCTAATTTTCATGAATACCTGATCTCACACAGCTGTGCTGCTTGTCTCAAAACCAGCAGTACCACAGATGAACTTGCCATTCTGTCCACTTCAGACTAGTGAGTTAAACATGATTTTTAGCCCCAGTGTTTTCTTCTTTGGGCTTTATTTGAATCCATTACAGTGATAGAATGATTTTTCTTTGTTTTACTATCTGTTTTTGGTCAGACTTGCCAGCTTAGTACTTGCAGAATGTAAAAAAACCCTTGGCAAGAAGCACTAAAATAATGTTGCTGTCTTTCTTGGAGCCTGGAATCATACCTAGTATAGCATCACTACAAAAAATATGCAAAATACATATTCTTGTTCACTATGTTTTAAAACCATGTCCTGTCAGTGATACACCCTTTCTGTGGTGGAATTCAATATCTTGAAGTTTCCAATCAATGAATTCTTTTTAGTATTAATTTATGGATACTCAAACTACTGCCACTAATTTGAAACCTCTTATAAAATGAAATTTTATATTCTACAGATCTTTGTACAAAAAACAAAAGTGAACTTGGCACTCCTCTCCATTTTTCTTTTCCCTTCTTCTAAGTAAAAGCATTTTTCTGTATTTTTATTCCTCGCTGAAACATAGAGCTCTCCTTTTCTTTTTTTTTTAATAAAAAGCAGCATGCTAGGTGTTACATGTGCTAATGAACTGGTATTTCTAAAACAGAATGTATCCCGTATCTAAGACAACTGCTATGAAAATGCCTGAGTTGCTGCACTCTCTAAATAGACCACAATTATGGCATACGGTTGGAGTGCTTTTATCTGTACTGCCACTGCTGGAAATTTAACTGTGTATGTGACCTGAATATTTAGAGCTCAGTGGAAAATTCCATGAATGTAATGTAGCTTCAGAGAACCTAACAGCTGTTACAAATATTATACCCTTTATACACCACTGCTAAATTATACAGATGAAGCCCCTCTCCCATTCTGGGTGTATTCTATCACTTCTGCAATATTTTAACAGGCCCTTTGAAAAATGCAACGACTAGGTGCTAAGTAGCTTGCATAATAATTCAGTGGAAGTCTTTCCTGTCTGT